>NC_135497.1:248451555-248816110 GCF_052857255.1 Amblyomma americanum
TGAGATTTGGGCATCATTTACTTCCTAAGTGGAGATGTAATCACATATCGAAATTCGATTTGTGCACTTCGCGCTTGCAAAAAGAGGTTAAGATCGTTGAATTTAAATAACGTGAATTTTTTTCATGCCTACCGGCGTCACCTCAGATGCACTTGAAATCCACTCAGCACTTTTCAAGTCATCCCAATACACCGTTTTTTTTTTTTTCAATATCTCTCAGTACACCGGTTCTGCCGCTTGGCCGTGTAGCATCACTGGCACTTTAAGCTCTGACGCGGTGAGGAAGAGTCATCTCCTGCCCCTATGGGGATATGACGTGCTGGCGGTGATAGAAAAATCGCACCGCAGATTCCACAAGCGAACCCGATGGCACGGCACTCTAATGAGAGAGAGCGAGGAATGATACAAACGTCAGATAAGGCGACCACCTGATTACCTGCGTGGTCTCTGCACAGAGAAAATTCTATTACAAGAGAAGATTATATGTAGATAGCTGCTAAAAAGCGCTCGCATTCAGTATGCCCAACCCGTTGTATTCCTGAAACTTCAACGGGCATGTCGGCCACGTCTGACAAAGATTCTACAGCGTCGTCGCCGTCGTCATCAACAGCAGCAGCAGAAGCAACAGCACTGGTATTGGCCATCAATTACCGTATTTTCCGGACTATAGTCCGCACCTGGTGCATATAGTCCGCAGGGCAAATTTTTGCTTAAAATGAAAAGTTCTTGCTTAAATAGTCCGCACCCGGTGCATTGTCCACGGCGGTGAATTTCACAATACAGAATCGCTAAGCAAAATATTTATTGTCAGGCAGAAAAACGCCGAGTCTTTCATAAACTGCAGAGGAGCCTTAAAACCGCCAAAATCACTTCCATCGTGGCTGTCGGGATTAAAAAAGTCAAGCATGCTGGGCTCGACGAAAGACTCGTCAGTGGATTCATCGCCTTCAAAATCCGACACCTCTCTTACCGCAGCTTCTAGTGCGGCTTTCGTGAGGCCACTGACGACAACTTCCTGGATACCTTCTTCAGCAGCCGTAATACGAAACGTAACTTCGCCACCCCCGGCGTTAGTCATCGAGCTTTGCGCATAAATTCAAACACTGAAAAGGAAGCTCCGCGAGCAGCATTCGCTTGTTGATTGAATATGAGAGTTTGTTTCGCTGTGTGATTTAGCAAGGTACAATGTCACAAGCGCTGTCGGTCAACGTATTTCTTTTTTTTTTACATTGACTGCCACCCTATGCTTTTTCGGCTCTGGCAACCTTAAAAAATCCAGTCGTGTATAGTGCGGACCCATAGATAGTGCGCACTAAGCGAAATTTCACCTTTTATACATGTATAGTACATACGCTAGTCCTTTCTTGAGCTAGTCGTGCTCATGTTAATTCCGCTGATTTCCCATGCTTGTCACCTCACCTATCTCTCTGCCACCCCCGATAACGTGCTCCTTCCCTTGGTGTCCACTCCCGCTCTCTAAAAGGCCATATAGGTTTCAGATCTGCAAACCACAGATACCCTGTCCATGTCCATTTCTTCTTTTTTTTCAATTTCAGCTAAAATAATAATAATAATAATTGGTTTCGGGGGAAAGGAAATGGCGCAGTCTCTGTCTCATATATCGTTGGACACCTGAACCACGCCGTAAGGGAAGAGATAAAGGAGCGAGTGAAAGAAGAAGGGAAGAGAGAGGTGCCGTAGTGGAGGGCTCCGGAATAATTTCGACCACCTGGAGATCTTTAACGTGCACTGAAATCGCACAGCACACGGGCGCCTTAGCGTTTTTCCTCCATAAAAACGCAGCCGCCGCGGTCGGGTTCGAACCAGGGAACTCCGGATCAGTAGCCGAGCGCCCTAACCACTGAGCCAACGCGGCGGGTCGCCAAAATATTCTCAACCCGCGTTTTCTCGCTTTCACGAAGAAATACCCTTTCTGCTCTTAATATTATACGCTTACTACGTTCTTCACTATTACCGCCTGCTATTACGCCTGCCACTCAGTGCGTCGTTGTTAGCCTCATTTCTAGTCTTCCTGTAAGCCTTCAATATTTGAACTATAGATGAGTACTGGCGGGATACACCGTTAATATACTTTCGTTTTCAGGGATATGTATAAGATACAGCTCATAATTTCTGTGCGACAGCCAAATGGGTCCAGCTCATTCTCATTATTCTTCTGCTAATTACCCTCTCATGACCTGAATTTGTCATGATTACTTGGCATATACTATAGATACGGTCTTTAACTATTTGTGAACTGTGCTTGGGCGGAACTCGGCGAGGGCTTTCCTGAAAGCCGGCTGACTTCAAGATGGCACAGTGATGAATGAGGTGTCACTAGGTAAATGAAAAAAATGTTATAACTGCGCAACAAACCTAACCAGAACTAGAGGAGACGCTTGTCCTCTTCCCTACAAAACATTTTTTTGCTTATTTTGGACGCCTCTATTTCGAAGCTTTGTCTGGAAACTGACCAATTGGGAGATAACCATTTCATGCTCAGATACCCTCAGCACAGTAGCAGCGTTTGCCACTAGCCGCTCCTATCGCGGTCGGCTCGGAAAGGTACGCGAAAGCTCCACATCAGGAAGAAAGAATTTAAGATGAGTTGTATGAGATTCGTAAGGCAAAAGGCGTAGGCTTTCGGATTGCTGTTTAGCGCAGGAAAAAAAAAGTTTTCTGCTTCATAATGATGAAAGCGACACAATTTACTTTACCACCAGCGATCCTGAGCACTAAAGGCGTGCAGGCAATTTGGTATACGAATAAATTATTGGAATGGCATCAGTGCGAGTTGAGACGGAGTAAGTAACGAGCGCAAAGAGAAAGCAACAAGGCGTGAGGTACTTAATGGACATTATAATTATGAAGTGATTTTTGGAAACCAGAAGAACACCATGGTACAGACTTTCACGGCTGCCAGCGCGGTCACCGGCCTGAGATACAAAATAAATTCGTCGTAAGAACGAGACTATACTGTTGGTCGACTAGCATCGGACGCACCGAACAGTATACAATTAATTCAGTAAAGTAACGTCGCTTGAAGAGCGCAAGAAATACGGCTAGTTTTGTATGAGTAATAGTTAAGGCAAATGTGGATGCTAGATGGAGAAGAATAATAATTTGATTCAGGACTAAATACAGTGGCCAAGGTGAACGAATCATTAGGACAAATTCGAGGCGGAAAATGAGATTCAGCGGTGACTCACCCGAGAAATGAAAGGCTGGACAAATCGATGTTAGAATTGCATAGGGTGGCAAAAGAGAGGATGACTTCAAAAGGCAACATTACTTTTCGGGGATATTACTGGATCCTTAAGGACTAATTGGAACACACAGAACTGCGACATCGCTGGCAATATTCGCTGTTGCTGTGTGTGAAACAGGGAAGCGATGTTTAGTATTAAATATGGCCCGGGGCTCTTTAACTGACATCGTACGAGACAAGCGCGAATATTCGTAAAATGGAGCTTCGATTTATAGAAAAGCCAATACACAAGTTCATCAATCTTCTTGGAGGATTACCAATATTCGAGTGAAATCCAAACAAGACACAAAATACAAATATATTCCGTTCCAGCGGAGCTATGCGCCTACAAAAATAAAAGCTATGCAACTGTTCCCAGATCGTTGTCATATAAAATTAAAAAAAAAAAAGGCCGCCACCGTCTGGAAGACGTTGAAGTAACGAGCGTTAGCTGTTTGGTTTACTAGACGCAGAAAGCGAAGAAGAACGCGCCCGTTGTCCCGTTACACCTCCTCAAGATACGCCCCAAACGGAACTTGCTTTGTTTGGGGAGTCAAGGTGGGCCTAGCATTCGGCTTGCAGCGCGATATGGTAACGCTTCAATTAGTAATTGCATGTATAAAATATTTACCTATTATTTATATGTGGTTTTAATTCTATACCACAACACATATAGGGCTCATTGGCCTACCAAATTCGGTGCACAACTGTCCACGGATGGGTGCTCCTTGTTGTCGGAGTATATATAGAGAGGAACGAAGGTTCCTCAGCAGCAGCAACAGCGAATGTATACACAAATAGCTGTCCCGTAACGGGACAGGTTTCTTCCCGTTGTAGGATATTTTTTTTTTTTTTGGGGGGGGGGGGAAAGAGATGAAAGTGCACAACCAATTTTAATGGCCGCCATCTTGGAGTCGAAGAACCAAAACTATGCCGCCATTTCGTCCCCTGACGTCATTCTCACATAGTTCTACCCCTATCCACCGTATTCCACCGAGACGTCATCATTGACACGCGGCAGGTGGTTGTTTCTACAACGCTATTGTTGATGGTGCTACAAGTCTCCATGCGAGATATGCTGTTTTCTAGTTGTTGCCACAGATGGCGCTGTGATCTCAGGGTGGTAGCAGACCCCACGAAATCTCTAAACGTGATGAGTAAGAGCTAAAGCTCTTAAAAATTTGTTAGTCTGGGCCCCGAACGAGGGACCACCGCCACATCAAGTAAGTTGCTTCAACAACAAACCAATCCAGTGTGGTTAGCCGATAGTAGGGACAAATTCCAAATTAATCAACTCGAAGAGGGGAGCGAAGTTATTCCAATGGTTTAAGGAAGTACACCAAGCTAGAGTGGATTCGAAGGAAGGGAATCATTCTAACTTACATGCTGCTGATTGGCCAGCTGTCGGTCAGTTACCTTTCCTGTACAATTAATCCCAGCCGAACATTGTTCCCGATTCGAGTTGTTGGTCGATTCGGTTTCGTTTGCCACCTACTTGGTCGTCCTGGTCAGCTTATTCAGGTAGAGCGACTGCCCAGTGTGGCGGTGGTGACGATTTTGACCCGGTCTATGACGCATTCGTCGCCTACAAAGATTTGAAAAATGTGCGCAGCTTTTCTTCGTAGCCATGTGGCGGCGCTCACGCGGATGATGATTGTAATTCTGTTATAACAGTCAAATTTCAGCATATTTTGAGAAGGCTGAAATAAATACGAAGATGTTAAAAAATTGATGGAGAATTACGCGATATTAAATCAGTTTGGGAAATGGGGAAAGCGGCACAACGGCTTTGGAAGAGAAAACGTTAGAAGCGATATTAACTGGCAGGCGACAGACATGCCCGCCAGACGAAACAAAGCCGATAAGTAACTCTGTCCGCCTCTCAATTTGCCCGTCAATCTCTGGGTCCGCTAAGGGAGACAGTTGCAATTCTCTCTGCTTTGTGATTTCATTGCCCTTGTCTAGTATGCGTTTGCGTGCGTTGTTGATTTTATGATGCGTGGCGGGCACAAAGTAGTCTCTGAACAGCAGCTAATGTAGTCTAGGTATCATATGTGCGAATGTACTGCAAATGAACCTATGGATGCAGCGTAGCGTGAACTTTATTAACAATATAACTTAGTAGCCTGCTGCCAGAGAATACACAAAGTATATATCAAGTGCTGTGATCGCATCAAAAAATCTCGATTTGTGCTTCTTGTTCGTATCTGCAATCCCGCTCATTTTCTGGTTTCGAGCAGCCAACTGCAAAGCCCGGGCTGACATCGTTATGGCTGCTTGCTCACCACATAACTGTCTGTTAACGTTTATTTAAAGATACACGAACGAGCTGCACATCCAGCTACCACTGATTGTAGGACGTATCGAACACGAGCAGGCATTCCATACATACCTGGTATCAGCGAAGCGTTGTCTTGTGTGTTCTCAAAATACTACTTACGCGTGGCCCACATGCCTGTCAGCTAGCTGCGGAATCAGCTAATGAATGTGAAAGACCGACTACAAAATGAGCAGTTTCCAGGAGTCGTCTACAAAATACCATGCCTGAACTGCAATCATGCCTACATCGGTGAGACAGGGAAGTTCTCAAGACGCATAAAGGACACCAACGTGATGTGAAAAACAAAAAGCATGCCACAAATGCACTGGCGGGTCATGCACACGACACTGGCCACCAGATTGACTGGGGCAATGCCTCCATCTTATCTAAGGAAAGAAACCTGACGACGCGCCTTCTGCTGGAATCGCTATTCATCCAAACAACACAAGCAACATTAAACAAGAACGCTGGCCCCATGCCAGGCATCTACGCCCGATCTTTACGTCACATTCTCCGGATATAAATTCGCCACCGCTCTTGTCCTGCTCACTGTGAACAAGAAACCCGTACGGGTTTCGAAACGTCTTTTTTTTTTCGACTAGGGTCAGTGACTGCTACTTCACTTCATTGCAGGTAAAAGGGGACCGTCAAAACTCACCGAGGAAGATGATCAGTCACACAGCAGAATCCTTTCCCTCCAGCACGGATTACAATTGAAGCCTACGGATGAAGCAACCATTATTTAAGGGGGGCTCGATAATTAATCCGCATATGTTTACCGAGGAAGCAATACCAGCCTTTAGTTAAGATTTGCGAGCTGCTATGTTGGCAGTTGTCACTGATCGTTGCCGATATTGAGGGAAGAGAAGGCACACTTTGGTGATGACTTGGGGATGTGGGGGGGGGGGGGGGGGGGGTAATTTCTCACACGCCTGACAGGCTACTACCGATTACGACCATGAATAAATACGCAATAGCATGCAAACCAGATGCAAACACGCGCTCAATCAATGGCTCAGACAAGGCATCGATAAATACTGCGCGCCTGTGTGAGCGCACGTCGAGCGGCGTGCCCGATCGCTTACTGTAACTCGAATACGCATGTTGTCATAGTGGCCCCTGTCGCGCCGCCCTGGACAGCTTGCTTGCCCGTATTAGCTTGATTTATTCACGAATATCCCCGTGAATTGTTCCGTCAAGGTGGCGCATTATTTCGTGAAATATTTTGTCCTACTGAGAGCAAACAAAACCAGACGCGAAGCACGACCTCTTGCGCGAAACAATCTCTTTGTCTTATTACTACGGGCGCGCCTCCGAATGGGCATGGTCTGAAACTCTTCAGACGGAACCGAAATCTTCGCACACAATGTAATTTTTCAGAACAAAGCGACGTGTAGAGCTCTAGGCGTTTGTTTCGTACAGCCTTTTTTACCGCAAAAACCTTGGCTCTATACAAGACAGCACCAAATTGAATCTCATCTTTAAGAGCGCCATTCATTCAACAGGCCTTGCGCACATAATGGTTTCACGGGTTTTGTGATCGTCAACGATTCGTTGGGAGGGGGGGGGCGGATAAAACATTATTGAATATAGAGTCCTTACGTCTACGGCCACAGGAAAGTAAAGTGATGGGGCGGGTTAGGCAGACGAAGCTAGGCTTAGTGGTAAATTCTTCTGGAACAATTTGACTTTTCACTGCTCAGGGGTCGAAACAGCCATAGAATTTTGCAATCGTTTCGATTCAGCACATTATGTGGCGCTTCTTATCTTTTTGAAAATGTGGTCAAACAGCAGTGTTTCCCCGCTGGGAGCAAAGTGAAAACTACCAGGTGCATGAGGCCAGCTTGTGCAGCGCCACAGGCGTAAGCATATAGAGCGAAGTCATTTTCGTATGCTACGATAAAGCTTACGAACAAAGACAAGTGGCAAGTTTAGCTCCCTTAAGAGATGAAATAACTTATGCGATGCAGCTGTACATGCGGGCGTCGAGAGGCTCTAGTATTTCGCCCAGGATAGCAGCTGTAGATGCAAACTAAAGCTGCAAAAGTAGCCATGCGTTTTTAAAAGGCCGCATTCCTTTCTGTGCGCTATATACGAACCTTCCGCCACCCATACTAGCCACGCTGAGGCCAAGCTCGTGGCCAGTGGGGTCCGCTTTGGTTCGCTGAAGGCAAGAAACAGATCGTATTCGTCGCCACTTCAGGCTTTTGCGCAGCCCTAGCGGTTCGGGCGGCCATCCACCACCGGCACCCATCACCGCCCGCCTAATCTGAGCCATGTTCTTCGAAATTCTGGACGTTCGAACCACACACGGGATGCGACATAGGTCGTCACCAAGATGCGTTCAAAAGGTGTCTCTTTTTTCCAGAATAATGATTTCGAGTCCTTTACATGATACCTTTGCACTGTACACGCGTCCAGGCTCCGAAGCGTTCCTTGTAATGGTAGAGAGTAGAATATTCAGAAGTTACGGATATCGAAGCGTTCTTTTCTTTGTAAAAAGTACAGTGTCTGCCAGGTTTGTCAACAGAACTCTGGATACCCTACAATTCTGGATAAAAAAGAACATTTTTGAACGGGAAAGAGTTTATGTGTGCAATGTTTTCATATATTGTAAGATTTCGCTGCAACAATCAATACACCTGCAGATCTTTTGTCGGCAGGCGTGCATTCTTTTGCTATTAAGTTTTTCCGATTGTCAAAAGCGTTCTCATTGGTTTTCTAAGCGCTCTTAACTGCTCCCTGCGAGCGACGGAAAAACTTTAAACGACAGATTTTGTTGCACATCGGAAGAATGGAACATTACCTCCAATATTTCCACAACAGTACCTTACAATTGCGCAATATAAAAATTTTTGTTCAATAATGTTGGACATGTGTATCTGCTCACAAAGATGGTCCTGTAACGTGTTTCCCGCCGTAGCAACCTTCTTACGATTAACGCTGAATCACAGACAACACTGCAAATGTGAAAACGTCAGCAGGTGGTTAGGTCGTGGCAGGAAGTTAGTATTGCAAGGCGCAGCTCACATAGCGCAGTCTGAGGTTAATAATGCACTGCTTTGAAAAGGCACATTGTGTGCGCAAATGCTTCTTGCTTCCTCTCACACATCATTCTCTAGGTGAAAAAAATGAAGACTGGCACCCGTGTCTTCCTATCACGATAGTATATACGGTAATTCCCACGTGGGTGTTTTATCCAATACAACTCGCTGCAATAAAGCACCACGCTGTTTCAATCAGTCGCAAAAAGCGGACCACGTAATCGTATTTATCACAATACATTTAGATTTACCTTCACCAGAATATATGTTTAGAAACGAAAGCATTAATAGAAATGTTTATCAGCGCGGAAGCGTAGCCAGAAGAGAGAACTTTTCAGCATGACACTATTCGTCGTATTGTGTGGAACACGAGGCAGAAAAAAAAGGAAACACGAGGGCACATGGCAATGACAGGCTCACGTTTTAACAGTAGTGCTGATCTCTTCTTGCGTGCAAAATTTACATACTCTCAAAGTATCTTACTGGAGGCTTGAAACACTGCCAGCCAGTGAGCAGTTCAACGCACAGACTGAACTGCCCCTGAGTAGCAACATTTCACGCGCGCAGAAAAGAAGAAAAGAAATCTGCATTTCAAAGGAGGGCCCATTTGCTGAACGGAAAACCGTTACATCGCGATCGGACTAAATTACCTCGCGCGATAAAAAGAGGTTAAACTTTCAGTTCAGTACCAAATCCGGATACAGATTACCTCTCCGATTTCGAGATAGCCTACTGTGGCAGTATTTTTACACCGTGGATGAAGCAGCCGTGGCTCCTCTTTGAAATCCTGTGTTGCTAAACAGTATGTTACACTTGGAAGAATTATTCTTTTTTAACGGTGTTTCAATACCGCGTCGCTAAAGCTGCGCTAGAGCATCTGAGCGTCATTGAACTCTCTATTGAATTCGCAAAGTTCTAGAATAAGAAACTAGTAAATGAATTCTAGTTTAAATTACACTATTAATGCATGACTCCAAACATGCATCTGGCACTGTTATCGTTATTTCTTTTTTCTTTACTCAAAGTACAACAACTCTATCACGGACCGAATTAACGTCAACAGTTTTCTTCGACAAGCTTTAGTAAGATTTTTCACACCCTTTCGAGGACATTAAACTTGTCTGTAAAAAAAAAATAACAAGTTTTATGAGTAGTGCCGATAAATATTACTTGAAACGCGTTGCGCAGTGCCACAGAATGCACGCCGCGCCCTCATACATTTTGCTCCAGTACTTTCTAGTGGCTTACCGTAGGACCTGACCTGCTGGCTCCTGCAGATCCAGCGCAGTCTCGTCGACCGACAGTCGGAGAGAGGCCGAAAAGAATGAACTGGCGCAAAACAACAGCGGTCCCACACGGAGTTCAAGTGTCAGAGAGTTCGCGCATAAACTCAGTAGTTTCCGCGCAAGGATATCGAAACACTTCACACAAACGCACACTCCGCTAGAAAAGACGGCGACAAAAGGTGCAAAGCGTTCGCTCGTCCTCTTCCAAGCTGCTTACGCGACGAAACGCACCATACACCGAGTCTCAAAAAAGTCCGCAGTTCCGCCTCCCCGCAACTTGTTAGCGGGGAACTGTCCACGGTAACGGTCGGTCGGTCGCCGTTACGACTAGCACGAGTCTTGACACGCCGTTGCCGTCAGAGCAGCGGTGCGCCGTGGCGAGCAGCAACACAACGTGTCCGGCGGGTCCAGGTGTGCAACGCGCGCGCCTCTTTCTTTCGTTCTCGGCCGAGACGCACGCCCGTGCCGCGTCCCGTGCGGCAACTCACGCGCCGGTCGGAGCTCCCCTGCGCCGTCCAGTCGGGCGGCAGCCTACTTCGCCGGGACGCTCCCTGCTTCGTCGGCTGCGGGCGCTCGCTCGCTTTGCCAGCGCGCTTCCCCCGCGTTCGAGCGGCGCGCGGTGCCAGGCCAGTTCCCTGGTGGCGGGCCCCTGAACTCAGGCGCCGACGGTGGCGCGCCGCTGGCCCCCGCCGAGGGAAGAACCCTTGTTTTATGGTCCACTTAGTCGCAGCCTCGCTTCTATCCTCTCGTTCCCTGACACTTTCTCTGCGCGTTTAGCGCTTGCCGTCGTTTATATTCGGATGGAGATCAGTGATTTGCACGCCAAGCAAAACAGGGCTGGAAAATGACCAAGCCCTTTGGCTCTCATTGTTCCTAGTCTTACTTACCATCGCTAAGGCGCCTTTGTGGCAACTCGAATAAAAAATAGAACAAATAAGCTTGCGTCACAGTTGCGGTCTTTGACTAATCGCCTAAATTGCGTTGAGGGTTTGTTATTGTGGTTTAACTTAGAACGAATATTCTTAGATAAACAGCGGAAATACGCAGAAGACGAAAGGTGTGCTGATAGTTTTGCCTGAGCACTTCCACGGTTTCCCGTACGGAAATTTAGCCACGTAAACGTGACAACTGAATGCTATGAGCAGGTTACTCGCCATCATAATGGGCGTCAAATGGTAAGCGTGGCTAAACTGTACCGCCGCCCTCTATATAGCTCGACACGAATGTTCGAGCGTATGGCTGAGACTGACATCAGCACTGTGCAGCTTTGGCAGCAGCGTCCGGGACCATGCTAGGGTGGATTGAGGGCATCCGCAATCGCCAGCCGCCAAAAACTCATCGTAAAGCACGGTCTTGGATCCTGCGGCCAAAGCTCCTCGGCGCTAATGTCAGTCCTAGGCACGCGCTTGAGAAGGCACCCGTGTTGCATTTATTGATTTTTAGGAAGCACTCAATAATGTACCTCATGTCGCTTGCTGCTTCAACTTAGAGCCCTCAATATAAATCCGTTAATTATCAATTGGATAGAAATTTTTTTCGTCGAACAGATATGCATGCGTTCAAATAAAGAAACTAGCAAATCCTTAAATGTTTAGTCCGCTCAGGCGCTTCGCAAGGAAGTGCACTGGGGCCCCTACTGTTCATCGTTTGCGTTAATGACTCGCCCTCCCAAATGTCCACAGGGGTGCGTCTTTTGCAGATGACTGTGCTTTAAATAAGTCTATATGAAGTGCATCGGAATGCAAGGGTATTCAAGTAAGACCTCGATAAGTTATCTTTATGGCTCTGTGAATAAATAGCTCATGAATATTAGCATCTTTAAGGGCATGCACATGATCTTTTCGGCTCGCAAAGTGCCTTCTGTAAGAAAATGTGCGCTTGCCGGGGAGTGTCTGAAGAAAGTGCCTCAATATAACTATCTGGAGCTGCATCTAACTTCCAAAATATCTTGGGACGTCCATATCGACAATGTAGTATCGTGGGTTAGTCGTGCCTTGGGGTTTCTCCGTCGGTCTTCCCGTTCTTCTAGCGCCAACACTAAACTGATTGCAAATTCGCCCGTAAGTTCTGAACTAGAATATGCCTCTTTAATTTGGAACCCTCGTTCTAAAGCTCTGACTAACCGCTTCGACACCCTACAGAATAAAGCAGTCCGATACAACGTATCCGTGTACAGCAGAACATCTAGTGGGTCTCACATCAAGCAATTCGAATTTTTTTCTGACGTGGCTTAGAGACGTAATATTCGAACTGTAATATTTTTCAAAAAATATTTTGTAATATGCCTCACCAAAGACGCCTGTTTTGTTTGCCTCCTAATTACATCTCTGCTAGGACCGATAACTCTTTGCAAAGTTTTTCTTCCACTCTTCTTCTTCTTCTTAGTAAGCATGGCACTCGCGCTGACGTCTTCGTTTTCTTCTTCACCATTACATGTAGCTACTCGATCATGGAACAAACTCCCTAAGTTGTTACCGTAATTAATCCTGAAAATTTTCGCCCTGTGGTCGCTGAACTTTTTAAAGTGTTTTTGATTGCCATTTTTGTGATTCATCAATTTTATTGCCGTTGCTATGCTCTCTACGGTCAACAACCTTCTTGAATGCTTCTAGTTGTCGTTTTTCTTAAAATATTTGTTATATTTGCATCCTCAAATGTGCGTGACGTTAGGTTGCATTCGTGTTCCATGTCCTGTGTTTTATACTATCCCCCTTCATCTAATGACTCATGGGCCTTTAAAGGTGCAATAAATGATTATTATTATGATAATTAGTATTATTCTCCTGCATTCCTTTTTGAGTTTATGCACTTTTTCTTCATTTCTTTTAAACAAATTGATGTGCAATAATTTTTTATATTTTTTCTCTCTGTTTTTTCTTAAAAGCTAATCTTTGAATGATATTTTTCTGCTGGCTTTCTCTACCTCTTTTCGCCGATTTTCCCAGACCTAGTCCTTCATGCAATTTTTGGCTCTGACAGGCCTGTAACTGGAAATGTAGCATGCAATTTAGCAATAAAATTATTGTTATTACTATTACTGTTAATATGTTGATCCGTGTTAAGCTTGCGGGCAGCGGCACAGTTACCAGCGCACTTATCGCTGTAGCGGTGTGCTGCGGAGCAAAGGAGGAGAAATCCTTGCTCGCAGTGGAATTGGCAAGGCTAATTTAGCGCCAAAACTATTAGGCTGGGAACGACGGAGTGCAGTTGGACCGCTAATAACATCTGTGCTTCAGAGCGGCATTCCAGCAAAGCGCTTTAAATGAATAGTCCAGATGAACATATACAAGTGATCGTAACACAAGGCGGTAAGAAATTTTCAGTTTCCTCTTCCTTTTATGTAGAATGAACGTAATTTCAAAGCGCTAATTAAGTTTACAAACCTTTAAATGGGCGGAATATCGCAAGTGGGGAAGATGGAGCCCATCTCGAGTGCTTGTGAACCTCGTCTTCCCCTTTCTGTAAGACGCCGACAAGATACTTGTTCCAACGGAAATACGAAGAGACGAGTTCTCACCAGCTTTCAAGAACTAAGGCTGTGATGAAGAGAAGAGCAGCGGGAGCAAACATGGAGTGGCGGCTTTCTTGAAGATTACCTGGCTGGCTTCCTTTG
This sequence comes from Amblyomma americanum, assembly GCF_052857255.1. Taxonomy (NCBI): domain Eukaryota; kingdom Metazoa; phylum Arthropoda; class Arachnida; order Ixodida; family Ixodidae; genus Amblyomma; species Amblyomma americanum. The sequence continues at coordinate 248,465,066 of NC_135497.1, forward strand.
TCGTCCCGCGATTGCACCTGACCGTTGGCAGGCACGGTGGCAAAATACCCCGGCAGGCCCAGGCTGTTCAACATCGTTGGAAGGTGTTTTTTTCTGTTCTTGTTCCAAATTTCTCGGAGGCATTCGGTCGAAAGCTTCTTGTGAGAGTTCTCTGCTTCTGCAAGCTTCCGTCTGAAGCGCGTCACGTCATCTCTTCCTGGCTGTGTTATGGATACTGCGACGCGCTTTTTTAAAAAGTGAAGGTGAGCCTTTCAGGTTTGTTTTATTTTTTTGCTTGGTCGGTGAAATAATTCATTTTCACTTTAATTCCCAGGCACTGCCGGGTTTATCGCAGTGAGATTGGGCTGCAGACATACGCTTTGCCTGAGCGGAGATTGCTAGTAACGATGTTTCTGCAAGCACTGACCTTTGACTAATGCATTCCTACACCCGGAGCTCGAATGGCGTTTTTAATAAGAATTCGATTCTTGGAAGACCAGTTATTTTCACACATACGAAAGATGCCATAGGTCCCGCTGCGTTGTGTAAGTGACAGCATTGTGCGTTTTTGAGCGTTTTATGACCAACCTTGCGCTCAAGCACGTCCTGAATACCAGAAACGGGGCCAGTTGGTACTGCATTTCCTTGCAACTTGAATGTTCTCAGTGCTGACGAAATGAACGGGAACTTGCGGAAAGAAACAGCAAGAGAAAGTAGCGCAACTATAAACTCAATCTTCATTTGACAAAAATATTTCAGCACGTCTTTGCTCCGCTCAAGCCTACTGGTGCAGAAATGCAGCGTGGAGGCATCTTGCTCAAGATTGTTGAGAAAAAAACAAGAAAAGAATAATCGAGTATGCTTACGCTACTCATCTGAGTTAAAACGTTGTCCTTATGCTTATACAACCACTACAGCTGGGAGCAGAACCTACTACCTCGAACTCAGCAGCAGACAGCCTATCAAGTTCGTGTCACGGGTAATTCCAGTGTTCACAAAATAAAATATCAAGGTGACAACGTGCCCTTTTATTCGCTCGACTGTTAGTATTTGACGTCGGGTAAGCCTGCCGGATTCCCTGAGAGGACAGGACACCCGGGATTGGGGCATCGCACTGGCTCTCTGCCAGCACTTTCGGTGTCATTCTCAAGAGCGATGTTGAAGTTGTGTGAAACCCCGATGTGTCATGACAAAAAAAGAAATAATAGGATGACTATGCGCGAGAGCTGAGATTGCATTGAGCTTACCTTTGAGTGTTAATTTGTTGTTTTTACTCTAATGACAGCTTTAGCCTAAGCCGAAGCTTCACACACGCGACAACTGGGTGGAGTGTGGTAGGTGGCGTCGTTGGAGGGTGAAGGTGGGCGGGGGTAGGCTCGAAAAAATAGGTGGTTCGAAGGTGGCAGTGGGTGGGTGGGCACTCCCCTAGCTAGGTGGGTGCGGTAGGGAGATGGCCGGAGGGTGGCGGCTTATCCCACCAATGCCTTTCGCCTGGTACTGCTATCGCAGTAAAAATGAGAAGTATGACATGCATGCCATTTCCAGTGGTGACACCCAATTCCCATTTAGAAATAAAATGCTTTCTTTTTAAATAAAAATTCATTTGATAGTGGCGCTACTTCCCGTTCTTGTCTCTTTCCGTGCGTCCGCGTTCATTCTGTCCAGATTGAGCACATTCAAGTTAATATGGAAGAATACCCTGCTCCGTCGCAGCGTTTTTTTTTTGTTGAACAATTAAGCCACTTCTGTTCCAGATTCGCGCTCGTGTTGCTCTCTCCGCGTGTACGCGTTCCTTCCCCACTGCTTTTTTTCCTCTTTGGGATATTAACACAACTTAGATTAGTTTCCAATACGGCTTACCGCCCATGGATGCAGCAGTGAGTTTCGGTTGCATCAGGACCCTCGTGCTCAAACATGACCCGCTATAAGACTGAGGACATAAAATATTTTTATTAACTACTGTCGCTTATTCAAACAAGTGTATACAATATAACTAGTCTTAGCTGTCAATAGCTTGTGACTGCTTAGTGGGGTGTTTGTTTTCCTTTTTTTTTGTCAGAGTTATGTGCTTGAAGTCAGTGGGTCAGTATGTTTCATTTGCCTACTCCAGGGCAAGGAATACCAGTGCTGTTGAGCTCACAAAACTGCGTCGATGCCGATGAGGTTGCTGGCATTTGCCTGAAGCAATATTGTGGCATACTAGGGCCTCTGGTTTGATCCCAGTCGGGCAAAAGTGACACGCTGTTGAATCGAATAAGACATCAGCGGTAAAAACATGCGGCAAAACCAAGAAAAACTTTCCGAACGGCTGAAATCAGCAACTTATTCCTTAGCTGTCATTATACACTGGGGCGTGTCTTCATACCTAAGCAACAGCTGTTGTCTATGTCGTTGTAAATATCCATCTGATTTTATTTTCAAGCGTGAATGGCACCATGTCATGGTATAGCTAGAAGTACACTTGGGCATTACCTTATGAAAGCGTTTTTATAACGCTTTTTATAACGTTAGTTTTATTTCCAACGTATTTTCCATGATGTGGGGAAAGTGCGCGAAGTCTGAAATGTCCGCAACAGGAACTGGTGTCGTCGAAATCCCTCACCAGGCAGCGTTCCTTAGTGAGCCCAAATTCGTGCAGCTGAAATCGCCACCATCGTTCGCGGGCGACTCAGAAGTAGAGCCCCCTTGGTGTGCATGGTACGCTTACTGGGGAGTATGCAAAAAACGTTCAAGGTAAGGCTGTCTTTTCAGAAAGTGAGGTAAGAGTTAGTTTTTTAATTATTTTATCTTTATAACTAAAACTCCTTCATATATCTCGAGCAGATTTGAACGTAACTGTCGCTAAGTATAACATCATTATTAGAAGCAAAACAAATTTCTGCTCAGTCTAGGATACCACTCAGAACACTGCTTCACTTTCGTCTTCGCAGTAAGTACGTACCAGCTTTTGGCTGACGTTGTACAAGTGGCTTTGCATACGTAGCATAACATAACATAACATAAGATAACATAACATAACATAAGGGCATAAAAATAAGGGCAGTAAGCATTCAATGAAATTTTTGTTCTTTGTAAAACTCGATTCTGTGGCTCTTTCTAGTTATAGCATATTTTCCCGCTGCCAAAGATGCATTTGTTTCTGAGTAAATTAGATTTCAAAATTTCTCCGCCACCCGATTAAAACACATGATGTCTAAAACGAAAAGGACGCTGTGATCGCTGTTTAGAAGTGAATGGCACTGTAGCCTAGCCCCCAGGATCCGCGAAAAAACTTGGTTGCTGGGGGCGACACCTGTATTCAACTTTCTGGCCTTTCCCACAAAAGCTCTGTTTTCAGTTAAAATACCATACTTGTCGTTAAATGCGAAAATCCATCAATACAAGCCGAAATAAAATTATCCTCTGAATTCATTTAACGCTTTTCTTGCTTTTCATTTTACCTGCCAGTAAAAAAAAAAAATCAGTCTTAACCAAAATGCTGACTCGAACCTTTATTCCACAAATCTTGTAGTGGAAATAGAGTTGCGAAATTTCCTCGACTCAATAAGACGACGTTTTGGCAACAGCCTTGTTGCAAAATCATTTTTGTGCAGAACCAGTATTCGGCCATTAGAAAATGAATTTTTTAGGGCGCTAGCGCTAGATCCTTCGTTAGCGATACAGCCATCCTGTCTGCGGCTGAAGTCTCCACCTGTCAGCTGCCAGCTGCCACAGCTGGCAGGTGTAATGCGCAAGCACTAGGTGGGCCACCAAAAAGTAGCCGTTATTTGCTGCTGGGTTGGCAGGCCGGTTGGCAGGCGGCAAAGTGGAGAAAGAGAAATCTCCAGTGGGAGAGGGACGATGAAGAGAGGGGGACAGGCGACGGGTTGCGGGTGCCAAAGCGGAGAGCGGGATACCATTTTCCTTTTCTTGCACTAGCACTAGCTTAAAAGCCGTCATGTGTCCTGGTGAAGCCTGGTGGGGTCCTGGTGAAGGAGGAAATATGCTTCTGGGCAGCTGCAGCCACGTGGAAAGGACGAAACTCATGCACCCCAGCTGCAGCCAAGTGGAACGGAGGGCAGCGCTCCTGCTGCAGTGGAAAGGTAAAAACCGCGACGCGCCAGTTGCTGCTTGCATTGTCTGTAAAATCGTCATAAGTAGCAACATTGTGCTAGGGCACACAAGTCGCCTTTATTTTAACGAAATAAATCGGGGGTTAATTTTTTTCTTCTCTTCAACGTAACATCTAAGCCTTGATCTTCAAGAGATGCATTTTTTTTCGGAGCTAACATTGGTATTTATTATACGGAGCTTCATGCTGGGCAACTACTGGAATTCCGCACTTGCCTGCCTTGAACTGCATTGAAATATGTTCTGCACAGGGTGCCCTTAAAAATTACTCTCGCTTTTGGCATCTGCGGCGGTGATGGCGGCTAAGCGGAAGCTGCGGTCGTGCCGTCATATGTCGTGGGAAGCACATAGTCACCATACTTTGGCCGGGCTCATCTACGTCGGCGCTTCCGTGATCTTCCTTCTGCGACGTTCTGAGTAAAGTTAACTTCCCAACCGACCTAGGCACCGGTCGCAGGCTATGTGTAGCAGCGATGGTGCATTGTCTCATCGGTTTCGTTATGGAATAACTTGCGACTCAGAGCCGGATGGGGGGCTACGTTCTCCCACCGACTTCGCCTGAAGGCTGCGTTTGCAAACAGCTTGCGATATCGTTTCAGCCAAACGAACAGTCCGCTTTGTTACAACTGCGGCTCGATAGAATCTGTGAAACATCCTTCTTGAGTGCCGTGCATATGCTGATGAGCGTGCGTACTACGAACAGTGCTTGGAAAAGTTCTCCCCAGTTCCTCTACAATGGACAGTGTTTTAGGTCACTTAGCCTGCCCTAGGCAACAGAGACATGCAATGAACTTTTTGTTTGCATATTTAAAGAAAATTGGACATCTCGACAAGTTCTAATTTCAGCTAGCATGTTGCCCTCATGCATTTTGCTCGCAGAACTTTTTTTAGCCGATTTATCAGATTATGCACTTCATCATTTCATATGTTACATCATTTCTCGCCGATGCTCTTTACCTCCCAAATACAGTTCCCCACGCATAGTAGCATGCCAGCGATTTTTAAATGTCGGTTAAATTCTCTGATTTTTCATTAAAGGGTTTATCTCTCTCTCTCACCGAGGTGGCAGCCCAAATTCGGCTTGTTCCCCCAGAGGAAGCCCGCCCGACATCGATAGAATGGGGCAGTCCTGCTCATCAAGACTTATCTCCACTTCACTTGCGTTGTCGAAGAGCCTGTTGGTGTCACTGCTTTGCGGTTGGTCTGAAAATCGGGAGCCCAGCTAGCGAGTACCAACGTCAGATCAGACAACAGATGCGATCACGGCTTCCACCTTGCACGCTTGCTTGCGCTTCGCTATTACCCACTCGTTGTTAGCTCTGATCCCCGCGTGTGCACGCACTCAGGGTATCGCCGCACAGGTGTTGACCTTCGGGTATAGTTATCAAAAGGTGACAACCAGATCGCACACTATATATCCGGGCAGGTTCACGGGATCCCGCTGTCCGGCTGCACATTTCGTACTCGCGGAATGAGCCCATTAACGGATTGAGTCCGTGTCTCGTGTTTTCAGGAGGGAAGGAAGCCACTGGGCTGCATGGAGGAGCGCGGCGAGTTTCGCTTCGACGTGGAGAGCACAGCCGTGTTCCCTGTGCGAACGGTGGCGTCGACCCACAGCGGTGCCCGCACGTGCTTCGCAGCCCTGTTATCGCAGTTGCCGTCTTCGCGGCTCGTGAGGAACAGAGTCTGCGTGACGTATCGGCGCAGATAATCCTGTTGGTAAACGGCTTTCAGCGAGCGGCACAGGGGCTCTGTGCCTTGGTAGAGCTCTTGTCCGCTCCCACTTGCCTGCTAGCAGCGTCGTGCTTTGCGACATTGGTTATTCCTCGTTGAGCGCGGTCGTGGCGTGCAACCGAGGATGGCTGTGGTCGTTCGATGGGGGCGAACTATTGGCATTCAGACTTCCTGCTCGCAGCACCCAACGCTGCTGCTGTCCGAAGGCTGCGCCGACAGCGCCTCCCTTCTTCCTCCCTTTAGGAGCCAGAAAGGCGCTCATAGTTACGTGAACAACAACTCGCGGCAGAAAAGCTTGTTTTCATGGCACCAAAGACTCCCCGCTCTTATTTCACAAGGCCTCTTAAAGCAATTCGGGGCAAAGCAACGGAAATAAAAGAAAACAGCTATCAAAGCTAATTGGCCGATCTGTTCATTGGACTTACGCACTTGGTTCATCGGCAGTTTTTTTAGGAAAAATATCATCGATATCAACTTCAGGCCTCCTTGCGCACGTGTAAGCACGACTGCAAAGCTTAGGTTAAAGTCAGGTGATTAACTCAGCGAGGAAAGAAAAATTCGGGGGACTCTTAAGCTCTGCTTTGAGGGTTTGAATCCTTCAGCGGCCTGGGGACCTTTTTGCATATTTTATTTTTATTTATTTATTTATTGATACTGTCAGCCGTAAGGCCGTTACAGGGTGGATGCATACAATTGAATACGTACACACAGCCACAAGTACACAAAGCCACAAGTACAAAATTTATACAACTTAAAATCATCAATTATTTTGCCAGCAGATAAAGCCACAAGTGCCTGATGTAGGTTAATGTTCAAAATAATACACTCAGTTTCAGACCACCGAGGATCGGAACCGCAGGTGAAGAACATAATGATTAACAGCAAAGACAAATGGCTTCTATAGGCTTAAATAACGGGACAGATAAGTTTAAAATTGGTGTAGATTGTCTGCTTGTAAATGGTCCTGGGGCAAGGTATTCCATTCATCTATGGTTCTGGGGAAGAAGGAGTATTTAAATGAATTGATTCTGGCCGTCATGGGTGTGACCTGATCTTTGTGAGAAGATCTCACAGCTCTAAAGGAACGTTGTGTCATGTAAATGCTTATGTTCAAGTTGAAGTGGTTAGTATATAGCAGATAAAACATTTTCAGCCTGGCAACTTTCCTTCGCTTTGAAAGTTGAGGCAAGTTTAGTTCATGAAGCATGTCAGTCACTGAATCTGTAGATCTATATTTGGACAGAATGAATCGAGCCGCCCTTCGCTGAACTTTTTCTATCCTGTCAATTTGGTTTTTCTGATGTGGATCCCATATTACGCTTGCATATTCCAGTGTCGGTCGTACCAGTGTGAGATAAGCTGTTAGTTTTGCTTTTGTGGAAGCAAGCTTCAGTTTTCTTCTGATGAACCACAATTTTGTTTCGGCCTTTGAGCATATGTTATTGATGTGTGTATGCCAGTTTAGATTTGAAGTTATAGTGACGCCTAGATATCTGAAATGGTCGACTCGAGTTATATAGTGCCCGTTTATTTCATAATCAAAAGAAAATATATTTTTCGTTTTATTGGAAATTGTAAGAAATGAAGTTTTTGCATAATTGATTTCCATTCTGGATAATGTGCACCATTGGTTGATAGTGCTCAATGCCGAATTTAATAGTAACTGGTCTTCTTGGTTTGAAATGACAGAGTAAATTAAACAATCATCCGCAAAAAGCCGGACTTTAACAGGGGGCGGAATAGATACTGCAATATCATTGACGTAGCATAAAAATAACAAGGGACCAAGCACAGACCCCTGAGGGACTCCCGAGGGCACTCCCAGGACGTCTGATTTGGCGCCATCTAATTCCACGAACTGGGTTCTGTTAGTTAGATAAGCCTGTATCCACCGTACAATATTTGTGTTTATGCCAAGTTCGAACAGCCTATCAATAAGTTCATCATGTGGGACACGGTCAAATGCTTTAGACATGTCCAGGCAAACTGCATCCACTTGATCCCTGTTGTTCATTGCTTCAGAAAAATCATGTACCGTTTCTACTAGCTGGGTAACAGTAGATAACCTCCGTCTGAAACCATGCTGATTGGGATTTAGCTTGTTGTTGCCCTCTAGATAGTCGGATAAGCAGTTTGCCAAGACATGCTCAAGTATTTTGCAACAGGCACAAGTGATAGAAATGGGTCTGTAATTATCGGGAATGTGCTTGTTTCCAGATTTATGTATTGGTACAACCCTAGCCTGGAGCCAATCTTTTGGTAAAGAATGCTGCTCCAGAGATGCCTTAAATATGATTAGTAAATATTTAGATACCCATTCCGCATATCGTCTAAGAAACTCATTAGGAATAGTATCAGGACCAGAAGACTTTTTCGTGTCTAAATTAAGTAGGAGGGAAAATATACCTTGCTCAGACAAAGTGACATCTGCCATGTCTGATGGCGGTATGCACTTTTCGCTACTAGAGTTCTCAGGCGGAGATATAGGGTGGCTGAACACAGAATGAAAATAAGTATTGCACCTGTTAGCAATTTCTGCTTGATCAGTAATAACATGACCATCCACTTCAATAAACTTCATTTGTTCATATGAGGGTGAAAGGTGACGCCAAAAACGCTGTGGGGAAGTCTTCATAAATTCTGTTAGCTTTTCAGAAAAGTATTGTTCTTTCGCTGTCATCAACATCTGTTTAAGCATCAAGGAAAGGCGCGAAATTTCATTTTGATTCTTTTCTCGATTGCGTTTTCTACGTTTTATCTTGCGTTTTAGTTGGATAATTTTACGACTTATCCAAGGATTATGCTTTCTGACAGTTTTAATTCGATGGGGAACGAAATTTTTCAGACAAAAGTTGACAATGCGTTTAAACTTTGTCCACAATGTGTTGACGTCATCCTGCACATCAAATGAGCAAAAAGACATTTCCAAATAGTCTAAAATGCTTTCATCCTCAGCTCTTGAAAAGTCTTTAACAAAAATAGTCCGCCTTTTTTCATGTTTTGGTGGTATAAGTTGATTTAGGGTGACTAAGACAAGCTTATGATCAGAAAGCCCTTCCTGGATAGACACTTCATATTCGGTTATTTTACTACTTATAAAAACCAAGTCCAATATTGATTCCCTAGTTGCTCCTATCCTTGTTGCTTGTTTAACAATTTGTGTTAGATCATTATTAAAAGCGATGTCTAGCAAGGCATCACAGTGTTTAGCATCAGTTGTATCTATGTCTAGCGACTCCCAACGCACGTGCGGCAAATTGAAATCACCTGCAATGATTACTCTTGCATTCGCAGATACATTACTTGAAAGATAGTCTTGCAACGACTCAAGAAATATGACAGGGGCGTTAGGGGGCCTGTAAACCGCTGCAATGACACAGAAAGAAACGCCAAGTTTTAGCCTGCACCAGATGCTCTCTGTGTTGGGGCAATCTTTCATGGGAACAAATTCAATTCCTTCTTTAAAAATAAGGGCTACACCACCACCATGTGAAGCACGATCCTTCCGAATCATTCTATATGTAGGCGGTATAATCTCACTGTCAGCAATTTCAGGACGCAACCACGTTTCTGTAACTGCAATGACATCTGGCTGATGAATCATGATAATGTGTTCGAGTTCAGCGGTTTTATTCAGGAGGCTGCGCGCATTGATATTTATCAGTACAAAATTCCTTTCTTCCGTCTCACACTGTCACGTTGTTTCGCTATCAGTTACGAGCGGCCGTTCTGCCTTCGTAAGGCAGTTCTTTTCGTCATCCCAGAAAAAAGCTTCTTTGTCAATGAAAACCCTGTCGCGTTCGAGTCGAACCTTTGCGCCATTGTTCTTTTCATGTTTAGCACTATCCCATAGTTTCTTACGCTTTTGCAAAGTTGCCTGAGAATAATCATGTGATAACGAAAATTTGCTGCCCTTTAATTTCTGGCAGTTATCAAATAATTTCATCTTTTCGTTGTAGTCAAAAAGTCTAAGTATCACTGGACGCGCCTTGTCCGTACGCTTCTTTCCAAGTCTGTGTATCCGCTCCACTGTGTTAACTTCAACTCCAAGGCGTTCATGGAAAACATCATGCAACACTTTCTTCTTGAGATCATCAGTGGTTTCGATTTCTGTTTCGGCTATGCCAAACACAAGAACGTTATTTCGGCGACTTCTATCTTCCAGCTCAATTATTTTCTGTTGCTGTGAACGGATAGTGGCTCCCATGCTCTGTATCAACGAGTCTAGTCGTTCTTCATTTTTATGTACATTCACTAAAGTATTTTCAATCTCATGGATCTTTGCACTGACTTTTTCTAGTTGTTTAGAAAGAGTTCTCTGATTTTCTTTAATTTCCTTGACATCTTCCATTAGAGTTTTCTGCCCTTTCATGAGTTTACTAAACATTTGCTCGACAGTTTCTGGCCCAGGGTTTAGTTCAACATCTCCAGAAAGCATCAACAACATTGAAATACACTCCAGCACAACATCAGCACACACTGCGGGGCACGGCAGAACAATGATGAACCTATCATCACTTCTAAAACATTTTACATGCTTACTAACCTGTAAAAACAGGATAAACGGTTCAGATGGCTTCATTCTGGAGGCTTCGCCGTGCCCACAGTACGGCTCGATGTCGACTGAGCTTAAGTAGCTGGTGCTGTCCGTAGTGATTGCCGCAGTAGCCGTCGAAGGGAACACGTGCGCAGGTCCGTCCCAGGTGGCAGCTTTCCACACAGGTAGCAGCAAAATATTATCTTCAAAGCTTGTAGCGACAAAGCACGTACTCGAGGCGTGATCCAAAGTTGAAGCACGGCACAGGAAAACCTGTAAAAACAGGATAAACGGTTCAGATGGCTTCATTCTGGAGGCTTCGCCGTGCACATCATGCACTTCACCATGCACCATCATCATGCACTTCACACCATCATGCACTTCACACCATGCACATCACATCACTTCATGCACACGTGCACTGTCATTTATTTTATTTTCACATTAACATTTCATTATTATTATTATTATTTACCACGAGACATACAAGTCCTGCCTTCAATCGAGTCGAACGAAACTTCTTCAGTGGTCGAGGGGTGGCGCGCCCGGCTCTTTACCGAAGAGACAGCGGTTAGAGTGCCTGCTCGACTATTTTGTTTTCAGCGCAACTGCTTTTCTTTTTTCAGAAGCACTAGGTAATGGTGGCGGAATGACGGCGCAACCCTACATTTGCCTCGTCTCTCTCTCCATTCTTCGCGTTTCTCGCTCGTCATCTGTTGCCACATCTCGTTTAGCAAGTTCAGTAAGCGCTTTTGTATGGGGGAGTTGGTTCATAACAAACTATAAAGGAATAAACTTGCGCAAAGGGACTGAAGAAGAAAGAGACGCTGAGGGGACAGGACAGAGCGCAAACTTCCAGCTGGTTTTTATTTCTGAGACAACCGCTGCTTATACGACAATGTGAAATCAGTTATCACAGGCATGACAGGTAAGCACGTGCGCGCTTAACCAGCAAAAAACCGCTGCCAAGCAAGGAGGAAAACCGCCTATGTCTCATCTTATCGAGCAAACCAAACCGAAGATAAATCCGCTGCACCAGGACGGCTGCAGAAAAGAAGAGGCGAGGCCAAGCCTACCAACCCATACAAACACATGCGAGACTGCGCGCGTGCAGACAGCTTAGCACACACTCACAGACACACACACACCCACACGGAGACATGCACACGTAAAAGCGTCTCTTGGCAAATATACTAAATATGGTATTCCAAGAGGTTCCCACTTTTTGTTAGTTTCAAGCATAGAATGCCATATTATGCAGCCCCGGCCCCCCTCCCCCCTCCCCCTCTCTCCCTCTCTCCACACACACACACACACACACACACACACACACACACACACACACACACACACACACACACACACACACACACACACACACACACACACACACACACACACACACGCACGCACGCACGCACGCACGCACGCACGCACACACACACACACACACACACACACACACACACACACACACACACACACACACACACACACACACACACACACACACACACACACACACACACACACACACACACACACACACACACACACACACACACACACACACACACACACACACACACACACACACACACACACACACACACACACACACACACACACACACACACACACACACACACACACACACACACACACACACACACACACACACACACACACACACACACACACACACACACACACACACACACACACACACACACACACACACACACACACACACACACACACACACACACACACACACACACACACACACACACACACACACACACACACACACACACACACACACACACACACACACACACACACACACACACACATCCGCCTCGCATGCGGGAGGTGCGGGGTTCAATCCCCAGTGCCGCCGGGTACCCACCGGTGAAAAAATGGGTACAAGCTTTCCCCTGCTTGGTGCTCGGCTTATTTAGAGTGAAATGCTTGGAAAAATTGGTCTTTGACCCCCCCCCCCACACACACACACACGCACACACGCAAAAATCATTGTCTCCTTCCTTCCTTCTGCTCGCCTCAGAGACAGAGGTAAATACGCCGAAAAAAAGAAATGCGAGACAACAGATTCCTCTCACCATAGGGTGGAGAAAGAGTCCCCGACTCAGCAGGAGCAACTGCTGCATCGCATTGATGAAGCGAAGTGAGGGCCTGTATTGTTTGTTACGATTTCTATGCCGATATATTCTTTTTGCCGATTTTGCACCCTTATCGCCCCGTCGTTTGATATCAGAACCGGTAAACGAACGGGGGCCAATGGCAAAGAAGCAAAAAAAAATGAATCGGAAAATGAATGGTTGCCATATATGGCTCCAGATTTGCATTTCATCGCGCGCAGTGCGCAGGAGACCAGAAACAGTAATTTAAAATGGAATCACCAGTCGGGAAAAAGGAAAAAGAAAGAGCGATCTTGATACTACTTTTGAGGTAAGGACTGCGCTTCGTGGAGAAAATGTGGCTACATCGACTGAACGGACGAGCACCAATGAGCTTTCATGTTTCAAGTTCGCACCGCTAGCCTCGAGTAATGTGAGGTATTCAACCTATAGGGCGATGCTGAGAGGCAACAGAAGCTTAAACTTTGAGAACCTGAGGATGACATTTATTGCAGCGTGTATCCAAGAGTGTGAACTCTCCGTGCTTTAACCATATAAGCAGTTGTGCGCTGCGCTTTTACAGCATCAGCATAAAAAGGTGACCTCGGAGATTTTATTATTTATTTACACTATTTGAGCTCGTTGTTGAACAATGAGCAATGTTACCGAAAACTTTCTTGTCTTTATTACGTTAGCTCCATTCTTTTTTGGCAAAAATGCCTGCCTGTAATGACAATTTTGTCAGCATCTAGAAAAAAAAAACAAATTTGTAGAAATTTTGGCATAGAGGTTAGCCCATCGTAACCTCTCTCTGATTACCCTCCCTGCTTTTCCTTCCCTGCTATCACTGTCTCTCCTCAGTGCATAGAGTTTGGTGCATTACAACTTACAACACAGGCATTGGAGCATACACAGGGTGTTTCCCTGTAGGCTGTTATCAATGCTTATTAATGGGCTTTTTGAGTTGAGGGATATTATTAGGCCCAATATTGTGACCGGAGGCAGAAATCCCTAAACAGCCAAGAATTGCGAAGTAGCGGGCTAGCTGAACAAAATTTTATAGTTAACTTTTAACTGTTACAGCCAGGTACCTCATTTAATTGTATATTTGCAGCTCGCCATTGAAGCTGGCCCCATCAGTGTTTACATTTTCGAAAATGGATTCTCATCGGCCCTGCAGCGCGAGAGACACTGGTCTTGCAGACGCGCCCACCCGAAACCGCGCGGCCGAAGCGCGCACGCAGGCACGCCTATAAGCGCGCTTTACCTGAGTGCTCACGTGTCACGTGATCTTTTTACCAGCACCCGGGCGGGAGCGGCTAGAGGGGACACAACAGCCCTCAGCCACTTTCATTCGAGGTGTGTTTTGTGCTCGAGGCATACAATTCGGTCTTCCGAGCGCTCGCGATTTTGGAGGAGCATATAGCTAAGTTGCTGAAAGCTGTTTCGGAAGGCAATGGTGCATTCCAAACGCCGATCCGGAGCAAGTCTTCTTGCTCCGCGAAACCTAGGAGCGTGTTTCAATGGACGATTTGGATCCAGATTCCCAATTTCGATTCGACCGCGGCGGTGTGGTCCTTACACTCTTTTGACATCTTGCTCCAAGGCGGATTCCAAATGGGGCTCGGATCACCCACTCGGATAAGACCCGAGTTTGCATGCCCGTGTAGTGTGTAGCCAGACTACAGAACATCCATACATCGTATCATACTGTGCGAATTAGAGGACTGCTCTTGTACTGAGTTTTTGTTATTCATTATTTTCCAAGGACTGTTCGCGGAGAGAAACAGACTTACAGCTCACCCTGCTCTTTGCCCCGCCCTGGAAGCGTACGTTTTGATTTTTCTGCAACTACTCTCGAAATGTACAGAAAATTGTGCGGTGTCATTTCTAGGCTGGCTTATTTCTTATTCATATAACGCTGCCATTTTATAATGTAGTCGTTCCTGTCAGTTTCTAAAATACACATCTTTATGTTTTGGCGCATTAAGCGAAGGTTTCAATGCAATATACCGGACGTTTCAGAGAAAACGGAGTAATTTTAGAAAATAGGTATTTTAGGTACGAAGACGGCTTCTGCGGTAGAATAATACCAGCGTCGGCAAACATCAGAAAACAGGTGAATAAAATTAACAAGTTATCTGGTTAACTAACTTCTGATAATTAACCTTTTAACTATCACATTCAGACGCCTGGTTGCAATTAGAGATGTGTAGCCGGTCGTTAGTAAATTGTCATATCAATTTTCGTAATTTCTAAAACGTGATTATTCTCGGCAGTATGGCCCAAAAAATTTTGGATACATCGTACTAAAACACCTGCACTTTCGAAAAGCACCTAACTAGTTTCAATATCTTAAGATTTTTTGGGCCACAGCGCCGATAGCAATCGCGTTTTCGAAATTCTAAAAACTGATATGGCTGTTACTAACGACCGGCTACAAATCTCTTATGGCATTTAGGTGCCCCACTGCGAATGTTAAAAATTTAATTATCAGAAGGTAGTTAATCGGCCATCTAACTAACTTCATTCACTTGATTTTTTTATGTTCCGCCGACACTGGTATTACTCTACTGCAGGAGCCCTTTTCATACCTCAAAAAGCCTGTTTCTAAAATACCTAAAATATTCCCTGAAACACCTGGCATATATTTTCATGAGGCCTAAGGCTAGAAGTATTGTGGAAATAAACTGATAAATCACACGCATGCCACGCATCTTATAGATATAATTGTAAGTTCGGCGGTGGACCACTCTTGGTGCAGAATTTTTCAACAATTCGGGCGATATTCTTTTTATTGATATAGGTATATCACCGCAGTACCTATCTCCACGCTTGTAGAACGCTCAAGGTAAACAACCCGGCTCGCCTTAATGCCCTGCGCCCAACCTAAATTATTCTTAGATTAGGAGTGATACTTATAATTTTCGCACCGGCGCAGATCGTAAAAACCAACAAGAAAAGTTTGTTAAGGAGTCTTCATACCGGTATCAAGGATCATAGCTCATGGGCGAAAATATCTTGCGCCACTGAGCACAAATATTTGACCCCAGTCACTGTCTCTACATCACTCGGCCGTAGCCCGGGGAAATGCTTATTTCAGCTGAATAGGACGGAATTTAATCAAATAACAACGCGTTCTGCGACACGATCCCGTGTGGGTCTTCGACTGGTGGGTGATGAAGAATTTTAAATCCATTATAATCTTGGTTTCCTCAAAAACGGAATGAATGGACAAAATTGTCGCACTGATGTCGCAGCATCGCGATGCCAACAGAACGAATTTCTGCGTTCATCGAGGTGTCATCGCCCTGGACAGACAGCCTGTTTATCCATTGCAGGTCTGTGCAGCCGAGTTCTTTCAGTCGGGAGCTTTTGAGGGCAGTATCGCGACGCGTGAGCATGAAGTCACATGCAAATATTAAACCTCGCGAGAATTACTTGAAGTTCAAAAAATGAACAAGAAAGCAAGATAAATGGGCATTTTAGCACACTCTCCAATGTTTAGCCAAAAGAAAATCTCCTGCTAAGTTAGCGATAGAAAGTTAGTTAACTAATGCTTGCTAATTAGCCAACGAGGCGCTTTAAAAATATTCTGTCCTGGTAAAGGTGACTGCCTACATCCCCTACATTTGTTAGATCTTCGTAGAGCACTGTTAATTTTATAAAACTGGGTCCTACTTAGCTGAAACAACCTGTATGCACTCGCAGTGCCTGGGCAAGGTTTAGTTGAGGTTGAATAGCAGTAATTCTTGCGTTCCTAGAGAACGTCCATGCCCACTAGCTTTCTTTCTTTTGGCATCATCTCTTCATGAACAAGTAACTACAATTTCTCCGCAGTTGAAGCAGAGTAGGGCATTTGAGTGCCGGCATATTCTCTGTCCCGAGCACTTACATCATGTAGCTTCTAGTCTGAGCAAGCGAGCGAGCGAGCGAGTGAGTGAGTGAGTGAGTGAGTGAGTGAGTGAGTGAGTGAGTGAGTGAGTGAGTGAGTGAGTGAGTGAGTGAGTGAGTGAGTGAGTGAGTGAGTGAGTGAGTGAGTCGCAGAGAAGTGTGGGCACCGAAACGGCGAACCTTACAGCGGACCGTAGATCTATCACTTATGTCTGACATGATTCATTTATGAAAGGCAACCTACAAGCTGCAATTGCTCTCTTGATAAAGAAAAAAAAACACTATCGACTGATTGCATATGAACTTGTGAACTGCTTCATCTCATGTATACGGTAAGCAAAAGGAAGGATGCCCACATGTTCTTTGAGCAGGCTTTGAGCAGGGCTGCCCAACTAGTTATGGGGTAACTAATGAGTATTTTCAGAGGAGACAAACAATGGCTGTGGATATTTCTAGGTGGATGCCAAGTGTTCAGTAAGTGCACATGTGCTATGCGACTGGACACGCCTTTTTTTGTTCTTGGCACATGCAGTACTTTGATAACGCAAGGTTCAGGTTGCCTACCTGATGCCCCTTGGTTTTATTGCAAAACTAATACTACCGAAGGCTTTCAGTGGATGGTTTGTCCCAAACGTTTGAATAAATTCGCCGGACACAGTACTGCCGGACCCGACGCCCGTGACGACCGCACTCGTCGCTCGGGGCTCCGCATGCACGCCCTTTATGTAAGCCTTCTCTGAGTAGCGCCCTCCTCATCTTCTCCTGCCCGAGGAAACTGCGCTTATGTAAATGCTCATATATAAACATGAGTCTCGATGCTTACACGGGTCAGGATCCGTGTGCGGCGCGAACCCTCCGCGGCGGCCGACGTCTTGACGAAACGCAGCGAGCGCGCGATCTGCCACCCGGGCGCTCGCGGGGCCTATGTACGTCTGTGTACGCACTGCGAGGAATGCCGCGTTTTTCTCAAGAAATCCCCGCTGCCTGGTGGGACAAGGGCGACGAGGAGAAATAGAGAGACAGAGGGTCCGAGGGGCTCCGGCCGCCTAAAGGGGACGGCTCCACTGGCAGGTTGCGCGGCGGTGAAAGCACCCCGGGAAATGTATGGGATCAAGGGACGCACAAACACGGGAAACGGCCGAAGACGCGCGTCCGCGCGCGGAGGTCGCCAAAGAGGGGCGCCGTGATTTAAGCCGCATCCGCTTTGTCGCCGTCCCAGCAGAATGCGGTCGCCTCCTAGAGCGACGTGACCGCGACGAAGGGCGCAGCGGCGACAACGACGACGACAAGATAGAAAGCAAAGTAGCCGGCCGGCGTTTAAGAGAAGAGTTTGCGTCCAGAGTGAATGCGCGCGAACGTGCCGCGCACGACAAGCGCGCCACGTCGGGCGCGAAGGGCGCCCGTGGGTGGTCGTGTATATTTATTAGCTTTGTTTGACCCGACTGTGAGTTCCGGGCGCGAAGAAGAACGGCCTTTTCTCTCTCGCCGCTCCATCCCCTACTCTCTCCATCTTTTCGTTTTTGAACGCCGCGACGTGTGTAAATGGCTGGCGACTGCGGCACCCGCTCGGGTTCACTTGTTGAAATGTTCGGCGGCTCGCTCTGGCTCCTCCTCGAAGATGCGGCCACCGGCGACGTGTGCGGTACGTTCGCGCCCGAAAAGGCGGGAAAGAATATATAGGGGAATGAAGGGGCGGAGTGCTCTGATAAATTATCTCTAATTATGACTTTAAAGACACCGGCGCTATTTTAGCTCGCAATAAGTTTCATATTATGGGCGCAGTCCCGTGCATCTCAATCTCTAACTACTTCCTTAATAGAAACCTATCCCGCTTGGGCGATTCTCCTAAATACGTTGTGCTGTATGTTTACTACATGGCAAAAGTAAATGGACCACTGTGACACCAAACGCTTTGATATTGGCGCAGGTAGCGGGCTTGAAACTGAAGCTGCATTGCTCACGACGGTCCTGAGTAAACAGAAGGAGTTTTTTTTTTCAATTTCATGACCACATAATTATTTTGTGGTTAGCCGGTGACGACGAAGTGCACAGCGCTGATGATTCACCAGGCGCTTTTCAACGCAAGATCGGCTGCGTGCATGGCGCTTGCCCATCTTTCCGCGTTTCACATTGTCCTGCGAATGCTGTTGACGGCAACCAACCACTTGTAAGGGCGCAGATCGTGTCTGCTGTTGGCTCTTGCAGCGGTAAGCTCCGGCAATAAATGACGCCTCTCACTATGGCATCAGAGACGCAGTCATAAAAATTATAAATATCTGACCTTACCTTGTTGTCACCGTAGGTAGAATGCAAGTGAAATGTTTGGAGTGCTCCAGGCCTCTTGAAAGCATGCGCCGTTCCTTCATGCTCGGGAGATAAAGACACCTGGTGTATAGAGCATTAGTGGAGTACCACAAGACGAGCAGGAATATAAGCTTACATTGAGATTACAAGACGGCACGACAAGTTTTTGTACTCACTAATTACCTTCATAAGCAGGACAGCGATGACGACGCTCGTGTTATGTGCAATGACCAACTTTTTAGTCAACGTTAGCAATAATTGCCGTGCATGTCAGCAACGTTGCGTCCATTGTCAAAAGTACTAGGCCATTACGCCTCCAGGTTCATGTAGCCCCGCAGACCGTATGGTCCCACGCTGCTCCAGCTCTCCTATGTGGGGAGGGAGGTGCGGAGAAGAGTTTTCCCACCCACCCCTTGGAAGCTTTGAAGCGAGGTGCATGACTAGAGGAACTGCAGAAAACACCGCATCTTGGGGACTTTTGAGAAGGGTGGTGTAAATACTCGTAAAGCGGAACGTTACGGCGAAACGTGCCCACCACAAAAGATTCCAGTTCATTTTTTTTATTTGCCCAGAAAGCATCCTGGAAGGGTCCCACGGCTAAAAGCTATTGGAACAGCTTGACGAGGCCGAGGAAGCTCATCACTCGGAAGATGCCGGTACAACTCACTCAAGATAAAAGAGCAACTCAGAAACAGAAACATGTCAGTTGAAAACAATAATCACGCTAGAAAATGTAAAAAAAATTACATAAAATTAAAGGCGTAACAGTGCATATGCAAAAATAGCAAGAATGTACAGTTGACAACCCCAATTGCATTTGTAAAATGTTCCTAAAATGGTCCTAAACTTATCAGGTAAGAATAAAATGGGGTAAACTACCTAGAACACAATTCACTTGAAATACACAAAAAACTAGGCAGGGAAGCAAGTTTTAACTTTACAAAAATATTCTGAACTTACTCCATATTTAGGAAAAGTGATCGAACAACGCCAAACAACACTACTTTCATGTTACACTTCCTAATTTCCTCATAAATAATCCGCAACGGTTCTGCAAACATTTTAGCGCCGACAGAAATAATACCTTTCATCTGCCAGTTGAATACAAGGTTAGAAAAGCAAACGTGCATAATGATTTCTTTCGTTCAGTTTTCACTGAAGACAACTGTGTTATACCCGGAGTAGAATGATACAAATGTTTCGAAAATCCTCCTATCATTACCGACGCTAGCTGGTGTTTAAATCTCCTGCTCGGTCTGAAGAGTAAAAAAGCAAGTGCCCTCGATGAAATTCCGAATGCATTTTTAAAACACTTTGCCGAACCCTGCAGTAAGTACCCCCCTATGTCTCATCTATCGTAAATCCCTTAGCATCTCCAAAGTACCATATGACTGGAAAATCGCCAGGATATTACCGATTCATAAATAAGGCAACATTTCTTTCATTTCAAACTTCAGGCCGATATCGCTCTCTAGTACCGCATGTAAAGCACTAGAATATATAATTCCAAAACATCTGACAAAGTTTCTAGAGCCCAATAACTTATCAACTTATCAGCATAGATTTTGCCGCTACTTATCAACAGTTAGTCAATTAACACAACTTGTGCACGACCTTGCATCAAGCATTCACAATAACAACCAAACTGACATCACAATACTCGACTTTGTTAAAAGGCTTCGACTACGTATGCCATTCCAAACTAATCGCAAAACTGTGGGGTTTCATCGGTGATGGGAACTTTTGGCTTAGGTTGAAGATTCCTTAAGGCAAAGTTCCCAGCTCGTTTTGTATCATCAAATTCATTCCAAAACAATACCAGCCACATCCTCAGTTCCTCAAGGCTTTGTCTTTGGGCCCTTGTTGTCTCTTATCTTTATTAATGACATTACCACCGACATTACCTATGCACCAAACTCTTCGCTGGCGATTGTATCATTTCCAGAGGAATCAGGACGCATGAATACAAAAACTTTCGGACTGGTGTAATAAGTGGCAGATGTCAATTAAAAAGGTGAAATTTGTAGCAATGGCAGTAACTAGCAAAAAGCAACCATCGAACTTTGTGTACAGAATAAATGGTACACCACTGGCCTTCGTCAATGAAAACAAACACTTAGGTGTTGCATTAACAAACGATATTAGATGAGGCAAAAACATCAATAACATCACTTCAATTGCATTACGGGAGCTGTTTTTTCTTAAAACGTCTCTTCGCCTTGCGCCACCAGGAGCTAAACTTTAAGCTTTTAGACCTGTAATATAACATGCTAACAAAGTTTGGTTTCCTCTCTCTGTAACTAATATTTCCCGGCTTGAAAGACTACAATGTAAAGAACTGAGGTATATTCATAACAGATACAAACAGACTCACCAACAAAACTACATGTATTTCCGGGCTCGAAACACTATCAACAAGGGTAAAGCGCGCGCTACTAAAATTCCTCTATCAGCTTTTTAATAACGTCTTTCAGCTTGACTCCTCAAAGTGCATTTCATTGTCACATAAATGAGCATTAAAGAACCAGCACGCGTACGCGCTAACCGAATATCCCATACCACAGTGACACTTTCAAACACTCTTTCTTACCGCTAGTAACAAGACAATGTAACCGACTGGACGCATCTATTACTAACACTGATTAATTTTCATTTTTTTTTGCTCCGAACACACGGTGCGTTTTAAATACTAGTGATATGGTTAGAAAACCTTTTTTTTCTTCATTTCTCCTCATTCGTGGAGTAGATGAAGTGTTAATTGTACAAATCTGTTAACTCCTTTTCAGCTTACTGTGCTGTATGAATTGTCTAGGTTATTGCTGTGTTTTGCAGAGCTGCTTTTAGAAATATTATCTTTTGCTAACTCTGATACATCTAATATCCGCCTGCTAAGGTCTCATCCATAGACTGGCAGAATCCCAAATAAATAAATAAATACATAAATAAATAAATAAATAAATAAATAAATAAATAAATAAATAAATAAATAAATAAATAAATAAATAAATAAATAAATAAATAAATAAATAAATAAATAAATAAATTGTGGGCCACTTCTATGTGGAACATCCAAGGGGGTATGAATTGAAGTTTAAAGCGCAAATATGCGTCAGCTTTGCTACGGAATGTTAGTGTGCGCCTAATGTAATAATGAATTGAGTCAGCTAGTCGACTTAGTGGACTAATGAGGTAGTCGACCTGTAGTTGGCACACATTTAACCACTGAGATCAACATTTTGAGCCAATTGGACATTCTCATTTCATTTTTGCGAACGACCTTAATCAAAAGCAACCATGAAATACATGTGACCAGCGCGGGCCCTGTGCAGGCATCCGCCGAAGACCAGGAGGACGGTTGTTCCCGATGCGCAAGACCTGCCTGTTGAACCGTCGCTCGAACTGTCTCCACGTCGCGCGGCCGCCGCCTTGAACGCTGCCTACCTGTTGTCGTCTAGTCTCAACCCAGGGCTCAACACCAATAGTTTCAGTGCTATAGGCGACTGAGGAAGTCGGGGAATAGCAAAAATGCAGAGAAAAAGCTCAGAGAGTCAGGCGACGCTGCCTTATGACTCAGTTTTTGTCTTGGTCCTTGGCTCACCTATATGAAAGGTCATGTCAGCTTGGAAATTCGCAGTGACGTACAAAGGAAGCTTGTCACATTCCGATAGCTGTGTGCAGCTAGAGAATCGCAATGGCGCATGTAGTAAGCTTTTGCTGCTTTCCGCTGCATTCAGCCGCATAGCTGTTGGGGAAGAAATTCATGGGGCGCTTAAGACTGCTTACGTGTTGTGAATGAGTAAGCATGGGTGCGTCATCGTGAGCGTTCGACCTCGACGCGGGTTGTGCACCGAGAAATGAAACAAAGACGCGCCTCCGAACGCTGATCATGCAAACGCTGAATTAACAAAAGTCAGAGTGAAACAGTCGGTTCGATTACCTCTCGCGAGATAGCCTCAGACTTGACTACCAGATGTATACTATACTATGTGCAGCGAGAAATCGTAAGACACCACCCGGAACGCTGTGCAACGCATGACTGCGTCACAATTTTGATATCTATATATACGAACTACATGTATGCGATTGTCCGAAGTGGCGATGTTCGGCTTGCTGTGTGCGTCATAGAGCCGCTTGACGACGTGAACTCATTTTCCAAGTCATCGCTATGATTTTCTGTGCCATCTGCAAGTACACAGACACCTACACACGCCACTGGCTTTTTTGGTAACAGGACGAATAATGCTTTCGCATTAAAAAAAAATACCTGGTTTCAGATACCGTTGGCTTCCTTCGTATGCATCCCAGGGATCTGGTTAGTCGTGTTATCACCGGCTGCCTTC
This sequence comes from Amblyomma americanum, assembly GCF_052857255.1. Classification (NCBI taxonomy): domain Eukaryota; kingdom Metazoa; phylum Arthropoda; class Arachnida; order Ixodida; family Ixodidae; genus Amblyomma; species Amblyomma americanum. The sequence continues at coordinate 248,488,105 of NC_135497.1, forward strand.
TCCTGCATGCTATGTCGCCGATGCTATGAATGCGTCGCTCCATGTCTTCTTGTTCTTCGCGCACGCGTTTATCGTTGGTTCTGATTTTGATTTATCTGCTACCATCGACCGCACGAAGTAAAAGATTGTGCAACTGCGTTCACTGCAATATCGTATTGGGACCAGGTGAAAACAGCGAAGACAGCGAGGGCGGCAACACTCCCGAAGTGCCATCTTCTTTGGGCGTTGATCGCAGCCAATTAACCAACCTTTAACCATTACCAAAGTGTAGTAACCGAATAGCGACACATCATACACATTAGAAGAAACCCCGGCTCTTTGTGCTGAGGTTGCTATGGCTGCCAAACTTGTTTTGATTTGCGCAGCTCTGTTCCTGATAGATCTGCCCTCATTTTGTCACTTGCTCTGCCGGCTCCACCCTGGGGGCTTTTAGCGAATTTCTTTTGCCGAGTGAATGATAAATTACCCGCTTGCCGGTAGCACCGTCGTTTTGTGCTGTTCACATTCTATCATACGTTTTTATTGGTACGCCGAGATGTTGAGTAAAATCTACGTCGATATAATGTTATCCAACGAGAACTGTTGAATTGGCACACAAAGAAAATCTTGAAAGCAACTCCTGCCAGTTTCGGCCTGGCACTGAAAGGCATCAATATGTAAAAAACAACCGCTATGTCTCGCTTGAATAACCGCTATGTTTAAGCTAAAATTTCAGGTAGTTAAGCTTGAAAAAGTCATGAAAAGCGAAGTGGAGTGGAAGAGTAACTGTGATTCACACATGCACGGATAATTTTTTTTGTAAAAAGCTATTTAAAGCAAATGTGATTGCGTTGATTTAGTAACAGCTTGTAACTCTTCTAGTAACCTTCGGTAACACTAGTAATTGACTGAAATAGCGTTGTGAAGCGGTGTATGCAATGGAAAACAATACAAACCTGAAAGTAGAACCAATATATTTCATTGGCAAGAATACAAACTATATATATATATATATATATATATATATATATATATATATATATATATATATATATATATATATATATATATATATATATATATATATATTATTTAGAGTACACCCTGCAGCGCCGAAGCATTTTAGCAGGGGAGTCGGTACAGCATAAAGTGACGAGTAAATGAATATAATAATCCCAAAAGTGAGGGATGACAAGGAGCAATGCATCAAGATCAGTAGGACAGAAAAAAAAGACAAAAAAAACATGCATGCTTGCGCTTTAGGACAAAGCGTACAGTCAATGGCTTAAAAGAACAGTGCAATTACAAATCACGGATTAGATATAAAAATACATCTCGGGGAGCACCCACGACGTCAACCGGCAACTTATTCCATTCAGAAATACTACGGGGAAAAAAGGAATACTTAATGTAGTTTGTTTTGCAGGTAATTTCGCGTATTTTGAAACTGGTCTCTTCTGTTTGAAACATAATGGGGGGTTTGAGGTATGTAAGCATGTCAATGCCTGTCGAGTCAGTGTATATTGCATGTAGTAGTTTCAGGCGGTGCTTTTGGCGTCTTATGTGTAGCGGTTCTAGTCCGACTTGTTTCTTTATTTCTGTAACGCTTAAGTGTCCGGAGTACTGCCTTGATATGAATCTGGCAGCGCGGTTTTAAATGGCTTCTATTTTATCAATCAGGTACCGCTGGTGGGGATCCCATAATGCGGACGCATATTCTAATTGCGGCCTTACCAGTGACTTATATGCTGTAATTTTTAGAATCTGAGGGGCAGTCCTAAGGGTTCGTGTAAGTAGGCTAAGCATTTTCTCGGCTTTTTGGACAGTCGTGGTAATATGATTAGAAAAGGACAAATCTGCCGTCAAAAGAACACCTAGATACTTAACTTCATTCACCTTTCTTAGCTTCGAATCACCCAGTTTGTAGGTGGGTTCACTAGTGAATTTATATTTAGTAAATGTTACCTGGTAACATTTGTCTGTATTCAGGCTAAGTTCCCAGTTTTGACACCAGGCGGCTATACTGTTTAGGTCATGCTGGAGTGCATCTATATCAGGTTGATTGCAAATGGCTCTGTACACAACGCAGTCGTCTGCAAATAGTCTCATTTGTGAGGAAATGTTTGAAGCGATATCATTGATGTAAATTAAAAAGAGTAGCGGTCCTAGCACAGAGCCCTGCGGCACTCCCGAGGTGATTTGAGCAAAACTAGAATTCTTGCCACCAATAACTACGCTTTGCGTTCTGTCATTCAGGTAGTCTTCAATAACCTTGATATATATATATATATATATATATATATATATATATATATATATATATATATATATATATATATATATATATATATATATATAGCAGACAAGGCAAGTGAAATAAGGGGCTCGTTTATCAAACATATTAAGGAAGCCAACAGTCAACGAAACTAAGGTGGATAGGGGAATGTTTTCAATATTTTATTATTAATTTTAATGCCAATCAATTGGTTTTAAAGAAAATTACTTATAAACCAGCAGAAAAAACAACCATGCCGCCGGTGGGATCCGAACCCACGAGCACCGGACGCGATATTCGGAGGTCGTGGGTTCGGATCCCACCGGCGGCATGGTTGTTTTTTCTGCTGGTTTATAAGTAATTTTCTTTAAAACCAATTGATTGGCATTAAAATTAATAAAAAATATAGAAAACATTCCCCTATGCACCTTAGTTTCGTTGACTGTTGGCTTCCTTAATATATATATATATATATATAAATATATATACTATATATATATATATATATATATATATATATATATATATATATATATATATATATATATATATATATATAATATATATATATATATATATATATATATATATATATATATATATATATATATATATATATAATATATATATATATATATATATATATATATATATATATATATATACACGATCAGTGTTAACGACACAGGATGCGCCTCGGCACCGCTTTCAAGTGGCGGTACAGGATAAGCCGTGCTGACATTGTGACACGTTCCTGACGAAAATCCGAAGAAGACATTGAGCAGCTCCTTTCACGCCGATGAAAACATGTCATACACGGCACATCACAAAATCCGGGCGTTGAGCGTTTGGCTGGACGGTCACACTGATTAGGAGGATTTTCCTTTTTTCAAGGAACCTATTTGGGAAGTAAAATTTAACGAAAGGGCTACTTTTGTGGGATTTCAGGAAATTTTAAGCACTGAAATTGGCTCACTTATTTACAGATTTATGGAGATTTCAAGTTGCTTCAGGAAAACAAGGGACTGAAATAGGGAATGTTGCGTCATATTCAGGGAATTTTCGGTTACAGCATGGAGCATGAGGTTTGGTTTTATGGGGGTTTAACGTCCCAAAGCGACTCAGGCTATGAGAGACGCCGTAGTGAAGGGCTCCGGAAATTTCGACCACCTGGGGTTCTTTAACGTGCACTGACATCGCACAGTACACGGGCCTCTAGAATTTCGCCTCCATCGAAATTCTACCGCCGCGGCCGGGATCGAACCCGCGTCTTTCGGGCCGGCAGCCGAGCGCCGTAACCACTCAGCCACCGCGGCGGCTCATGGAGCATGAGCAGACGCCTATTGTTCGAGGAGAAAATTCTGGAGCTTCAGTTTACAAGCGCTTTACAAGTATACTACGTGCAATTTGCGTTTCACTAAATGTCTTGGAGTGGTCAATATTATTACTTAAAGGCACACTGAGAACAGCCACATCAATTTTTTACTTCTAATAGTATTTGATTGTTTGCCTTTACTGACGCTCTTTCGGCAACAATATCCGCATTTATTGCTGAGAAGTTTGTGGAGTTCATTATGAAATAATTTTTTCCAACACTGATGACAACGTCAGGAGCCGTGGTCACCGGCTAAGAGCGAGATGCGCTGTGGCCTAACCTCAGACGTTCGCTAACAAAAGCACTTGACGTCATCGGGGCTCCCTTGTGAAACAGCCTTCGGCGGCGATACCTACTACTCATTGCTTGGCCCCTCCCCCTTCCCTTTCGGTGGAAGCATAATCGGAACTCGGTGATCAGTCGATATAGGCCAAGTTCAGTTTTGTCTTGGTGTCCCGTTGAAGTCGTTGGTGCTCCGGGTAGATATTTACAGTGATTTCTGTGGATATCTGCACTGTATAGGTTTTGATAGGTCTATTGCTCTTGGATTTATAAATTAAGTGTGGTCTGGATTTTGGTATGTGTAGCTCATTAATATACTTTTCGTCCGTCGCTGAGTTACGTTATGATCATCTATCATATGTGATATGCGTGGGGCGTGCATCACCATTCTCATGACTATACTTTTTGTCTATTTTTTATGGTTGTCACGAAATTTGTGTCGTGTGTTACGTGCAAGTTTTCTGAGCTCGGAGACATTATTTCTGAACAAAGGATAGGGCGGGAGCGCTTAGTGTCCCTTATAGAGACACTAAGCACACACTGAAGTTGGCCTGTATAGATAGATTACAGCGTTTTAATTACAAAGACGCTTCTTTTCACTGAAGGCATAGATTTCATACGCGAGAAGAGGCAAAAAAAAATATATGCGCGGGTGTCGCCCTCACCGGTCGTTTCCGCAAGCAAACTACGGTGCATCAAGACAATTCTTATCTTGCGGATCCCTGAGGCTAGACTACACAGCTATTCACATTTAAAGGGAGATCACGGGGTCCTTCTCGGCCTTGACTTCGCAAATTGGAGCCGAGTTGCCGGGAAAATGTGTGTCCAATTTTCTAGGTAATAAATGCGTCTTTTGCAGCCACAGCCCCAGAATCGACTTTTACTGAGAATGAAAGTTGGATGTAGTTGTCCTTAGTTCTCTATATGCCGTTCACACCATTCTTTTGTGTGTGCGTGCGCTGCGCTTAATTAAAGAAGAATAGGCGTGGCCGCTTCCGACAAGAGATACTAACATATCCTGAACGAACTCAGCAAAGAAATTCCGAAACTGCATGTGTGATCGAGTCGCAGTAGCTTGGCGTTTTCTGAACACCACAACTGTGGTGAGGCTATGATATTATGCGATAGTATATAACAGGTGTTTCAGGGAACACTTTCAAAAAATTTTAAAAAATGGTGTTTCCTGGTAAAAGTATGGCTTTTGTGGCATAGTATTACCATTGTTGGCAGACACGGGAAAGCCGGTGAAATGTCTTAAGCAGTGAGCTGGTTAATACTTTCTGATAATTAATTTTTAACTATCACAGCTATAGTTAGTAGCCTAGTTGCAATTAGAAATTTGTAGCCAGTCGTTAGTAATAGCCATATCAGTTTTTACAATTTACGAAACGCGATTATCATCGCCGCTGTGGCTCGACAAAATTTTGCTACATCGTGCCAAAATACATGCGCTTTCGAAAAGCATGCAGGCAATGCAACCTTCCCAGTGCACGTAACTAGTGAAAAAGCCAAAATTTGTCGAGCCACAGCGTTAAGGGTGATCGCGTATTCTAAATTCTGAAAACTGATACGGCTATTAGTAACGGCCGGCTACAAATCTCTAATTGCAACTAGGTGCCTAAGTCAATTAGTTAAAAATTTAATTGTTAAAAATTAGTTAACCAGCTTGCTACACAAAACGATTCGCCGGTTTTCTGCTGTACGCCAACATTGGTAATACTATGTTGAAAAAGCCACACTTTTACCTCAAGAAATCTATCATGAGAATTACTTATGGTGACTTCCAATCGCAGAGTTGGAGCACTTCGGGAGCAACGATTTCTGCTCTTTTCGGAGCAACTGTATTCCAAACGCAGATCTGAGGCACGGATCGCGTCTTCCAATCGTAGACAGGGAGCGGTTGCCGAGCCGAGATTGCTCCGTGGAGCAGTCGGGACTGCTCCGCCGAAATCAGCGGATCCGACCGGAAGTTTGCGTGACGTTCTTTTTCAGCGGCGATAGCGGCGCTCTACATGCTCTGGCCAGAGCAAGTGTACTCCAATCGCAATTTCAGGTCGCGCGCTCTGCGCCGGATTCAGGCGCTCTGTCACCGAGCGTGCAGACCGCTCCGGGCCTGCGATTGGAATTCACCATTATTCTTCCCTGACACACCTCCTCGTAGACTAGAATCCTCGTTGGAGCGATAACCAGGCGTCCAGCGTCGGCATCGTCACACCTTAGGATTTGTGAAATAAAAGAAGGAAACCAGAATAGAAATTAGAATGAAGGGGTGGGGTGGGGGGGTCACGACTGCTATACTGGAGACCTTGTCGTTTTTCCGTTAATTTCTTTTTTCACCGGGGTTTAACGTCCCAAATCGGCTCAGGCTTAGGGACGCAGTAGTGAAGGCCTCCGGAAATTTCGACCACTTGGGGTTCTTTAACGTGCACAGATATCACACAGTACACGGGCCCATAGAATATCGCCTTCATTTAAATTCAACTGCCGCTGCCGGGTTCGAACCCTCGTCTTTCTGGTCAGCAGCCGAGCGCCATAACCACTGAGCCACCGCGGCGGCTTATGGGTCTTGCTTTATATATGTATACCCCCAGAAAGGACCCACCGTCTTGGCCGGTGAGGCGCTTCTGGAGCTAAAATTGTCCCCCCCCCCCCCCCCCCCCCCCAAACTGTAGCACAAGTGCGGGCCTGGTTGCGTTCAAAACTGCTTGAGGTCAAGCAGAGAATTTTTAGTCGCAACTTGAGTCAGCCATCAATCGGGAGTCGAACAGTCAGCCAGCACATGCATATGCATCTATAAAATGAAATGAAATGTGTGCGAAGTCTGCGCGCAATGCCTGCTATGTGGTAGTGCATAAGGCTCTATGTTGTCAAACATATTGGTCGGTCCCAGCAAACAGACGGCACCACCAGAAGAATGAGTACATGGGACAGCGCTGGACTAACAATTGAAGGTTAATTGACAAACTGCTAAAGCAGGATACAAAACGACGCGTGCGTATCAAACGTGCAAAACATACGTGGCGAGTCACCACAGCACCGCTAGCACGTTCATACTTTTTTGGCACACACAACATAATGGCAGATACTTTTTGTTCTTTCAAGCGTACCGGTGCACAGTGTTATTTAGTAACCTAACATCTTTATTCGTGAGCACAAAATGGCGGTGTTACCTTACTTCAATTCTCTACTAACCCTCGCAGCAGCGATCTCTGCGCAATCCCAAAGAGCTCTCCCTAGCGTCATACTATTATACCGACCTCTAGGTGAGCCGTACAGCGCGCTCTCCAGTGAGTGACAAACATTCATCTTGCTGGTGTCGCTTTGTGAGCACTACACACAACGCGCAGTTTCTCCGTATAGAGGATGGCCGTGCCCGAACAGCTTACATATTTCATTCAGCGCGAACTCCTTTGGCGAGCGGGTCATGGAAATAATTTGTGTTTCAGAAGCAGACCTGCGGCCCCCTAGCGAGGTGCGCTAACCTTCTCTCCGCAATTAAACACAACAAAAGCAATTCCTGCATTCAGCGCGGGACTACGCGAATGCGAATGCGGGCGAGAACTCTCGCGAGGCTTGCAGTGATGCTGCGCAGTCGCGTCAAAGCGAACGCCCCAGAGTGCGCGTGCGCGGGTGATGCTGCTGCACGCGGTTACGCGTGCGCCCTGCGCTTTTCCGCAAACACGCGCTTATTGAAAATGCGCTAGAAACCTGCAGCACTTTCGTTGAAACGTGGCGTGCGCGTGCTCTTTCAGCTCTGTCCACTGCGAGTTTTAGCGCCCAGGAAAGTTCGCGTGTCGTCCGGTGTGCTGGGCGTGTCGGCCCCTGTGCAAACATGGTGTTGGTGTTCCTGTGAGGAGGTGGGCAACCCACGGAGCGGGGGTCCGCTTGTATGCGGAGAGTTGATTCCGCGCGCGTTCATTCTTTTTCATAACGCTCACACCTTGTCATATGCCTCCGTTCCAGAAAGGAAAGACCGCTTCCTGCAAAGCAGCCTTCCGAAGCACTTGCTTACCAGGTGAAATTATTAAAGAAGTAGAAATACCAAGTTGGGTTTCTTTTTTCTTTTCTCGCTGATAACGCTGCCCAGCGCCATAGCAATGGCAGAAGCATATGTACTTCAGCGTGTTTCAAACAATCATTGTGTTTATACAAGCAGTTTTTCCCCCGGGGCTTCGGTAGCAACGGGCTGTGATGTCAGAGGCCAGTAGACAAAGCTGTAAATTACGTTCGCTCCCAGAACATCGCTGCAGTGTACAAAGCAGCAAATGCGTATTTTTTTTTTGTAATGACATGTGAATTGTGTCGGTTCTGTGCACTGTCCTCTGACGTCATGAATGCTCAGAAACCGGAACTGAAATTCTATGCGGGAAATACAGGAAAAGCGTTTTGGGTCACACCCATTGCAGTTATGACGTTCCTAATAACCTGCCACCGTTAGCAGCAAGAAAAAGAACCTAAAATTTTTATGCTCCACTCTTTTAAGGGATTCGATCAAACTTCGTAATCGCCGCCGCGGTGGCTCAATGGTTATGGCGCTCGACTGCTTGCCCGAAAGACGCGGGTTCGATCCCGGCCGCGGCGGTCGAATTTCGATGGAGCCTAAATTCTAGAGGCCCGTCTGCTGTGCGATGTCAGTGTACGTTAAAGAACCCCAGGTGATCGAAATTTCCGGTGCCCTTCACTACGGCGTCCCTCATAGCCTGAGTCTCTTTGGGACGTTAAACCCCCACAAACAAACAAACAAAAAACAAACAAACAAACAAACAAACAAACAAACAAACAAACAAACAAACTTCGTAAATATATGACGCATAAGGGCTATATGATGGTACTGAGGACGGTAATGCGCTTTGATACACAGAGGCCAGCGCAAAAATAAAATGGCGGGCGGGCAATCATACGATGTGATGCGACAAATCTGGGTTAGTAGTAGTGGTTGTACATTTCGCTTTTACATTGATCGCCTCCATAGGCGTGCACAGATCTCTCCACAAGGAGGGGCCGACGTTTATGCATGGTAGCGCCTCTTCAGCCTTCTGGGTAGCAGGGAATATCTGAGCCCTCCTACGTCAGGCCGACAGGGGGGCCTCTCCTGTGCACTCCTATGGCCGTCTTTGAATTTGATCTCGCCTTCGCTTTTTCTTTTCCCAGCTGCGTGGCACTTCTGGCGCGTGGAGGCCTCACAAGCCAACGCTTCACACGCTGCCGCTGTTTCGGGGCAATGTCGCTCTTATTGCTAACTCAGTACAAATAGAAGTCTCATCATCTGTTCGACAGGGCCTAACTACGAACGAGACCCACAGGTATGCGCGTCGCTTTGTCCGGGCACTTCTGTTGCTTTGTTCGGGTACTGGCATATATATAAATGCGCACGAACCCAGACCTGTGCATGTAGTTTAGGTCACTGAACTATGCGATTTTCATTAATGTATAATGGGCCTGGAGGTCCAGGGTTGTAAGGCTATCCAACACTCGAGTAAAAGCCAGGAACGTTCGTCTGACATCATCCAGCGAAGTGAGCTCATTATCTGATTAAAGTAACAATTCGCATTCTTGCCCGTATATCCATGGCGAGAGCGACTTATACCGCTACACAAAATGGTAACAGTTATGATCAAGAGCTGCTTATCACCCGTGGCGCATAGCGCCATTAGAACGGCACTACTGTTCCACCAGTGGTCACACTGTAAAAGGCGCGTCGCATTCAACATACCAAATACAATGGTTGCGTTCTTTTTGAATGCACCTATACACGGCTTAACTACAAAAAGCAAGATAGGATGAAAACGAAACCCTTTTGGAGTAGTCAGAGAAAGGACGTATTTGCGGTTTCTGTTTCACCCCGACTGTCAATGTCTTCTCTCTTTTTCTGTTACTCGCCATCGTGTTGCTAGCACGTGACAAAAGACAAAGGAGGAAAAAGGTGGCACGAACACTTCCACGGCTGTTTTCTCTTTATGCCGCCTTTCATTAGCTCCTTAGTCAAAACCTATAACTACCTAGTCCATATAATTGAAAAGCTCAGCCGTGACGCTTAAAGAGACGCAATCATAATTCTTGGCTTCGACAGGTGTCGCAACGAGGAATTGGATGCACTGGGAGTAAAATGACTGCCTTTTTCCCTGAACACCTGACCCTGCCAGGCGACATATACGGATGAAAAGTTGGCAGGTTGACAGCCATTCCAAGCAGGATAGCGTCGCAGGTGCAGGTTGTGCTCTTTGCTGGCATCATCATGCCTTGAAGGAAAAAAAGTAGTTTAACAAACTGAAAAAATACTTTGCATCCAGTAACCGATGGCCGAATAGAAAAGTTCCTTTGCATGTCATCATTCTTGCCGTTGCGCCTGGTGGAATAAAGACGCGAAATTCAGTGTTTTTCCACCGGCTTCAGTTCTTCACTTCTCTTCGCACGTACCGTAGTTTGAGTACGTGTTCACGGTGAACTTGCGAAACAGCCATATAAAAAAGGAGAATAGTACGATGCCAAAAAATCTATTTTGAGAAATCATCAGGTATTCTACTCACCGAACGATTTATTACATTTAAATCCAGATGCAATGAACGCCGTTCAAAGTAAACTTTTTCTTTGAAAAAATCCTTATGATTACCACCCAGTGTGCGACATTAAAAACAGCGTGCTTCAACGTTACGAGTACTTTCAAAGTGAGGGCTTTCTTCCTTTTACTAAGTTTTCATGCATGAAATCCGGCCAAGGAATTGACACACATTTGAGCATGAGACGCCAAGGGAATCCTGCTACCGAAACACGTCGTGGTGGAAAAACGGCTGTGGAGTTCGGCTGCGGATCCCAAAGTCGCGACTTCGATCCCGGCCACGGCTGCTGCATTTCGATGGAGGCGAAATGAAAAAAAAAAAACAACCTCTGTGCAGAAGTTTTTGTGGACGTTAAAGAAGCCCAGGGTGATCCAAATAAATACTGAGCTCTCCACTGCGACTTACTTTCAAGCCAGAAGTGTTGCTTTGTCACGGAAAACTTCGTGAACCAATCGTCAATAAATCAATCACTTTTCGAGCTCCACCATAACGGTAACATTAGTATACGGCAGAGAAAAAAGAAACATTTGTAATCTCTTTTCGCGCACAGTAAAGACGAGGACATATACGCTCGGACAAAATTCAAGACGCCATTACTTTATGGCACTACCAACCTACCGGTTACTTAGCTGCCACAATCTCCGAAATCCAAAGATCACAGGACCATTCCACGTTTTTAAATAGTTTACCGTCACCAACGACACTCACACTTCTACAGAACTAATGCTTAGCGATGCCACCTTTTTAAATGTTGACAAAGAAGGCAAAAGGCAACCACAGGCGTCTATTGCCATCAGATTTTTTTGTGATATTAGAAACTAGGGCATGAAAAAATGCCTAATTACATGAAGGAATCAAACGTTCAACTGAGCGGTGAATATTGTGTAATGGGAGTCACTTTTACCTAAATTTCAGAAAATGGGATTCTTTCTTTCAGAGAAAAATTTGCAAAAACCTCTACAAAACTTTTGTCACATAACATACCTATACTTCCGCATTGATTTCCAGCACTAAAAAGTTGCAGAGGTGGTAGCACTGAATGTGAATTCCCAAGAAATTCTAAGAATATTAAGCACGCATAAGTTAACTGATCAAAATAAGTGCTTTACAATGCGCTACGCTGCATCGGTGGGTGGAGATTCTTTCTCGGCAGTGGTGTGAGAGGCCTTAGGTGAGGTGTGTTTCGTCGTAATATCCGCCGGCTTTTCATACGCTTGGGTTGTAATACACGTTGCGAGGATGCAGTCGAAATGCTTCGACGAAGTTCAGACCAGCCGACGTGACCTCGCTGCCTTGGTATTGAACTGCTCCCCTTGGCTTTTTTCGTTCAATTATACATGCAGTGGTTCGCATCTCTGAACGCTGCGCAACTTCGGTTCGTCCCGCATTTAACAAAGGTATTTGTAGGTGCAGCTTCTCAACAACAAGAGCAAACGTGGGCCCTCTCCTCCCAGCGTATCCGGTAAAGCACACTGTCCTGCTTTCTGCAATCGAACCGTAATAAGCAGTCTTATTTACTCATAACAAGCCCGTCAATACAGTGCTAGCCTTTAAACCTCAAGTCTCGATTGCGAATAGTTGGAGCCAACGAAAGGCACGCTCAGTCACGTTGTCGCTAACTTCACACCGCGCTCCCTTCGCCAACGTAGCTCCCCCCCCTTTGTAAGGACACCAGCGCACACGCGAACGGAATCATTTCCCGATGCGCCACCGACTTATTCACTCGGTTCTCCGCGACTTCCGCTCCAGAAGTGCTTGCTCGCTTCCTCCGCAACGCGTTTCCGCTTTGGCGTCCGCAGCGGCGGTGGTCCTGCATTCGCGCGTGTTTATACGCCTCTCGCAACGGCTGGCGTGTTTGACAACTTGGGCGGAAAACGCGACAGTTGAGCCTTTCGCATTGAAATGAGTCCCCGCGCGCTCGCCCGGCGCCGAACAATGACCCCTGCCGGGCTCAGGTTTTATGCGCGTTATCGGCAATGTTTGCCAGCGCGCGCAAAGGGAAATCTCCCGCGGGTCGGCCAGTGCGAGCGCCTCTGGGTGCGCATGTGTGCGCCCACGGTGCGACAGCCCTGCTAGGCCCGCGGGGGTCGCTGGTGCGCGCGCGCGAACAACACCACTACACCGGCGCGAGCGTCGGCTTCAGTTCCTTCCACCCAGGGGCCCTCCGCGAGTTCACAACTTTCGAACGGTGCTGTTACAAGGCGAGCCGGAATGAAATCTGCAACGGGTTGTGCTCATGTAGCGCGTCATGCTCCAGTGGCGATGCATCACATTGGTGGTTGGCGGAAAAAAGCTTCACTTTTGGTGCCTTTAGCAGGTTATGAACATAGTTATGTACTCACTCGAACTTGCAGCACTGGGTCGCTTTTGACTATATTTAAGAGCGTAATTAATTCGAAATGAAGTAGCTCTGCTCGCTTCGATGCTTGTGCATTCGGCCCGGCGCCGTCATGTATACGCAGGATGCTTCTCGCGACTCGCGCTTGGCTTGAAGAGACATCACAGTTCCATGCAAAATAGTGCCAATTTCTAGTTGTCGATTGTTTATAGCGAGCATTTAACGAAGGGCAGTGGTATTATTTGTCACTCGCCTTAAGGCCCGAGTATTCTTGTAGGCGTTGTTATGCATGTGCCCAATTTTTGTTTACAGCATCGTCCCGAGTAGACGTTTAATGTTTCTAGTTGCAGTGACATAAAGCTCATTACAGACGGACTTCGAATCTATATAGTAGGCAACTTTAGAATTTTCTTCGTGTGGCTGCGGGCTTTTGGCAGGTTCACTGCGTAAACGGAAAGGTGGGGCCCGTTATCTATGCAGTGTAACACATGATACCTAGTTCCTTATTTGTACAATATAGTCGTTTACCCCCCGAAGTGCTATGACCGCATGTTGAATACAGGGCCACTTCTGTACATTTCAAATAAGTCGCAGCATGGTGATCTCCTTATGTGGCGTGTATGTGAACGTGTGGGCGTGCGTGCGTGTTGCGTATGTGTGCGTCTTTCCTTCTCAGCGGCACATTTCTAAGACACCTGTGGCGTCAAAAGATTTGCGCATGTTGTGCTGAACATGTTGCTTTACTTTTCAGGCGGCCATGCTTCGTGACAAGCAGCTAAACTTTTGCGACAGTCTCACTAAAAACATGACCATAACGTGCAGTGTAAAAACATGTGCGCCGAATTCTGAGGCAAATGAAAGTTAATAATGCATGTTTTCTGTTCATAAGGAGCAACGTATAATGACAACATGTGCGTCAGTGCAAAACTTCTCGGCTAACCAGCATGATGACTGCCGGGGTGGCTCAGCGGTTATAGTGCACGGCTACTGAGCCGAAGGACGCAGGTTGGATCCCGGCCGCAGCGGTCGCATTTCGATGGAGGCGAAATGCAAGAAGGCCGTGTACTGTGCGATGTCTGTGCACGTTGAAGAACCCCAGGTGGTCTGAATTATTCGGAGGCCTCCACTATAGCGTCCCTCATAGCCTGAGTTGCTTTGGGACGTTAAACTCAATAAAACCAAACCTAACCAGCATGATGAACTTGACGAGGTCATGTCAGTGCTTAGAAATGCCAAAGTAGTACCGAGAATAATTTTTTTTTCTTTCGTCAGTGGTGTTTTTCTTCAAAATTAATTAATCCTTCACTGGTGGGTTTGTATCGCAGTTGACGTTTTGCATCTTGTGGCCGGTTTTTAAGCACACACGTGGAGTTTTAAAATCGCGGAGCTTCGTGGGTGCTTTGCTGGCTATTTCCTGCGTTGCAACGAAATACACTAAGTTATGCGTGGCTTGCTAATTACGTAGCGTTCATTCGCTTCGCTGGATGCTACAACAGAGTTAGATGAAGAGGAGTGGAAAACTATAGATGCTGGAACCAGCGAAACTGACACAGGACAAGCCAAAGTGGCACACACACTACAGCACTACAGCAGTCGCCAACTTTCCATTGTACAAAACTGAGCGATGAGGTAGGTTCATACGCAGAAGGTTTGAACGGTTTGAACGTCACATGCCATAGGCTTTTGCATCTTCAACATGAATGTGCATTTCTCCAAGTGACGAAACAGCTGAAACAGAAAACTGTATGTACGACGGTACTCGAGCTTCCTGTGGCCTAACAGCAACCGAGCTATCTCTCCAACATTCTCTGAACAGTGTAGCCGTCGTCTACAGTGCACTGTCGCTTGAATGCGCTTTCACTGCTCACTGCGCAATAACAAAGTGTTACTTCGCAAACAGCAGTTCCAACACGTTACCAAATTGGTCCTCAGAGTTGAGAAAAAAGCGCGCTCTCACGCGTTGCTCCACCAGTTTCAAAGCGAGTTGCCCCGCTAGCTACTATCGCGCCCTCAGCAGGCAGGAGGGAGAATCATTTCGCAATACTTGTCTATATGTAGTCTGCGGCGAGCCACGTGCGGCGGGTTCGTAAGGCCTTTCGTCGGCCAACTGCCTCGCTTATCTCGCACTTTTTAGTCGCAAGTTATGTACTCGTGACGGCAGCTCCGTACGAATGCCGATAGCGTTGTCGTGTCTACGTTTTCAATTTCCGTTCAATACATTATTCTTGCTCAGTTGTTGCAGGATACAGGAGTAGTGAAAAAAAAATCGCTATCCTGTTATATGAAGAGACAGAAGGAGAAAAACTGATTCGAAAAAAAGAATAGAAGGCCATTAGCGTGTCCCCGCCCAAGTCGAGTACGCCTGTAATTTTCGCTCAGTCAAAACTGCCGCTCGCTTTCTTTTTTTTTTTCACGAAGACGTAAACAGGAAGGATGGATGCGCGCGCGAAAATCACCAGGAGGCAAACCAAAAAAAGACAAACCGCACTTCGGCTTGCAAGTGCGTCAGTAAAGGGAGAGCAAAAGCAAGCCTTTCCACTTCACGGCACCCCTCCCGCTAGCTGCCAGCGAACACTTTGTGCACCACGGTGGGAGTTTGGGTACAACAGTCCAGGGCGCACGCACATAGACTCGATCGCGGCTAGGGGAGGCCCCAATCCCAGGCAATACCATCTGGGACCAGCAACACGTGAATCACACCCGGACCGGAGTACGAGACAAAGCAGTATCTGGCCGTCGCGCGCGGGCTACACGGGACTGCATTGCCGAGCTTAACGGGCCGTGTACACCCTGATTCAGCCCAGAACGCACTGGCCCAAATCCACCCCGCTTGGTGCCGCGTTTCACCGCTAACAGCCCGCACCCCACCTCCTGCTCGCCTCTTGGGCGCAATTTATGGCGCACGGGTTATGGGCACATCCATTAGGAAGACTGACAAAAAGAAAAAGTCGATTCCCTTTTAGTTAGCAGCCGACGTTTCCATCATTTGCCTTCTTCTTTGCTATTAGAGCAGCATTTAGCGTTTGAGAAAAGCGTACTCTGTAGCATAATGTTCTGAAGCCGCAGCAAAAACACATTCGAAACATAGACTAGAAACTTCTCAGCAGTGATGAAAAGTTCTTCAGTGCGTGCATGCGTATTGCAACCATGCATCTCTTACCATTTATGAGGCGGGGCCGGATGCGCCTGCTGAGCACGAGGGACGCTCAGCAAGACTACGCTCACATTGCGGCACCCCTCAAGATTTCATTATTTTCATTTATGCGTCCGCGGGTGCTTACTGTCTTCCGTAATTACGCAACATACAGTTTTTGCCAAAAATGAACACAGAGCACCCGGTATTCAATGCACTCCTCGGTCAATCTGTTTTGATTTTGTTTTTTTTTTCGCCTGAAACGTGGAACGCGCGATGTTCTTAAAAATGCACCTGAGAGAAGAATACTCATGGTCCAAGTTCTTGCGCAAGTTTGTTGCAAGGTTTGTGCTACTGATTGTTTGCAGCGGTGTGTGCTATTAGTCGCACATTCGAAACATATGTCGATCATTCGATGATGCAACTTTCTAGTTTTGTCAAGTAGAGCAGACAGGAAACGTAAGTTATATAAGACATTGCACAACCACAGATCAACAACGGTGACCTTTTTTTCTCCCACGTTGCATTCTGATATTTTAAACATGGTCATTGTTGTTAGAAATGCAGAAGTAATGATAAGATTTTTTTTCGCAGAAACGTTAAGCAATTGGAAATTCGTCAGTCATAGCTATTTCCGAATTCACAGCCAAAGACGCGAATACCATAGGCGTTTTTTTTTTACATAAAATTTTGTAACTTCAAGTCGCCAGGCCGAACACGCAACACGAACACAGAGCCCTGGTAGACTTGTGCGATACGCCAGCATTATTTAGAACCACGTATAACTGGTGCAGCAAGCTAGCATCGTTCTCATCTATGAATAGCGCAGCGCGCTATAGCCACCGTTCTACCATGGCACTTATTTTTCAGCGGGACAGCTAGGCTGGCAAACTCCAAACGCTGTGTTTGGTATGTGCATCGACTAACTTGACAACGCGCAAAAGAGTCGCTTCGCTGTGAGTAAACGCGAGAACCGACACTGAGCGCCGGCCATTGTGCCAGAGAGCACGGCACCCCCCACACTCGCTCCGGTGCTCCTTCTCTTTCCCGGCACAGCCTAATGGCAAGCGGTGCAGCCCTGCGAAGCTCTTCCCCACCGCCAGTTCCCGGGCGGCGGCGCTACACACGCTGATGCGCGCTCGTCGAGCCGTGTGCACCTGAGGCCACGTGGTCTTATCCCCTCTGCGGTGGGAGATATCACTTCGAGGGATTCGATTAGCATCCCCTCACGCGCACACCCCCTCTCCTCTTTGCGGACACCATCAGAACCGAGCGGGAACATTTGATGGGTGGACGCTTGCTGCGTCCCCAGGTTACCTTGTTCATCTCGTCGCTCGTTTTGTCCGGGACACGTAAGTCATCAGCTAATTCAAGCAACAGTAGCCAGTTATAGTATATGACCATAGTGTACGGGTTTTATTTTTTTGTAATATAGGAAGCAGAAAAGCCGCGCCACGATGCAGCATAGCTCCAGAAAAAAAAAATTGAATTAAGCGTGTTTATTATTTACCACGTCATATTTTAAAGCGAAAGCTTTACTGGCCTCGAACTTGCGATTGCGCCCTGACGGTGCTCCGATGAAGCACATGACGCCACAACGCGCGCCTCGCCGCGGATATTTATCTCGCTCTAGCTCCCTAGTCACTACTGCGCGTGCGCCACTAGTAACACCGAGCCACATGTGTTCCGCCGCTGCGCAGCGCCTCGCCTTTCCTCAAAATCCAAATTTCAATTTTCAGCTTTCTCTTTCTTCTTTCCCTCCCTCCTTTATCCCTTCCTTTACGGCGCGGTTCGGGTGTCTACCGAGATGTGTGTGACGGTTACTGTGCCATTTCCTTTCCTCAAAAACCAAACGAAACAAGTGAGCCGACAGCATTCATAGAGTTCATTGGCGTTGACAACTTTGCAAAGGCCTTTCATTTTCACGAAAAGAAAGGCGCACAACCGGCTCCGTGGGTCAGTGGAAACCTCAATCTCGCTTTCATTGACGTACGTGGCGTTGGTGTCCAACTGCAAAAGCCTGCATTCAAGGTTCGTTTATTACATGTTTATGGTACAAGGTTAGAGAAAAACATTGGAATACAGAAGGAGGTCCCAAAGTTAGAGACTGTGGACGGGACCTCCTAAGTGCATTGATTGCGTTACGCACACTGGATAGGCCACATCTCTCTCTCACCACCGCCACATGTATCAAAGCACGAATGAGGCGTCCACATATCCAGAGAGCCAGTTATGCGCCCTTCCTTTGCTCAAAGCCACATTGTCAACACAAATGCCAATGAACACACTGAACGCGACATCGTTCGCTTTGTATATCCTGGATTAGCTGAGCTAATCCACATTAATTTTTTTAGTACCACGCACCCTTTGTTGAAACGTGCTAATAGCGGCATTGCAGGACCGTTCGAGATAGGGTCGTTTAAGCGCCCAAAAGCTTGGTTAAATGCTTCGCGAAACAGAAATAAAAAACTAAAACACAGCTATGGTACTAAGGATGTTTTTAATATTCGTCCTTTCCTCTACGTGTAATAATAAATTTTACATGAAGATTTCGCGCATTTCTGAATTCTCTTCTAATTATGATCCTTACCATCATCTTAGTCGAGACCCGCACGACAGAAAATAAAAGATTTGTCATAGTTTGTTGAGAGGCTTCACCATTAACCCATTCTCTTACTGGCCGGGTGAAGCGAGCTATTTAATCCTGCTCTCTTTCACGAAATAGCGCAGTTGGTACTCTTCAGCCTGGGGCAAACGTGTCCAAAAAGCGATGGTTTAGAAGCCAAATTCTGCCGCCTCGCTGCGTAGAAAATAAATTAATAAATAAATTACCAGGCTGCATTTTAAAACGCCTTTGTTCTCTGTATTCCAGTACAGCTGGTGAAAGGGCGAATGTGAAACTTACTGCTTCCGCTGTTAACCCCACAGGTAACTAATGAATTTTGCGCGACAGTTTATCTTAACGCTTGCAGAACAACCATCGCTTGGAAAATATGTCGCATGCACTTGCTGTGCAAGACGTAGAGACCCGCGACAGAAGTCACACGTTGTACTTCGGCTCAACCGAAGGATGCCGAGGGAGACTGCACTCGCTCATTTCAAACATAAACAGCCTGACCCCGTTTTCTGCCTTCGTATAGGCACCGTAGAAAGGACGGAGTTTGTAGTCTTTAACCTCGGCACGCCCAATCGGGTCCGAAAAACAAAGTGAAACGAGCAGAGCGCGGAGAGCCATTTTGTTAACACAATTAGCCGTGTCAACACGGAGCACTTCTTTAAAGAAGATTCTCCGCACATTCGTCGAGCGAACTCAAGAGCGATATGGTTTCGCTCAGTGGAAACTCCGAGGATGTTAACTTAATCTCGTTACCCGTCTGTGTCTGTTCGAGGGCGCCCGGGGGCGCCTGCGCCTGAATGCAGACAATGACTGTGCGCGCTTCAAAATTAAAGAGGGCACGGAAAGAGGGAAGAGCCAAGACGAGGCCACGGATGGAGTTGGGGGGGGGGGGGGGGGGGGGGAATGGGGATCTGCCCGGCCCGGGCTTTTTGTGATTTCGATTAGGTAATGCCTCTTCCTTTGCGGAACATGTTTGGCAGTTTTATCTGGCTCCCTCGGCTTGCTCACGTATATAGCGGTTGGCCACTAATGAAAAATCAATACTCGGGGTCGCCCCCTTCTCTTCGCGACGGTGAGGAACGCCCGCAGTCGCGAACGCTCCCCGAACGCTCTCCGCTGAGTATTTATATCCATTTTGTATGCATATGTGAGCCTTGGAAGTGGGCAACTGTGCTACTCACATGCGTGCTTGTTCACGCACACACACACTCGCGGCACGCGGAGCACACGCTGACAGAAAAGCAAAAATAGCCAACGCAAAAGCTGCTCGTGAAGGCGTGAGTTATGGGCCTTGGCTTTAACTCTGGGAGCTCGGCATTTGTTTAGGCGCAGGATCGTTTTGACGTAGCTATCTCTACAGGGTTGACTCGTTTTGCTTGATAATCACTCTTTTTTTGCTTCGTACTGAGCAGAAAGTATGGGGTGTTTCAACGCAGGGCCTGCGCGGCAGTGCAGACGTGTGTTGGAAACGATCGAAGCAGTCATCACCGTTGCTTATCTATGCAGTACTGATTACTTGTTCAGCAACAAAGCACAAAATAATGTGCCATGCCTGCTTTTAAGCAAAGCACTTTTCGAGTTTTTCATGAAAAATTGACCGAAACGCAACTAGGCAGTGACCGTTATAAAATGCCTGCAGTCTTATCATGGCTAAGCCTAGTTATTATGCAAAATGGACAAGAATTAGTGCATGCAAAATTCTTCTTCAACTTTCATCACGAGGCTGAAGTTTCGAACGAGATGGCGGAGGTCTCAACTGGGGGTATAGAAGAAAACAATATATATTTCTTCAGAAGACATTCGCCCTTTTATAGACAGTGATGCTATGAAGGGTGTAAATAACGTGTTCTCTGCTCTTCTGCTAATGCACGCCCTTGATATGACATTCCTTGAGACTCACCTTTTGTGTTTGGTCTTAGCTACTAGCGTTATAGCTTTTGCCAGCTCATATTTATTTTCAAGTGCCAATTTCTGAGGCGTGGCGTAGTGAAGAGGTCTCCGTCAGTTCAGACCTCCAAGAATTTCTTTAACGTGCACCGCAATCTTACACGCGGTTTTGAATTTCGGCTTTATATTAATGTTGCTGCAACTATTAGGCATATAGAACCCCGTACTCCGTGCTCAGCGTACGCCGCTGCCACCACGCCATGGCGGTGGGGCGCCGGTTGATCTCTCGGGCAGTGATCCGCACGTTCAAACCGGTGATCGCTACTCTAAGGACGAATGCTGCATATCCTAGGGACCAGGCCATCTTTCAAAAGTTCATCCCTCTCCCCCATCCAGCAGCTATATGAAGTGGGAGATTCCCGCCCCCAACGGTTTTCGAGAACGGAAATGCCAGTCTGGAAAAGAAGGCAAAATTTCTTATACCCCTGCCACACGGGCACTGCCAAGGCCTTTGAGAATCAGGTCCTTATATCCAAAGGCGTAAGGAATGCAGCTACACGGCACAACTGTTGCGCCTTTGCCGCTAAGGGCCTTGGAGGCGAAGGCGCCAGTCAGAGACCTTTGGAGCCCAAAGGCGCGGCCTTCGAGAACGTGCGATCTCAGTGCCGTGCAGCGTCAAAAAGTAAAAGCAATAAAAAAATAGAGGCAGCCAACAATGTTTGAAAACATCTTTTAAAAATACGAAAGGTGTGTCTGGCTTTGCTTTTTGGGCGGGTGTTTATATTTTATGCCCATATTTCAAGACAGTGAAAGTGTTGCAGCGACACCGAGTGCCCCTGATGGCCAAGGCAATACACAAAACCTGCTGCTGCTGATGAGAGTAGCTGTTGCAGTTCTTTAAGGAAGCAATTAGAATAAAAGAATTGTCTGAGCTCAACGAATGGAAAGAATACCCCACTTTAATTTTAAAACACGCACTTCAGCCGCCTCGAGCACAGCAGCGGGTGGTAAGCCTGGACGACTGTTTCACCTTTGGCCTACACCGTGTAGGTGCGTCGCTGCTCCTTTAAGCTTTCGCTCCTTTGGTGAAAAAAGGTGCCTTTGCTGGAAATGCCTTCGACGAATGCCGTGTGCCAGAGGTATTACACTTACTTCGCAAAGAGCAAACGGCCGCAGGTTCTAACAATTTAAGCCTGGAGAATCGTGCTCGTTTGCTCAAGACACGCTGCGATAACATGAGGAGCCTCCACAGATAAAGTAGCGCAATATGTAATACGTACTGCCACTGAAGCGCTAGACACGTGATTGGGAACATGCTAGTAAGCTCTGATTCACTGCAGAGGACCTGATATTAGAGTTTAATGATGCGGCTGTGTTGATGCGCATTATGCTCAGGCGGAAAACGTCAACTTTTCAAATATTTGGACAAGACTTCTTTCGTGATACAACGGAGACCGGTTGGGTTTTGTGCTTTAGGGAAATGACCGAGTTATTCTTGGCGAGGCACGATGGGGCTGACTGTATTTAGATGTGCTAAACCACTAGACGGTGCGGGGAGCAAATTGGTAAAGCACTCTTTATACAGTGTGCTTAGCCGCTTAGCGCAAGATGTTTTTTTCTCGCATTTGAAAATCATAAATTATTCCCATAACCGAAAATTTTCAGCGTGCGGTGTAAAAGAATGAGTGACTGCCGACATCACTGGAGTTGTTACCTCTTGGTCAGAAGCACTTGAATAACATCAGTTGCTAAGCTGAATGAGGTTTCCGCCGTTCGAAGATTGGTGAGTTAAAAACGTTTTAAATGTAAGTTTTTTACCTTTCGAACTCACCTATTACGCCGTGAAAATGCGCTTAGTAAATTCTTACAGCACAGGATAGGTGCGTGACTTGTCTGATTCATTGCGGAGCAGAAGGCAAGTGAAAAGGCAGCAAATGGCACGCACGTAAGCCTCTCAGCGCCAAGTTCATATGTCGATTTAATGCTCTGACGGAGGAGTGTTCAGCCCTTTGCCATTTTTGTTGATAGTTGCGTATTTAGAGGCTAGCTTGAACAGCGATGCCTAGCGTTACTCGTTATCGCAGTGGACGTGCGTTGCGGAGTCTCGTACAGCCGAAATCAATATCAAGGTGATCACTTTAGGGAAAATCTACTCGGACAAAGTGATCTGCCGCAATACACATTTGCAAGACCAAACAAAATACGCGAGAATAGCTGGCTCCTTCATCCCGGTGTCTTTTCACCGCCACCTTTTTCTAAGGCCTCGTTTCGGCCCGCCGACACGAAAGCGATCACTATCGTATTGAATACCTGTCATAGGAATGACGTCGAATTTCGGTGCAAGCTCAGTCTCCTTTTGAAATCTGTCTACAGTGAAGCAATAGTAAAGGATCTCTCGTTGAAACTTCACTAATGATCACGTTGAATGGTGTATTACGGTATGGTATGGTATCTGGAATAACGCACCGAAGCTGCCCGTCGGCTGTTACGCTGTGTTGTAGGGCTCCGGATTGATTTTAACCACCTGGAGTCGCTTGAACTGCAGTGGAATCGCACTGCACATGGCCTTTTTTACGCTATGGATCTGCTGAACTAAGCCTCATGCCGCCGGCATTACCCCTACTGTCACTGATAGCCATAGGTTAAGCTACGAGAGGAAGAGGGCAGTGTGGTACACGCAGGTTTTCGTATGTTCTGCATGAAGCATGTTGGTTCATTTTGTTCGCTTTCTATTGATTATTTATTGACGTAAGTTTAGCTAAATTTTCCAGCACAGATAATGAGTTCGTCTCCTACACTGAGCGTTTCACCCCTCCCGCGCCATCTCGGGGTGACGCCAGTCCGTCGTCGGTGGAGGGGACCAAGCGCCGTTGTTCAGCGGCGACAGCAGCAAGAAAAGTCGCCTGTTTTCAGTTTCGCCGAAGTACCGGCTCCACGGTATGCTAGGTGAAGCGCTGGCGAGAAGGCGGATAACCACTATCTCGGGCATGGCGTCTGTTGCGCAAAATTTTCCGTCCTTTATCTGCTCCTGAGCACCGTAGAAGCTCGGGTTGAATTCTTACCTGAGTGCAGAAGTGTGCTCAGCGAGTAAGGAATTCCGCCATCTTTACAACCTCTTGCTGGGCGATTTCCTCAGGTATAGGTCCGAGTGAATAATGTGCACCAATTCCATTGCAGTTTTATTCCAGTTAGATTATATTTTGTCCTTCTTTTTTGATTTCAGCGCTGGGTGTACCCACTACCGCTGTGATCAGAGATTTCTGGCCCCAGATGGCAAGAATGGTTTATGGTCTATAGGATTTAAGGCCCCAAAACAGCTCAGGCTATGAGGGACGACGCAGTGGACAGCGCCGGATAATTTCGACCACCTGGGGTTCTTTGACATGCACTGAAACCGTGCAGTACACGGGCCTCTAACATTTCGCCTCCATTGAAACGCGACTGCCGCGACCAGGATCGAACCCGTGTCTTTCGGGTGGGTAGCAGACCGTCATAACCACTGAGCCACCACGGCGGCCAGATGGCAAGATTACATTAGTAATTAGCAAGTTGTATGATATGAGCCCTGATGTCATTTCGGTCAAAGGGGTGATTTTGTAGACTAGCAGATTTCAAATCTTCGCAACGTGTTTGCCGACGAAAAGGTATGATCGGTTAGCGTATGACGGATTAGCGATGTTAGAGCTTCAATAACTTTAGCAGGAAATGGGGGCCATAAAAACATGATATGCCCACCGCTTGAACAAATATATTAAGCCCCAAAACTCGGAAACCATCAAATAGCAACACCATGAGACATTGTCCAAGAGGTCGAGTGTTTCTTTGGTCTCCTATGAGGTAGGATTCTGGAAGTGGAAGAAAATTACAACGCGGCCTAGCGAGGACACGCATTCGCTCCAATTCCGTCTTCAGAGCAAATAGTCTTGGGATCAAATTTGTGGTTTCATTGGAACGGGTGCCACACACAAAAAAAAAGCGAAATGCGGTGGAGGGTAGAGCTTGCAGAAGGCAAGCACGGCGTGCTAACTTGGATATCGCACATTCTGCGGATAGCGTGGCATTTTGTTCAATCGAAAGCGCAGAGTTGGCGCAGGGTCATTGAGTTCCCCAAAATCTGGAAGAAGGCAACTCAGGTATCGAACTCAATTACCGACTGAGCACAGGAAAAAGGAGAGCGCCACGAACTCTGGAGCTATTTTTTTTTCTTCCACGTGATTCCTATATATCCTCGTTCTAGCAGTGACTTCCTCGCACATTTCGCAGATTGAATTGAGGAAATAACACGACCTGATCGCTCAGGTTACTCCACAAACTTTTCTCCGTCAGGCCGGTAAAAGCCCTCTAACGGAGTGCTCTGCGCCGAACAGCCGAGGCCGCCTCGCCACTCCGAAGATTGCCTGAAGCGAGGGCAAATAAACTTAGCCTCGTATTGTCTCGATAGCCCGGCCGCGTATCTTCGAGATGTCTTCCTAGGCTTCCGCGGCCTTGCGACGTCTAGGTCATTCGTTAATGCTGTTTTTATGTTGACGCGCACAGTGAGAGGGGAAGAATGTGAGTCGGGCTGGTAGGCAAGGAGAGTGGGCACAAGCAAGGAAGCTGATCGAAGTGTGCGCTATACGTATCCGTAGTCCTGTTACTCGCTAGAGAGAGCGATGACTTCCTGCACGACGACGTGGGCGTCGATTGATTTCTGATCCTATCTCGCGGAAGCCGACAAGCGGGGAGGTGTTCTCCTCTTATCAGTGATTTACGACGTCTTCTAAGCCCCGGCAGCCGGCTGACCTCAGCCGCGGAGACACTTGAGTACTGCTGCCGAGGCGCCGCCGGAACTTTTCCGCCTGCGCGCTCCCTCTGGCGTC
Organism: Amblyomma americanum; assembly: GCF_052857255.1. NCBI lineage: Eukaryota > Metazoa > Arthropoda > Arachnida > Ixodida > Ixodidae > Amblyomma > Amblyomma americanum. Next base: position 248,513,407 of record NC_135497.1, read on the forward strand.
GACTTTGGCTTTAGGTGCTTTCGAACATTTCGCCGCCTCTGCTGTTAGCTCAGGTGTTGCGCAGGGAAGGAGCGCCGTTGAGTGGCAGCTGGAATTATTCTTCTCACGTGAACTCCCTGCCACGAGGGTGGCGACGACGGCTGTAGCGAATACGCGGCAGCTGTTTTTTGCCGATTCTTTTTTTCATCTTTGCTTTCCGCGGGTCGCGTCTAGCTCTAGTTTGAAGCGCGAACGCCGCAGAAGAACTCACGGTGTCAGTAGACCCGGCACGTGCCGCTAGCTGTGAGTTAACTTTATTTCTCAGCTTTTACTCCGAGCGCAGGAAGTGTCGCTGGCTTTAATGGTGAGTGGCGGCTAAGCGATTACGAACTCGGCGACAATGTGACGCATGTCATGGCACGCGACGCCTGCTAATGGAAGTGCTTTAAAACCGCTGCACACGGAACACTTCGGGGACATGAAAGATGTGTGCGGTGTTCGACAAAAAGAGAGAGGAGGGAAGAAAGAAAAGCGTAGTACAAAAGAGGATATCTCTTGGTGGGAATCACGGAATTCGGACGGACGGCAACATGCCCCCATCCTTGAAACACTTTTTTTTCTTTTTATAGCTCCGGTAGTAAGCACCCAAAGTCGATAGGCAAACTTGGCCGTTTGCGCCCGAATCGCCTACTCGAATTTCTCGGTGCTTACAAGACACGGCAAGGAGGCAGAGTTGTGCATCTAATGAGGATAGAATTTTGTTTCTTTGCCAATTGCCGGCAGTAATTGCAAGACTTGTCTCACGTGCAGCCACCGGCTACCTCGTTCTACTAGAATGCTGCAGTGCCTCCAGCGCAGCAGAAAAATGTCTATTAAGGAAAGAAATTACTAAGGCAGAATACTCAATATTAAAGCCCAACAGTTGCTACGAGAAAGTTCACTTTATCTATTCCGGCATATCTTCATAAAACTTCAAAACATCGTACGACCCCAGAAAGAACAGATATGCGGTTGGCCGGTCATCGGACGCTGTGAGCGAGGAGCTGAACAGAAAGGAGCGAAACGCGAATTCGTGAAGCAGTGTTTTCGGTGCAAAAACTAATACGCCAGAATAAAGAGGACAACTCGACCACTACAAAACTTATGCCGAGCACCTTTAGGTCTCTGCGGTGGCTCAGCGTCACTGCGATTTTGACTGGAGGCGTAATTCTAGAAATTTGTAAAGGCAGTGTCAATCTGCAATACATTTCTAATAGTGGGCGTCTTCAAAGGTTCGTTCGAGGAGCACTTGCCTGGACGATAGCTTACCATTTCTTAACTACTTCATGGCGTTTAAAAAAGCTGTCTTCTAGTAGAGTTGAGAAAAGTGGAGGTAATTTCAGGCAAGCGTATTAGGAAAGATATACGCAATGACATTGGGGAAGAAAATGAGCCTCGAGCAATAATACGAAAATTCTTTTGTTTGCACTATGAAGGTCACCAGAAGAAGAAAAGAAGAAAAAAAAAACTCTCAAATGTCGAGACACTGTGACACATTCCCCAAGAACGTATAAGCTCTGTTTGTAGCATTCGTAGCGCTGATATGAAAACGGGGCCACGGGGCGAGGAGTAGGTGCAAGTCAGCCTCTTCGTTCCCGTACCTTTCTGATCGAACATCTCTGTGCCGGAGTACTAGGCAGCTGCCTCTTTTTGTATTTCAAGAAGCGGCGGGCATGCAACGCTCCCCCGAGTTCCCAACTTGTCTCTTTCCACACTTGCTGTATCACATCAGTTAGCTAACAATGTGCTCCATGTTGCACCTACCAGGTGACCCTAGAGGGTCACCTAGAGGCTATTAGGCTACTTGCAAAGTCGTATCTCTTGCTCTTTGCCTATACCAACGAGGATCGCATCCGCTTACGCACGGTTTACGGCAGACTGATTTGCATTAACTTGGTAGCCAGCTACACGCGTGCATGACGTCTTGTATCGAGGTGCTTGTATGTAGTCCCTTGGGCTGCTGGTTACTTCGTTTCTTGGTTCACGCTTCATCAGCGCGAATGAATAAAACAAACAAGCGCCTGATTGCCGGGCTGCCTTAAAGGGACACACAGGAAAAATAGAAGTTGCCCTGTGTCAGTAGGCTGCGGCGCTCTAACGACAAAGAGACCACTACCGCCGCGAAAACTGAGCTTCTATAAGCTACAAAAGAGCAAGAAACTAAATGCAGGCGTCGCCGGCCCCGGCCGACTTCTCAAGTAAATTACGTGCGTCGACACCGAATTTGAGCCGCTGATCCCAGAGGCTTATGCTGCAGCTCAGTTCATTTCAAAGCGGCGGCAACCAGGCCTTCCCGATGTGTCATTACTAGTTTTAATCAGGCGGAGAGAAAATTTTTGAAGCGAATTTTCTCAGTCATAAATGATTTTTTTTCTTTGCTGCCGGGCAAACGTTGACATTCCCAGAAGGAGCCAGAGAACAAACTTTTACTAGGAACAATAAAACAATAATTGGACTGAGTTGTCCCCAGATTCACTGAAGTGCATGTGATTTTCAAGATGAGGACTCTGGGGGGCGGGGGTTTGTCACACGGTTACAGACACGAATACCCAGCTTTCTTTCATGTACTACAAGCAGGGTACACAGCTTGGCAGGATCATATCTCGCAAGAAGAAATAAATTCATCTTTAATCTCGACACGTTACCCCTGCTCTCTCGAAGGTTTTGATGTATATTCGAACTCTGGCGCCTCTTACTACAAAAGAACCGGCCAAGTGAGCACCTCAGCTCTCATTACGCATAGGAATGATCGATGAAGGCTTTCCCCCTCGTGCCTTTACCCTCTGCCTTGAGGCAAAAAAGACAAGCTGGCACGTTGCCTTCTTGGAACGCCGCGACCGACAGGACCCCGATGCGATGCAGAGTGCCGCGTGACGCGGTGCAGGGCACGGGCCATCAGCGCTCCCGCATTAATAACTATCGCGTCTGGGTCTGCACGTCAGTAGCAGCGTATACAGCAGCACCATCGTCCCTGCATGGCAATATTCGTCGGGCGGAACGCATCGCCTCGATGGTGATGCTGATCATATGAGGACGGTGAGCTTATTAGATAGAAGATACCGACAGAGGCAAGACACCCGTTACAGGTCAACACTGCATGCGATATATGATTGGCTAGCCCCGCCGCGTTGAGTACCGATCTTATAATAAATTGCTGGCTCCATCAGATGATCCAAAGCTCTTGTCATGCTGCTTACACTCGAACTGGTGTGTGCCATTACGCCTATAGCTTGGCTGAAGATGCACCATGAACGCGAAAATCCTGCCTTGGTACATGATCGTCGAATAATTTACCGTGCGATGCAATTACAGGCTACGAATTTCATTCATGAAACAAGTCAAAGAACTGCAAAATCCGGCGTCGATAAAGCTTTTAGAGGGCGGTTTTGCAAATTACTGAAGGGGACACGAAATGTCCGCCCTGACTGATGCTTAAATTGATAAAAATTAAATCAACGGCGCCACTAAACCTTGATGACGACAATGATCGGCAGGATATTGTGTGCGATACACCGCGCTGTGCTGCACATCCCGCTACGACTTCCAGCGTGCCACCTGTGCCAGGACAGAAGGCAAAGCCTCACACACGAAGAAATCGAATCGTCTGCGAGCGCTGCTTCCGAGTTACTGTCGGGAGAAAAGTAACGCAGACATAGCGCTAGAGCGCTATGATGCTTGTGATGCTTGTGATGCTCTAGCGCTTCCGGTTATTATAAACTTATTTTCTTTCTACCCGTCATTATAAACTTCTGTGCGACTCTACCGGGAAGCTTTGTACGTCGCCTAGAATGTCTACACCACTTCGCTGCGTTGATTAGGTGGTACGAGGTACTGGTATCATTCACACGCTTGCGCGGCACATTGCACGGCGTGTGAATACACACTTACTTCCTCTCCTGGCGAGCATATGCACATTCACAACTTAAGCGTTGAACTTATGTGCAAATTAACGTTTTTTCTGCGCGAAAGAAAAATGATGCGGTTCAACTACTGCTGAGTCTGGTTAGCGAGCGAAAGCTGTGGTGTTTCGGGCAAGTAGACGCGGCTTGGCCTCTAACGTTGAGTGCGTTCCGCACACTGGATAGGCAACGCGCCCACCCTGCCAGGTTGCGGTTAAAATAATGGTTTATCTCGAGAGGTTGGTCACCCAATGAACGCTGCGGCCTATAGATGTGGTGCCGCGTGTCTGCCATAACGTTGTCAGCGCTAATGCATGCAGCCGACATTTCTCTCTCCCCACCGCCACGTACCTCAAAGCGCGAGTGAGGCGTCCACTGCCCCAGGGAGCCAGTTATGCTCCTTCCTTTCCTCAAAATCATCGGAGTCTAGAGCGTTGTCAACGCTAACGCCAATGAACACAAAAACAACAACGTTGTCGATGACAGCGCACGCAGCGCACATCTGTCACTACCGCCACGTAGCTTAAAGCACGACTGAGGTGTCCACCGTCCTAGGGGGTCAGTTATGAGCCTTTCCTTAGCTTTCCAAGAATTTTTTTAAAATTGGTTTTGGGGGAAAGGAAATGGCGCAGTATCTGTCTCATATATCGTTGGACACCTGAACCGCGCCGTAAGGGAAGGGATAAAGGAGGGAGTGAAAGCAGAAGGGAAGGAAGAGGTGCCGTAGTGGAGGGCTCCGGAATAATTTCGACCACCTGGGGATCTTTAACGTGCACTGACATCGCACAGCACACGGGCGCCTTAGCGTTTTTCCTCCATAAAAACGCAGCCGCCGCGGTCGGGTTCGAACCCGGGAACTCCGGATCGGTATTCGAGCGCCCTAACCACTGAGCCACCGCGGCGGGGCCAAGAAAAATTGAAGATCGGTTTTTAAAATTGGTTTTGAAGAAAGGAAATGGCGCAGTAACTGTCTCACATATATCGGTGAACACCCGAACCGGTTTTGAGGAAAGGAAATGGCGTAGTAACTGTCTCACATATATCGGTGGACACCCGAACCGCGCCGTAAGGGGGTTTGACCTCTGGCTCACTTGAAGGCCAAAACCGCAAGCACCGCGAAATCGTTACGAGGTAGCGTAGTGAAGCTTTCGCTTCAAAAATCATTCTGTACTATGAAATTTGGTTTTGTTGTTTGCTTTGCATTATTGCTTTAATTTTTATGGTACTTCTAGCGCAGCAATCAGTCGCCCTGTGCGATTGTTTTGCCTCGCGGTCAGCTGGCATTGCAGTGGCTTGCTCTGACCGACGCCGAAGCGTCTCGTAGTGACCGGTTCTGCCCGCAACAAAACTTTCGATTATAGATTTCCTATAAAATCTTCTATAAAGTTTCTATGAACTAAGAAATTTCGAGGCCAACAAAACTGCTATCAATGCTCCCGATTATTACTTTCAAACACACACGCGCTAAGATGCATGGCAACCCCCTGGAACAGGTAGAGCTATTTCCCTCATACATGAAAACCGCGTCTCCATGAACTAATCACCGTGGGATATGTAGCGGGCAGTGCCATAAGTGGATCCATAAGTGGATAAGTGGATAGCAAGGTACCTCGGCAGCAAAGCGGAGCCATGCACGCGCCGGCTACTAATGCATCGGTGTCCAATGCCTTTCGTTGGGGCGTTTTACTCGCGTAAAATGCGTACGTGGGAATGGACGAGCGCTGTTTCTTGGCTAAGCAGTTACTGCGCTGTATTAAACTGAATAGAAAGAACAGAAATGGTCAATCTACGGCTGTTCTGCAGTTGGAACTTATTAGACTTTATGCGTCGGTAAGGGATGGAACCTCGGAGCCAGCCGCTTGTTTTCATCTTGAGATGCACACGTCAATGAGACGGTCAGTATGTGGTTCTCATGCCCTGCATGCCTTACAGCTTCCATCTTTAATTTGACGTGCAAGGACGTCAAACTCATGCACATATCTGCATGTCGTACATTATACTTTTTATTTCTTTTTTTCTGGCTGGCGCGTGCAAAGAATTAATGACTCCGGAAGTCGGTGCCATACCCTCCGGCCTCCAAACGTGGCAGCTCCAGAAACAAGGCAGAGGGGAAAAAAACTGGGTCACTTGATAATGGCACGTTCTCTGCTAAGCAGCGTTGTGAACTTCTCTTCCCTGCTTTTAAGTGCTCTTGCACCTGGCCGTCGGCCCTCTGTAGCAGCGGACAACCAGGTATTCCTGGTCGAGCAGCGATACCAAACGGCTCTCACGACTGCCGCATGCAGGCACGACGACTACAACGAGACAACTTTCCTCCCAAAAAGAAGCCAAGTTTCCAACAGTTGTCTCGAATGCAGTCAGAAAGAAGCACAATAGACAAAAAAAAAAGAACGTAACTCATCTCGAAGAAAGCAGCGAGAACGAGGACAGGGCGCGCGAACTGCCGCTGTAGGACTGTCCATGGAAGCAGGAGTCGCGGCTGGGAAGGGGGGCCCGGAGCAGCCATCAGGGCAAGTGTTTCGCGATCATCGCCTCTTTATTTCGCTTCGACGGGACACCGCTGTAGCAGATCCGTGGCGAGCCGGCCTCGGAGAGTGCGCTGACAAATGGCTTGTCGGCCCTAATGGTCGCATCAGAGAGACAATCCGGTGTCCGCTGAGAGAATCGCCCAGCAGCGGCGGCCCCGCGCGCTTGCCGGGTCGGCCGCTGCTAAATTTATGTCCAGCGTCGGCGCGGCGCCACTGCGGCGACGAATTGGCCGAGATTCGGGAGGAGACGCGAACGGCGCGCCTCTTGTGCCCAGGCGGCGGCAGGCTGCCCCGGCGGCGCGCCTTTTGCTGCGCTGTGCACCGCCCCGCTGTTTTTTTCCGCACGCGGTCCTTGTTTTTCGGCTTGCGTGCGTGCGTGCGCGGACGCGGTAGCAGCTAGCATGGGAAAGCATTTGTCCCGGCTACGCCTGCAATGCTCTGGGGCCACGAACCGATAGCGCACTCTCTTCCGACAGGGCAGACAGGAAGAGAGGCCACGGCGCGTGCGAGTCAAGGAGAGGAGGGGGGTTAGGTTGTCAACCAGAGCGCGGCCAGGGAAGATTTGATTGGTGCTCGCGTGACCACTGCGGTCATCCGGTGAGACGCACCCTTCGTCGTTGTAAGCGTTACGTATGCGAGGCAGTCCCGGGTGAAGACAACCTTGCGTCTTCTCGGAGGCTGCGCGCAGCGGAAAGAGACGACGGGGAATGCAATGGACATCTTCGAGGAAAAAGCGTTCCGTGTAAACTTGCGCTTTGTCGCCGGTTCAAGGAACAACTGAAAAAGGCAAGACCTTCGGCTTCTCTATGGAATGCATTAGCGCAGCAGCTGAAGGAATGAGAACGTATGGGTATGAAACACGCGCTGCGCTGTGGGCGGACGCTAACCATGTTTTGAAAGTGATTCGTTGCTGCGTCTTACCCGCCGGGTTGTAGAGAATCCAACTTCCGAAAAGTATTACTGGTTAGGAAGTGAGCGCATTGTGCTCAGCATGATGCTTTTGTCAGTGCGAGTCTGTCGCATATTCGTGAGTTAACAAAAAAAAAAGCGTTCAGCGATGTGCACAAAGCCACTACAGAGGAAACAGATGCACGAACGGTCGAAACATCTCACAGGCTGAACTTCATTTTTTTTTCTTGTTGAGGACCTGAAATATTTTCTTCTGGAAGTATACTATAACGAAAATCTTGTTCTGTAAATTAAAAAAAACGCAATGCAAATATAGATGAACTGCTCATTTCACGAAATTATGCTCCAAAATTGCATATAAAATAAAGTGAAAGAAACAGAAAGACATGCCCGCTTGTCGGTGAACAGGATGGCGCTGCTTTCGAATCGGGGCTATTTATGGACATCACCTTTTGAAGGACGTTAATCAAAGCGCAAAAGTGGCGGGTGTGTGAAGAAAGAACACACGCTTATTTTTCTACAAATTCTGACACAATTTTGCAAGTATGCCAGTTGAGTTTCCCCTTCCAATGGCGATGAGAGAAAACTACTTGATGATGAAATCGGGGTTTCTTGATGACCCGGTGGTTCTACTCGCAAACATTCACATTACTCAAGGAAAGGAGAAGGTTAACTATTTATTTACAACATAGGTAAAAAAACGAGAAGCAAAGCAAGGAGAAAACTATTTACATGACTAAATTGTGGATCAGACGAATTCAGCCCCCGCTCAACCCAGAGCGCTTGGTTTTAAACCCTCTGTCTCCGCCCTTAGCGGGGACAGCAACCAATAAGATAACAAACGACACCCCTCACCAATCAGTGGTCAGGGAAAGGAAAATAAGGTTTCCGCCAACTAATCACAGATTGGGGAAAGAGTTCTGATTAAAACATTTGGGAAGGAGGTTTCAAACAACTACACAAACAACACAAATGCGACTTCCGTTCCCCACGCCACCCACGGCACCCCAGACGCTAGAAACATGTGCCGACGAGGCGATGACTCAGGTTGTTGACAGCAACAAAGAGAAGACAGTCGTTAAGGGAAGTAGACAGTCGTTACAGGAATAGTGGGTTTCCGGTCACCCGGCTAATACTCAGCCGTATCTCGTGCGCCCTCGAAACCTCGTTGGCTCCTTAACAACCACATGTCGTCAGCTGTACATGGTTAGCGTTTTTCCCGGAGGGTCATCCCCGTGACGGCGCGGCGTAAACGAGGACGTCCACCACATGAAGGGGAGGCAGGGACGGGACGGGCCCCTTTGTTGGGGACTTCCGACCCCACTGGAGCGGCTTTCCTTGCGAACACAAGACCAACGAGTTCGCGGAATGGTCAACGAACTCCACTATGCCTCTGAAAACAAACCTGTCACCCGCTTTTGAAAACTGTATTCAAATTCCTTCTTCACTCTTTGTAGAAATGACACATAGACGTTGGCCTGTATCCATTGGAAGTCGCGTTCTAATCACAAAGAGACCACTCTCGCCGAAAATGGAGCTATTATCGAAAGAGCAAGAGAATCAATTTTCACTTATAATAGTCATTCAATGCAGTTGTCCTTAGCGTCCCTTTAAATGACGAAACTGAATGACGTTGCAGGTGTGCATGAAAAATTTAGAGTACCTCCTTTTCTCGGACCTTTCTTTTTCTCCTGTTTTCGCCAAAAGCAAGGATGCACTTGCGTCACTGCTGCACTGTGGTTTCTGCATAACGTCGAGGAATAAGCGGGGTGGCTGTTGACACAATGGAGCAATAAATTCGTGGTGGTGGTAGTGGTTTTATTAAAAATAATAGTAAAAAGGAAGGAAAAGATTTTTGCTAGCCCCGGCATCTGCCATCGATACTGAAGCACCTGAGCTGGGGCAGCGGAAATAAAGGACAGCAGGCAGAATGGAGAAATGAAATGAAAGAGGTGAGGGGACAGGAATAGAGGACAGGGGGAGAAGTAATATGTACAAACTATTTACACAATAAGTAATGTGTCCAGGTTGTGCGCGTGATAAGTTCAGTTTAGAGGAATTAAATCACACACGCGCACAGCACTGTGTAGGTTACAACTGGAGTGGGGCGTCCAGTTATTAATCGTTCAAGGTAGAACTCGCGGAGCGTTCGGTCACTGCGTGTAACTACCTGACGGAGAACAGACGGGACGTCAAGCCCGTGTGTTCGAGGAATGCACAGAGGCTCACCAAAGTTCGCTCACGAGTGCGCGCACTGCCCTGCGGCCACAATAGCGTCTTGATGGAGTCTGGTAGTATGCCCTGCGCCCTATAGGCCGCGAGCTCGAGATTCCGTCGTCGGAGCCGAAGCGCGTGCTCTACAGGTGTTCCTTTATCCTCGTAAAGAGCCAAGAGTCAGACAGCACGAGCTCCTCGTGAAAAGTGGGTAGGGTGAAATGTCACTCAACTTTAGATCCTCCAGCACGACGTCGGTCTTCCGACTTGTGGATGGGGTGTCAGCGTTGTCTTGTTGAATGACTGCGCATTTCTACGGACAAACTCTATGCAAACGTGCACGCAATTTCTGCACTGTCCACACATAGCACGCAGAGTTAACAGCTGCTGCACGATGTAGAAGTTCAACCTGCTCGGCACCATCATAGTCCTAAAATATGACGCCCATCACTATGCCAGCAGGCGGCTGTGTTTCGAATTTCTTGGAACGAGGTGAACTCGTATCACCTGCACTCCATGGCCTGTTCTTTAGTGGCTACGTCGGGATGGTCAGTTCGAGTGCCACCCCCGGTGACGATGCGGCGGAGAAAGCCACGTACTTACGCCTCTCGACAAACTATATTTTGATGGCAGTGCGCAGCCGGGCTTGTTTCACGTTGCTTTCCTCGTAAGCAGTTTTTTAAATTCAAGTTCGTCGTTGATGAGGCGCTTTCCTATTCCAAGGGATGTGACAACAACGTCTGCAATGACTCTACCGATGACGCTACCATGACCGCGAATGACCACGTGTCTCGGCTACTTGTCTCTCAGAGTGAACGGAGCCTGTCTGTCAGTCCGCACCGACCTCCCGACCGTGCTAACGTCAGCGTAAGCTTGCCCGTAAGCTGTCCTCATTTGACACAGGGTATCAATATGCGGAACACCCTGCGCACTCAGAAATTCGGCCACATCCCAATAATTTAACCATAAGTTCCTGTGAATTGTTTTTCCCCCCGGCTACTACTTCCACGTCCGCGGTGTTTCCAGAGAGAGCAAATGCCGAAGTTTAATTTCAAAGTAACGCCACTTAATTCCACTAAATATTAAATATATGACAAGTGCCCTCGAGTTAATAACTAGGAAATTTTTGAACAAGAATAGCGGTAGGTGCGGCCTATGCCTGCCAGATGCGTGTTGTAAACGCCCTATGGGTAATCGTACTCGCCGCAAAGTGGCAAGTTCGTTTGTGGGCGGAGCACTGGCTCCTGCGACAGGCTAGCACATCGTGTGTAGCTGTGACACAGGCGAGGCACTCTCCACTGAGTTGCAGAAGTTTTCTCCTCCAAAGATAAATTAGAGCTACAGCGGGGTTTCATTTTTTGATCCTCGTCGCCATCACATTAATATTCAACCCAAAAACTTAAAAACCGAAACTAAGGCCCAAACTATGAAAGCATCTTATCCCTCGGCCACTTCCTAACCATACGTGAGGCTTCCTTTCGGCTAATTTTCGATGGAGGAAGACAATCTACTCTAAAAGCTCCCTTCGCTCGTAATTACAGTGGGAACTTTTGCCGCACGTCGGGGTTCAAGGGCAGCCTTCATAAGTTCTGCGCGAACCCCTTTACTCAATAAAAAAAGGAAGTTCCTCACCCCAAGTTTTAAACTCAACAGTAATATGCAAATCCGTGGACGCTTCCTTAAAAATTTTGTTGGCTCAACTTGAAAAATGGCCACAGACGAGCGCGCAAAACTTGTCGTGGTGTAGCAACACTATGACACGGACGTCTATTCACACAATTGCCGGGAAATGCTGCAGTTATTTTCTGACTGCGTTCACGCCGCGCTCGTGTCTCGACACCTGCATGCTTGGAGGAAAAAAATAGTTTTTTTTTCCTCCATCACAAAGGTAGCTTCATGCTGCCGACGCTGAGGAAGCACTGAGTAAGCCTCCACTGAGGGCCTTTAGTAAGGAAGCTTTCGGGTTGACATAAGGCGGCCTCTCTCCAATGAAGGCTTCCTTACTGGGGTTTCAGAGCTTGGGCCTGAGATGTAGGGAGGCTAACCTTAAATAGATGGCGCGCCAAACCGCGTCCTCTTGTCTCAACGTGGCACCGTTAACGTACTGAAAGCTTGCACAGAAGGCTGGGCGCAGAACTGGCAACGCACGCATTCACAGACCAATCAACCCACCTATTTTCATTTATTTAATCATCTTACTCATCTCTACCTTCATAGTTTTTATGCCCTGCGGCAATAAACATCGCTTAAAAAAAATATAGTGCACGGGCGTCGTGCACCATTTTCTTTATATCTTTTTTCCTGAAGATAACGTCATGAATGTGTTCTAACCTCTTATCCAGTACGGGAACCGGCTTTATTACACGGAGTGACGTAACACAAGTTACAGGGCGGCAGGTAGGCCTGGGAATGTGAAAAGCGCTGGGACGGAACGCTGAAAATGGTAAAAGAGAGGCGTCTAAGGGTAACTTTAATGCGGCAGAACAATCAGGTAACGATCTCGGCGGTCGTTCGTCTGACAAGCACGTTCAGTAGTCATCGAAACGAATGGTACTGTTCTCGGCTGGCCAGTACTTGGGTGTGCCATTGTCACATTAGTTACAATGTGCGGACGGTGTGGGGCTCAGAGAAAATGGTTCAAGTATAGCGTGCATGAACTGTACGATATTGCTAGCATGGCCTTCTCTGGCAAGGGAGCTCGGTTACATGTTTTGTGCGCACGTAATCCATAACAATAACAGCAAAAACACGAGATGTGGCAACATTTTCTAAGGAGTCGCTGAAGGCTGCATGGGTCTCTGATCGGCGCCGCAGAGAATGATCTGCGAGAACAGTTTTGAAGCGAAAGCTTCACTACGCTAGGTGAAGCCGCTCTTCGCGTGTCACTAAATTTGACCTTCCCAGAGCCAGAGGTCATGCTTTCGCAGGATTGAGTTGTCCACCCAGATGTCAAGATCTGAGAGCTGCTGCGCCCTTTCCATTCGTCAAAGACGCTTCCTTTCCTCAAAACACATGCTTTCGCATTCCTCCACGTAAGCAGACTGAGGCGCCCTCAGTGTCATTTCGCCTCCATCGAAACGCGGCCGCCGCGGCCGGGTTCGTACCCGGGCACTCCAGCTCAGTAGACGAGCACCTTAACGACTGAGCCACCGCGGCGGGTACCTATGCAGTGTGCGGAACGCACTCAACGTTAGACGCCAAGCCGCGTCCACTTTCCCAATACACTACAGCTTTCGCTCTATAAACAGGTTCAGCAGTAGTTAAACCGCGCCTGTTTTTTTTTAAATTATTATTCTGAGCTACAGCCAACAGCGACTAGACATGATATCCCGATCTCGGCGAGCAGGCGACGAACAGTTGCACGCTGGCTCGCGCGGCGAGCTTCCGAGGATTACACACAAGCTAGAATACACTGCGCCCCCCCCCCCCCCCCCCACTCCCCATTGTGCACGTCCGACTGAACTCGCCAGTTGACAACAAACTTCAATGGACCCGAGTAGACCCCCCGCCTGCACTTCTGTCATTTTTTAATAAAGGGCGCCCCGCGCGGCAAGAGAAGCCTTTGTCTCGGCGCGTCGCTTGGGCCAGCTAAGCTGGCGGCGTAATTAATAGCGCCGCCGCCCTCCCACCATTCGAGCTGGGGTCCAGGCCCGGGAGCGCCATGCCAGTCTCCAAGACGAGGGGAGCGAAGCCCTCCGCGTCGTATGTTTCAAGCGGCGCTAAATGAGCCTGGAGATGAGTTATTGTTCCGAGGACCCCTTAAAAGGTTGTTTGAGCCAGGGTTAGAGGCCCCTAAGTGCTCCTAACGGATCTCGGGCTCCTTTCTAATGTCTCCAGACGCTGAGCAGCTACTTTGTTTTTCTTGCACTCTCGTGGTGGGCTCGAGACCACCTTGCCTTTCATTGTCCTCTGCGAGCCCCGCATGACGCGGTGACTTAGTTGAAAAGTTTTCGCGTAGTCCCGTGCCCATGTTTCTTCGCTTCCATCCACAACGTCAAGTTCACGAACTCTATAGTGCCTCGCTATGCTCTGCTTTTGTGGCATTGCGCGTCAAGGATGAACATATGCAGCGACACTAGCGGTGTCCCTTCGCTCGTTCACTTCGCGCGTGAGCCGGAAATCACTGCTTGATCTTGAAGAAAGGATTACACAGAAACATCGCGATTCTCAGCCGAGTAACGATCAAGCGCAAGCACAAATATAAGCTTTTAGCATGAAATAATAATAATAATTGGTTTTTAGGGGGAAAGGAAATGGCGAAGTATCTGTCTCATATATCGTTGGACACCTGAACCGCGCCGTAAGGGAAGGGATAAAGGAGGGAGTGAAAGAAGAAAGGAAGAAAGGGGTGCCGCAGTGGAGGGCTCCGGAATAATTTCGACCACCTGGGGGTCTTTAACGTGCACAGACATCGCACAGCACACGGGCGCCTTAGCGTTTTTCCTCCATAAAAACGCAGCCGCCGCGGTCGGGTTCGAACCCGGGAACTCCGGATCAGTAGTCGAGCGCCCTAACCACTGAGCCACCGCGGCGGGGCTTGCATGAAATCGCAGAGTGGTTATTCATGTGCAGTGAAAATGGAGGCAGCGATTAAGCATAAAAGTTACAGGAATGAGGGAACACTCACAAATTTGCCCGAATTAACAATTTTCGATCACACTGCCATGCATTATTCAAAACGTGTGGACCGATTTTCTGCGCTCAACTAAGAGTTGCGCTTCATGAACTCATCAAATGAGCGGCACAAACCGGACGAATCTGGCATAGTTTATACGTGCGCTCATAAGCCAGTCTTTAAAAAGAAGCACTTGCCTCCACAGCTCTGACTTCAGTATCTTGCAAAGACGTCGAGCGTGACCACAGAATGGTTCCACCGTGCCAAACATGGTACATTTACCTTATGTGAGATTTACCTTGCCATATTACACAAGCGTATTCGCGAAAGTCTTACGGTGGCAGAAGTCTTATCCATTTAAGGGTATATAGACGACCTCCTTGTTATCCCCATAGGCAGCTCTAATGACTCCCTAGACCGGACCATAACCGATGTTGTCACCCTTATCAGTACGCATTCCGGAGGGCTGAACTTCATTTGGGAGCCCCCGAAAGGCACTTCTGTTCACTTTCTAGATTTGTTAATCACTTTTCAGCCTGAGCACCCTTGCCGCAGACATACCACCCTCGTTCAAATAAATGACTGCTGCTCTTCGACAGCGCTCACTCAAAGCTCATTAAGCGTGGTATTGTGTCGTCTGCTCTCCAAGCAGCGCTGACAAAAAAGTTGTCCGCATAGTATGCAGAGCAGTGTTGCAGCACAGGTCGAACGTCTGCACAGCGCAGGCTACACTCCAGACCTGGTGCATGGCGTCTCAAAAATCCTGCTTCAGAAGCTCAAGGCCAAAGGCAAGAAGGGTCACAAGCAAGAAGAAACAAGGAGGAAGCCGCTAGCTGCTATTCCTTACCTTCATAAGCTCTCGCACAACTTAAAGAAGGTATAGAGATGCGAAGCGGCGTTAGCGTTGTCTTTCCGGCCCCTTCCAAACTTGCGAAGGTCCGTACCTTGCTAGCCAAACCAAAGAATAAGCCGTGCTCAGAGAAACACGTTGATCCTTTCACGGAATGTACCACGTCTATTATACGAGTTCCCTTTGAAGTGCAGGCGTGTGTACATCGGCTAAACGTGCAGGTGTCGAAATTACAAGCTACAACAGCACTGCCGATTTGTAAGAAATAAGGCCGGCGACGATTTGGATGGCAACTGCAAGACATGCCAAAAGTGTGAGCCACTGTACACACGTACGCGAATCAAAGTACGTGCTCGTACCGAAATCAAAAGGGTGATCATAGAGGCCCTGCTTATTGCCAAAGCCGGGGACCAGTGTGTCAGCACTTTAGGACATTGTTAACTTTGACACAGCTTTTGCGTTCATGTATTGATTTTGCCTTTCTGTTTTTCATTTTTTACTCGTTTTGGTTGAAACTGCCTCGTGTTCGTTGTTGTGATTCTGCAGTTCTCACTCAGCTTGCGCCCCGTTTGTTTATATTTGTTAGAAATGTTTTGTTTCTGTTATATTTCACGTTTGACTTCGTGATACGCTATTGTTCCTGTTAACTTTTACTTTTGACTTCACATTTCGTTTTTGACACAGCTCTGGCTCGCGCTTTTAATTTTTCCACTTTTCGCTATTTTCTAGTTCTCTACTGGTCTTGGTTACGGCTCACAGGGTCTGCTGAGAGTGGTATACTTGCTGTACACTTGCCAAACATTTGACAGGCTATTGATGGATGTTGTTTTGATATGAACATTTGTTTGTTTTTGTGTGTGCTGTTAACGGTTTTCTGGTGTCGCGCAGGTCCTGGCTCGCATTTGAAAACCTGCTCATCGCTGTAAATAAATTAACGATAGTTCTGTGCCTGTCCTGCTAGCTTATGTGTTTGCCCTTGTCTTTTCGCGCTGATCCCTCTAGCCTCGTATTCATATAGGACTGCGGAGGAACCTGGAGAGTGAGCAAGACTTTTTGCGGTTTATGAAGTGAAATGCACAAGAAATATCAAGATCTGCCAATCGATCGGGCTCGGAAAGTCTGACATTCTTCCGAACCTCACACTAAAAAAAAAAAAAAGCATGTTAACCATCTTACCTTGTGAAAATGGTTTCAGTGTTATCTTTGAATTAAGAGTTCAATTAACAGGTTTCCCTCACAGAGGCATGCAGGCGGATATAATATTTGTGAAAAATGTCAGGCATGAAAAACCACTGTTCTCTTTGATCTCATTCTAGATTATTACCGGAATACAAGAGATGAAACATTTTTTCGCGCACGCCGGTATGTTTCTGCGCACGTGCAGCGTGTGATGTGAAGGGACATGTGCCTGCCAGCAGTGGGATTCTACAGTAGTGATGATTTGTGTAGACGTAAGCCTGGACAGCTAGAATCACACATCGCCCACTGCTGCATTGTGTGTTGCATGTGCAGGCTCTTTCATGAGAAAGCTATGGTAGAAGTATGTACAGTCTTGGTCAAAAGTCTTAAAGCCACAGCGCTCAGCTGCAGTGAAATGATTGTTCCTATAATGCTCCATGTAGCGTATCATTCAAAAGACAAGCCAAGCAGGAAACTTCTCTACCGCAAGAGGAAACCTTCTGCCATAATGACTCTATTATGCGGCTGAAGAGAAAAAACATGTGGCCTTAACACTTTTGACCAAGACTGTACTTCTTTAGAGGAACTTGAACAATTCTTCGCCACGCATGATGCTTCAAAAATAGGGTACCCGAATGCCAAATTTAAAAATTGTCTCTTTCTGAATGGTGCTGCTATGGGTTCGGGGTGCATGTAGAAAGGTGATCGCCCCAACAACATAACACAATGCCCTATTTCATAATCTGTACTTTTTTTTAATATAATAACCCTCGTCTCACAAATTTAATTCCAAGAAAGGTGCTTTAGGCGCGGCAACACGGGCGAAACAGAGAAGAAACCCACCACAGAGCGGCACTGACTACGTTTTCTAAAGTACGCGCCGACAGATATACACTCTTGCGCGCGCATAAAAAGCAAATCAACCTTAAACAAATAAAAACCAAAGGTTATAAAAAGGACGTCTGAACCAAGGCACGTGTGATCAAGCAACAGGAGCAGCCGTTGTTCCGAAGTGAGCAAAGCTAATTGTCAGAGAGTAACTTCAATCCTGTTAAGAAACTGCACGGATGGTGCATTCACGCCTGCATGAGCTCCTGAACGAAGAATGAAAACATTCTCGAAAATCTCCCTTTACAGTCGTTTTATTTTTTACCTAAAATCACTGTATTGCCAGAAACCAGAGAACAAGGGCAAGCTGTGCAGTGCGCTGGTAAGTGTTTCCCGCTACCAGCATCAAGAGAACGGTAGACAGCCCGTCCACTTTTACGTTCCATGCCCTGTAAGAGTTATCTAAAAGGTCCCGTTTACTTGTGGATAGTTTAGTGTTGGACAAACTGGTGTTCATTTATCGATTAAGACAGCGTTCAAACTCTCTTGATGCTGGTAGCGGGGAGCACTTGTCATGGGCACTGCAATGCTTCCCCTTGTTCTCCGGTTTTTGGCGATACAGTGATTTTAGGTAGAGAAAAAAGAGCAACTGGAAAGAGAAAATTTTTAAGCTGCTGTCGTTCTTCGCTCAGGAGCTGACGCACGAGTGAGTGCACCATCCGTGGCGTTCCTAAAGAAGGAATTACAGTTCCCCTCTGACCGTTAGATTTGTTCACTTCGTAACAACGATTACTCCTGTTGCTTCATCACACGTGCCTTGCCTTCGATATCATTTTTATAAACTTTGTTTTCTCGTTGATCTGCGTTGTTATGCTGCTTGGTATGCGCGCAAAAAGCATACATCTGTCGACGCGAGCTTCAACGAAAGTACGTGCATGTGGCGACCTTCCTTGGAATGCATCACCGCCTGGTTTACAACGCAACCCTGCCGGGTAAATCTCGGCCGCGCAAGCCGCAGTTTATCACTCCCGCTAATCCGAACCGCGCACGCAATTTCCCCGAGCGCTCACGAAAAGAAGCAGGAGATTAACCGGCCGGCTCCTGTCCGTGTCGGGCGGCGAAACGAAGCTTCAGCTGCTTCGCCCCCTGCATAGGCGAGGCAGCGCATCCTTTGTGGTGCGCTCGTCGCTCTGCGTGGGAAATCTCATCGGGCCCTTCTCGCTGTGTGCATACGTACATGCACGGCCGCCTGAGATGATTCGCCGGTGAGCACCGAGCCCAGGTGAAGCGGCGGCCAACACCGCAGCGCGGCCACCCGGGTGCCTTTGTGGCACCGAGCGCGGCGCGGACCCGGCGTCCGTTGGGTGCAGCAGCCGGGAAAGGGGGGGGGGGGGGGGGGGGCATTATTCGCGCGCGCAGCTAGGCGCTTCCCCACCCCCTTCTCTTACGCAGTTTTCCTGCTGCTGGAACGGCATGCGCGCGGGGCTTTTCCGAAGGAGGCAATTTATATACGGGCCCGCTGCGTATGTCAGCGATTCTTCGCGCGCCCGAGAGGGCGAGACCTCGCGCGCCTCGTGCGGAGGAGGTCACCGAGGGGGAAAAATTGCCGCTTTCGACGGCGTACAACACGCCCGCAACTCCCACTCGTTTGTGTGAGCGCTATGGGACGCAGAAACATTGTGTGCGCAGCAAACAGTTCGAGAACAGTCCTCCAGCTGGCGGCGCTTCACTACTTTCCGAAGCGCTTCTGTGTGCATCACAAGTGTTTATGCTGTGCGTAAAAGAAACAAGCTGCAGTAGCAGCATTCCGACCTGCTCGGCATTGCAATGGCTGGTTGTATAAGTGATGCAGCAAGCGGAAACTTTCAACAGGTTACGTGACACTGGCGATCGCTGCTTCTTCCAGTGAAAGCAATAAAAAAAAAATTCCCGCCATTGCTCACGCTATATAATTAAAGGTCGTCAAGATTCGTGCAATTGTTTCTTAGGGGCCTGACCGGCGGCCTGACCAACCGAGAGCCCGATGCTGACAATTTCTCACCGATTCCTGAACGGACAACCTTTGGATTGCGCCCACAATTGTACACACAGCGATCACGTGAGCAAGGGAAGAGTTACATGAATGCATCCACACGTACCACATTGAGTGCCCATTGCAGCCAATAGAGCAGTGGACGAAGCGCGGTCGTAGTTTCACTCTATAATGCTAGAGCATAATCTGGCACTGCTGTCGTTCCGGGAACTAGGAGACGGTAGAAAGAACGCAGTCCCTGTAGAGCTAGCTCAGATTGTCATTGTGGCAACTGATTTGTTTCTAATCAATTTCACTATCCTCTTGCTCCATAGCATACGTGTGGGTCAAGTTGTATCGAAGTGCGGGGCGCCTTAATAACCAATCGTATACAAAAGGTGTCACACCTAGCTTATCGCACCATTCTTCTGCTTCGCCTAAAGGCCAGAAAGTTTTTATTTTACCCATCTCTCCATCTTCAGACATTTTTTTTATCAGTGTCAGTAACTCTGAGAGCTGCTGTGTTTTTTTCCATGAGCACGAAGCCGTTTTTTAAGCTTTGCAAGGAAGAAAAATCTAGTAGGCAGCATGAAAATAAAATAAATTGTCGGTAAATATTGAACGGATCTGAGTGAGCCTCAATGAGAAAGGATAACCGAGCGAACATCAAGGCGTGTTTTCTCTGCAGAACAAGAGCACTTGATCACCGCCTTCTACGCAGATAGGAATTAGCGAAACAAATTCGGGAACGGTACATATCCCAGCGGAAATAACGAGCGGGAAGTCGGCAGGAGTGCGGTATGCGGTGCAGAGAACACACAACCTATCGGCTTGCTTGGGTCGCAGAGCAGATTCGAAGGCACAGAAAATGTAGCCGGGAATGGACGAGAGCGAGGTGGCTGAGAACACTACAGTATTTTCAGGGATTGGCTGATGGCAGTGGACGGCACAAGACAGGTGCAGTTGGCGATCAGTGGGAGAGAGCTTTTTCTTTTTACGGGGATTACTAATGATGAGGACAATGATGAGCTCAAATGATTGACTGCCTTGGGGAATGAACCTCCTCGCTGACGACTTCAGCAGGCAGCTTTCCATCCAGCACTCTAGTACAAAATTCTATTCGCCGGTTTAAGAAAGCCTGGAAATCTGTGAAAACGCCTAACATGGTCGAACTACGCCTCCTCCACCCCACAATGCACCGTCGAACAAAAATTCTCCCTAGCTTCTGCACTTTCGTAGTGGCCGTTTGTTTGACGCGTCGTGTAATCCGTGTTATCTTGCAATGGATTAATAGCTTCGATTATCATGCCGCGCGCCTGTTAACTGCACCTGATAACGCGTTTAATCTCGCACTATATAGTGTGCTTATGAGGCACCGGACTGCGAGGCTCATGTGCGAGCAAATGCGGTAGCTGCCCGGGATGGGCGGGCGTTGCGGCTTCGAATAGACATTGATCGGTATGCATTCCTCTCGGTGGACGAGATCGCGAACAACGCCGTCCCTTCTTCGTGAGAACCTCGCACTTGCTCCACTGGAGTGCGTCTGTCGGGTGCCGCGTGCGTATACGCAGGTATACATCTCGGGAGAAACGCAGAGCTTCCGAGCCAAGAGACATCCATCGCTTGCCAGCTCCCCGAACTCAGGGCTTGATCTTCGCTTCGAGCCTGCGGTTTTTGTGACGTGACCTGGAAAAAGATTCGGTTTTGCACTACATTTCATGCTTTCTTTTTCTTTTCACATAGAATGCTTGCATGCCTGGCGCCAGCAGAAATGTACGCCTGCGCCACCACACCTACTACAGGCCTGACAAAAGGCAACATGACCGCATGTTCTTCGCACTACAGATCGAAATCTTGCCTCCACGATAGCTGGTTCGACGCTATAGAGTCCCTTAGTCACACAAACTTATCTTTAGTGCTTATTTGCAGCTCTCAATAAAGCCCGCTGTCCCTTTTTCTGGTTGGATCTTTAAATATGAAGGTCGTCCATGGCCTCTAACTCGAGCCGGAATCAGAGCTGAATTAAGAGCTAGGTCAATTACACGCACTCGCACAGTTTTTAAGAAATTACTGCCGGTAAACAGTATTTACAGTTTCAAAACAATGATGCCAGGAGCATGAATCATGTCAGTGCTTCCTAAGCTTCGCTTTCGCTGTCTTTTACCTCTGCAGCGTTCGTGTACGCTTTAATCTCTTTTTTTTTTCAGCAATATCACACCACAGCAAAGGAACAAGGTGCAGATAAACCCCAGGTAAGCGCCTAAGACGACAATACGCCCATCGCGCTGGCTACGTGCTTTGGAACTTGCCATTGCAGATATACCCCCCGGCATGACACCCAACCGATGAGAGCTTGCACGAAAGCCTGAAGCGGGACGTGTAGCAGTCGCCCGAGCTTGGCTTCAGCGTCGCGAGGCTTATGCGCTCCAGCCGACTTTTGTTGAAAACAAACACATCTTGAGAGTGGCGATGACACGCTCTAGCAGTGCAGCAGCTATGCACTGCCCCAGTGAGCACGCTTGTCTAGAGCACTCAAATGGTGCTGTGCGGAGCAAAGCAGCCGCAAATTTAAAGCTGATGCGCACGTGGTTTCACACACAATGCTCGCGCTCAGGGCCCAAGACATATAAGCGGCACATGCGCGAGCACCGTGGCCCTGACACAGCAGCTGCGCTTTAATTTCGCATTATTTGCTCCTTCGGACATCGTTCCAGCGCTGTTAAGGCAGGCGTGCTCTCTACTATATGCATACGTCTTGTTTTGCATAATGCGTTTCCTACAATGCGTCATGTCTACTTTCCTACAACGAGGAACTGGCAGTTCTTTCTCCAGCGTAAGGCTCGACGTCTTGTACCACACTGTACTTGCGGAAAGCTAGTGTTGTGCAGTGTTCTTGCTGCTGGAAGGGCGCTACCCAGCTCTTGTCTTGGCGGCCAGTGATGTGTAGTGCACTGCTGTGTAGAGCAGCTTTGGTACGCGCACTGGTCGTGATGACCACTTTTTCGCCCTCTTGACGACCTCTCATTGAGTTAGGCAGGTGGTCTATTTCGGTTAATGCACAGTATTATAAGGCCCGCTATTACGAGTGCGGCATTTAGGGCGCGCGGTATTTTCTGTAACTTTAATGGTTAGAATGTATGGTTTATTTCACAACTAAAGGACGTCTTTTCACTCTAAACGTGTTAAACATGTCGGAGTAGCCGGATACTTGCAATAAAGCTGGTCGTTTTGCCTTCTAAAGCAATTATTTTGCCCTGTCTTCTTCTTCGCATGAAAAGTCGTTTAACATTGTCTTGAAGGTACCTAAAAAGCATCCAAGCTACCTTCTCCCGCAATTCCCCCTGTTGTCACGGGAAGGTTATTACCCCCCTCCCCCTCCCCCTCAACGTCCCTTTCTCGCAGAAAGAGCACTTGTGACAGCGCACAGCCCTTCCTTAAATAGTGTCGAAGTCATGCCCATGACCGCATAGTGTGTTGTCAATAAAAGTGCACATCTGGGAAGATCGTAATTGACCATCTCCATAGCAAAAGAAAAATAGTTGCGTGAACCAAAAAAGCATATCTCTATTCAAACAGCACTCAACACTGACTTCTCTAAACGCCCATACTAGTGTGCGGACGAAATCTCGGCTGACAGAAAGGGACAGTGCAGGATAATGGGAATAACATATGTAAGCAGTGCTAAGTTGTGCTGCTCCGATGCAATTGCCAGCCACAGAAGCTCACCCTGGACCGTAAGCAGTCTGTAAGAGTCGACACTAGCCAGGCCTAAAATCCAACAGGACGAGGTACATGCTACTCGCGCGTACATTTTTCTGCAGTTCTTGCGTACCCGTACATATCAATACCTGCAACATCAGCAGCACTTCAGGTAAGTAGGTTCGCTCTGACAACGGCAGGAAAGCACCGGCGGAGGATGCCCGAGAAGAAAATTGCGCGCACGCTGCGAAACACGCGCGGTAGACAACGCGCCTTCTGCTCTCTTAAAAGCTCATGCGCATTTCGGTGCAATTACCTCCGAAACCCTTCCCAGTCACGTTGCGGCGCTTCCTTTCGGGCTCCTTTGCCACCCTCTCTCCTTCTCCTTCACTGCTCGAAACGAAAACGGAACACTTTTACCGCAATTCCTACACCTTCGCAATTGCCCGCCCGTTTTCCCTGCCAGACGCAACAATTGCACTTTTCGGTGCTCCCCCCCCTCTTCCTCCCTGGTTTCTCACTCTTTTCGCGCTTGCTTCGTTCGGATACATCCCCAGATGCATTTTCTTTTTCGTCCCTAGATTGTTTGTTGGTTTTTCCTTAAGCTGCTTTTTCCTCTCCCCAGCCGAGTATCGCACGGTTCTTGCTTTCCGGGGCTCTTTCCTTTCGCCGCGCGACTCTTAATGGAAGCGGCGGAGGTGTTCGCGTGTGCGTGCCGCCGGGGGCTCGCGCGTCTGTCTGCCTATACGTCTAGGTGTGTGCGTGCGTTGTTGTACTGCAGCTCGAGTCGGCGGCAGGCAAGCAGGCGCGGCGTAAAACGCGGCGGGGCTCACTTTCGGCCAGATTGCGTCTTGGCGCCCGCCCGCTCTACTCGGGCCCCTCCTCCCCTTCCTTGCCTCGCGCAGAGAACCCACAGCAGAAGCAGCAGCCCACAGTGGCTGCGGCGGCGGCAGCGGCAGCCGTTGCATGCGGGCCTTGCTTTCGGTTCTCTCCTCTAACGGGCCCGATGCGGTGCCCGCGCCGGCCGTTTCGATTCGGACAGATCCGAATCCGGCGGCCGAAATTGAATTATACACCGGATGCGATTTGCTCTTCTCCCTCCCGTTCCCCGTACCTCCTTTTCCTCCTCCTTTTTATTCTTTTTTTTTTGCTCCTCTCCGCAGTCCGGTTGCGTTCGACTCCAAGCTGGCTCGCGAGGCGCACCGAAGGTCCTGCCGAAGGACTGCCGCCATTCGAGGAGGAAAGGAGGCATATATAACCACTCTGGACCTTCCTTGAAAGGACAGGAGTGATCAACGCGCTTCGACGTTTGTTGAAGAACTTGGGATTTAATTTCTTTATTGAACACAGTTATTACCAATGTATCTATTCAGTGGCGGGTAAAGCGAAGGTGTGGAAACAGAACAATTAAAAACGAGGTAATAAATTTTCTGTTCCTCACTGCGAGTAAGGAATGCAAGAAATGCATGAGTAGTGTGTCACTCTCCTTGTTTCTCATCCAAACGCTTCGTCCTGTTCATGTGCAATCGGTCGCACAAAACTAAACTATAGGCAACACGAGTCTATCTTTCGCCACAGGGTCGTTTGTCGCGATAGGACTGGAACATTGGGTGAAATGTCGCCAAATGGCCAAGGTATTGTTCACTATACTCCAAGACACATAACTACACAATCGCATCCACCAGGTGCTCTATTTCTTGCTTGCTCCTTCTCTCTTAACCATCTTGCCTTCGATATCTTTCCAGATCCGGGCACCGCAGGCGCCGGCGTGAAATGAGAGGCACTCCCTTCCCGTGCAGCGCTCCGGAACCCTTGGTTCCCCCGCAGTTTTTGTCTGGAGACGCTGCCCAGGTTCAGCTCCTTGGGCTGGAATGCGTCTGGAGCGGTGCCGGCCTGCGTCCATCCTGTGCGGGCCCCAGCCGAGCGGCACGCGCCTTGTCCTGCAAAGCAGACGAGCCTGTGGTATACATTACGGGGCCTGCGCGGCTACTTCTCGAGGCTGGGGAGGGGGAGTTTGAAATCTAATTTGCGGTACCTGTGTTATTGATACACCTACGGGAGTCGCAGAGCACTTCCCGATATCGCTCCTTGAGCGAGGTTCTCGCGCGCACAGAGATATATATATATATATATATATATATATATATATATATATATATATATATATATATATATATATATATATATATATATATATATATATATATATATATATATATATATATATATATATATATATATATATATATATATATATATATATGCGACTCCGCGGGTCTCCAGGTGTATTACTGCGAACCAAACTTGCACTGCCGGGCAAGCCAGATACTCGCCTGGAACACTGTACCGATGGCGCATATATCTTGCTTTACGAGAAATGCCTGGACGGCGCTCACAGTCGTAATGACTGTGCGTTTTCATTCACGGATGGGTTGTTGCTGGAAATGGTCCAATCGCGGCATGGATGCGCGAGAGCTGGCGCACGCATCCTGAAAGACGTTTCTGCCTTGTTACGAGGGGGTGGGTGCACAACGGGAAGCTTTTCGTAGTGCGTGGTCTGGTCGACAAAATGAAACGCGAACACGTGTGTTTTCTTCGGTCTCGCCAATGACATGGTGTGCGCGCTCTGCGGTTGTCCAAGAGAAATTCGCCAGCGATTTCCAGCCGTACTATGCAGCGATAAGTGACCACGTGGGTAAGAAGCACTTGTGAACCGGAACTTGACTAGAACCATGCTAGAACTGAGCAGATTCTGCGCGGATTCGCCCAGCTTGTAGCCCGTGCTGTGTTTATTTCGCGCTCCGGGTGCATATTTTTTTTTTTTGAAATTTCCGAATGCATTCCTACTTTTTATGATCGGCGTTTCAGCATGCCTAAGATGGCAGATATGACGAAATTGGCACTGCGCTGGTTGCTATCATCTAAGCAAGCCAAGGCGCATCGCGATGCCGGCTGCGTTTTGAAAACAGGAGACAAATTCACTACAGTTAGTCCTCGTTTGAGTTCACGTTTCCACTATACAACGGTGGCAGGTAACCTGGAATTCGATGGTGGGACCAGGATATTTGAAATTATCGAGGTCTCTCGCGCTAACGCTGTGTTCGAGCAAAGCACTGCTGTACCGAAGCCCAATGGGTCGGTTCACACAACTTCAAGGAAGCTTAAAACAATGCTGGTTTGCTGTCTATGAGCTCTTCTTTTACTTGGGCGGGAGGAGGTATTTTCCTTCGGTAACAGTTATCCTGCTATGATAACCATTAAATAGTGTGGACGGATAACCTTAATGCGCATGTTTCCTTAGGCATATCAGCATTTCTAAAATAACTCAGCTTTTTTAGCAAGAAGTTTTTCCCATTCCCCTGGCAGTCTTGCCTATTTTCAGTTCGTTTTACATTTGCCACTTGACCGTTGGTCTTTGAGAAATTGACATTTTAGTAGAATGACTGCCGGATGTATAGCCTGCAAAATTCGACTCGCAGCTTAATATAATGCCGCAGCGGCCAACCAACTGATTAAATCTGCGTGCGGCGCATTGAAGGCATTTGGCAATCTGCTTCGAATGCCTTTATTGACCAGGTGCGGGACATGACCTGGGTGTGTTTTGACTACGAAGGCTGTGACGATCGACAGCGCACGCTAGGCGTGTTATGCTGGGTTCTGTACCTGATAGCAAAGTTTTAGCAAATCAGCTACATGCACTAACGTATGCGCCCGTGCACAAACTAAGGCCCTCGATGCGGGATAC
The DNA here is from genome assembly GCF_052857255.1 of Amblyomma americanum. NCBI lineage: Eukaryota > Metazoa > Arthropoda > Arachnida > Ixodida > Ixodidae > Amblyomma > Amblyomma americanum. The sequence goes on from NC_135497.1 coordinate 248,539,902, forward strand.
GCACATGTAACCAGTTTTTTTTTTATACCCCATAGCTTATCCGACGACAGCAGGTTGGTGCAGATCCGTCTGTCCATTGCTAGTAGCGTCGGCATGAGTTGCGAATGCACGACTTTCTGCTTCTTCTGATTAAAACATGGGGAGTTTTTTTATCCCCCTAGTAATGATGACGGAAGTGATAGCACAACACACGCACAGCCATTATCAAAAAGAAGGAAAAAAAACTGCTGATGGTTGACGGAAATGTATTTTCAATAAAATGTGTGAACTTTGGGTGCTGCCTTCTGCAACCACGCTCTCTTTTATTTAAGAGGCATTTTAAAGCTTTATCCACTATCATGATTATAACCTTGAAAACGGCATTCGAAACAAAATCGTATCTCAAAGTGCAAACAAAACTGACGTGACAGCAGGCATAAACAGCGCCACAGCCGCACGATAACACCGTGCAACGCGTCTAGGCATATATCAACAAGCATTCCCTCACCTACATTTCGTGTAAAATTAGAGCCAGGCCGTCGCACCGTTATTTCAGCGCCTTTAAGGCAATTTATCATTGCGCTTTTAACTCACTGCTTTTGTCGCGGCACTTCGAACTCAAGAAAAGCTATAGCTCCACTTCCACCATATTAAAAGAAGGGAGAAAAGAAAAGGAAACGGGGTGACCGGAAGAAACGTGAAAGTCCATACGTCGAAGTGTCCACGCATCGAAGGATAGCCTCGTACTTCGCTACAACCTGCGCGCAGCGAAATTGAGATCGCGCATTCGCCGCCCACAGAGTTAGACGTGCAATCGCGCCAAGCCGCAGCAGTTTTATCTCGGGATGAGGAGAGGCGCGACAGCTGCGAGGCGACGCCTCTTTGTGCCACCTTTTCGCGCTCTGCGAGTGGCGGACCGCAGGCCGCGAATGATCCCGCGCGCCTACTCGAAAGCTCTCCAGAGAGTGGCCAGCTTTGACAGCTAAGTGCCTCTCCACGGCTGCCCTGCGTACACTGCGCTCGTCTTTTTGTCTCGGGTGCTCTGCCCTCACTTCCCCATCCCCCCTTCTCTCTCGTTCTTCCTGCTCTCACTTTTATCGCGTCGTCACTGCTGGCTATTGTGAATGTAAATGTGCGCCAGTTATAGAGACAGGGCGCTTCATACAAAACAGACGCAACTCGACAGCACACGTTGGCTTCGCGTATCCGAGGCTCCGCGTGGTCCTGTGGTTAAATTTATGGAGGACCGCAGTTAAATAGCTAGAGCTCGGTTGTCTGTCCTCTAGGCTTTGTGCCGGTGACTATTTGATATGTTTGCCTGCCATTTCCCCACGAGCAACTAACGATGCAAAATTTGAACGCCTGTATCGCTCCGAGAGAAAAAAAAAACTCTCCTCTTGCATAATACACGATAAATAAAACATGAAAAAGAAATATCACATGATGGTTACGATTGTGTAACGTGAATGTTTGAGCGTTAGCTGCGGTGTGACCGCAATGAAAACAGGCGGGCGCCGGCCGGGCCTAGAGGCACTTGTGCCCATCCTTGGCGGGCGGTGGGGTCCGAACCAACCACCTCCCGCAGCCGAGGCAGAGGCCTAAGGCACTAGAACACTCGATCGCTTCCCATCATCTTTTCCTCTTCCCTCTTCCTGTCTCCCTCCTCCTCCTTAATATAGAGAGGTGTCCACGTCGGCGTCCGCAGTACCAACTGCTTCGGTTGGCAGGTGGCACTGCGGACGCTGACGACGATGACTGCGCGAAACTGAGGGATGAACTAATGAGATCTAGCGCTCAAAAACATATAATCAATTTAAAGGATACTAGTCTGCTAAAATCGACTCATCCCATGATTTCTTGCCTCGCAAAATAACGGCACGCATTTCTTCCTCCGCTAGAAGGAGCCTGTGAAGCTGTTTTCCTCGGCACTTGGCCCGGACATCCCAAAATTCACGCAGGCACGCACTGATGTCTATAGCACTTGGTAACGACCTCACCTGCTCCTTCGCTGTGCCGCGTTCGCCGATGCTCGTCGCGATATGCTTGCGGCCTATAGGGCGCTGGGCATACTAACAGACTCCCTCAAGACGCTATTGTGGCCGCAGGGCAGTGCGCGCACCCGTGAGCGAACCTTGGTCAGCCTGTTTGCATTGCTCGAATAGACGGGCTTGACGTCCCGTCTGTTCTTCGCCAGGTAGTAACACGCAGTGACCGAACGCTCCGCGAGTTCTACCTTGGACGATTAACAGCTGGACGCCCCACTCCAGTTGTAGTCAACATAGTGCTGTGCGCGTGTTTTTATTGCTCCATCATGAACTAACCACGCGCGCAACGTGTACACATTTCTTATTGTGTAAATAGTTTGTGTATATTACTTCTCCCCTATCCTCTCTCCCCGTTCCCTCACCTCCTTCATTTCATTTCTCCATTATGCCTGCTATCCTTTACTTCCGCTGCCCCAGCTCAGGTGCTTCAGTATCGATGGCAGATGCCGTGGCTAGCAAAAAGCCTTTCCTTCCTTTTTATTATTATTTTAATAAAACCACTACTAATACAAATATCCCCTTTTCTCGTGCATTCCGAAAGCGGCAGCGCAGGCGCTCAGGTTTTGCTGCAATACTGGCGAAGAACGAGCTCAACTCAGGGCTTTGCGGTTCTTCCACTTATCAATTCCGACCGCACTACTTTCGCTGATACGAGCCGCGAATTCAATAACGCGGATCGCCTGGAACACTCGGCGAGCGAGCGTTTTAAAAGAAGTTTCGCTTTAAGCGCGATAAGGCCGTCCTGTTAGCGTCAACGTCTCGCTACCCCTTTTGGTGCGCGAAGTTTCCAAAGCCCAATGCCGGACAAAACAGCGGCCCCCTCCTCCCCTCTCGGTGTGGGTTCGGCACCTCGTCAGTTGGAGTGGCTTTTGTGGGTGTGCAGGGAAGCAGCGTTCCCGCGAGGATTCCAGTGCGAACCAACCTCTGCGTGGGGAAAAATAATAATAAGCAAGCGAACCCTAGGAGTCGTGGCCGCCGCGCGCAGCCAGCTGAGCGTGAGGGCTCACCAGAGAAGGACGCGTGCGCACGAGGCGCGTGCTTCTCCCAGAGCACAACTGCGCATCGCGCACGCCGGGCGCCCCAAATCCCCGGGCGACGAGCACCGCTCGCTGGGCAGCGCGGAGAGCCTCGCTCCGTCGTCGCCACCGCTCGTCATTTAAATACTACGTTCGTTAATTTTCAGCTGCATCGCTCGCATTTGTACGCGCGCTGACGAGTGACGCCCTCCACTCGGAATCGAGAGACTGCCGAGCAGAGCGCGCGTGCGAGGTTGAAATTAATGAGGCTCTCTGTATGCGCCGCCGCGTGCGGCCGACCGGTGCGACTCGCTTATTCGAATGACGCCCTGCTCTTGTCCCGCCCTCCGCCTCGCTTCGGTGTGACTTTCTTTTTTTCCTTCCCCCCCTCTCTCTCTTCCTCCAGTTGTACACTTTTTATCCTGTGCTCGTCGTTAGTTTGTCACTTTGTAATCGAAACGAAACAAAGCGAAAAAGTCGAAGGAAGGGTTGCTTGAAGCGCGCGACGTGACTCATGAGCCGGCGTCAGGTCTGGAGCGTGTCGCTTCGGCGTCTCGCGCCCTGCGGCGCGGTTTCCGGGAGCGGTGCGCATGGGCGGGTAAACACGCGTGTAAGCAGATACCGCGTGCTTTGTTCTTCTTCACACTTCCCCGAGTCGCTCGCGCCGGAAGTGTTCTTCCCTCGCCGTCACGCCCCGTGCTCTGCGGCTCTTCGCCTCCCGACTGGAACCTCAAAGTTCTGTCGTCACGCGCCTATCTCCGCGATTCCCCTTTGAGTCTATATTTTTAGTTTCTCTTTTTCTAGACGATGTGTCACGGAAGGTGGCTGAACCCGTCTCTCTCGCATTATCGTTGCTTTAATACGCGCCTCTGTGGCACACTTATTTTCACTCCTTGCAACCGGCAGTATACAGGAAGTTGTGACAAGGTTAGCGAGGGTGCTCCTACTATATCCTTGTTTTCCATATTGCAACTTTTTTACAGAAACAAATGAAAGAAACAGATAACCTGCGGAAACACTCGCAAAGATCCTCGCGCCTGAGGTGAAGTAGAGCCAACTCGTGGGTCACTGGCCAGTCCTGTGCCCAGCTTTCATGCCTACAGCACTGCGAATCCGTCTCCCCCGTTTCGGAGGCAGCAAAGTACTAAACTGCTCATTTTTTTCTTTTTCATTTACAAGGCCAACCGCAGCATTTATTTGCATTCGTTGTATCATCGGCGGTATGCAATGCTATCCAGGTGGATCTCGTAGAAGACGTACAAGATGAAGAAAAAGCGACAGAAAAAATTTGACCGGGATGGTCGGTCGGTGCCCGGGGGTCCATTCACAAATTCTAGCCAGTACGGAGCCATCGTGGTCATGTCGTAGTGATATGGCGGGTGCCTATGGCTGCAAACTTCTTTTGTTCCAGCCTTCGGTCTTTGAAATTGTAGGGAATCCTAAAGCAATGTTACGAGACAGAAGATCACGGCTTGGGTAGTGCTGGCACTGCAATGATTATATGTTTTTGCACGTCGTCATGTCTACATCTCTTATGTATGTCAATACCAACTGCACAGTTTCGCTTGCAGGGTGAGATTTATAACTTCCGAGCCCTTTGAAACGTGTTAGAAAGATGTCTGTTTTTTGTTTTTCCTTTCTCTTCTCTTGAGCGGGTGGTGGAGAGAGCGCATCTGGCCTTGTTTTAAAGAGGGTGGCTCAGCTCTCAGCCCCGTGTAACCTCAGCTTACTGCTTCAAGTGGCTACAGCTGCTCTGGCGCGCCCATACGCAACGAGCACACGCAGAAAACGGTGTGTGTGGTAAAAGTCATTTACGGAACTTGAATAAAACCAGTGTCACGGAGGCAAAAAAGAGCTTCCGTCAAATTCGCGAAGGGCATTGTTAATACTGCCTCAATACAATATGCTGGGCGAGTTGGTTTTTAACTTCCATATCTACAGCGCTATAGACAAAGTTTTGCCTTTTAGCGGTCTGTTGTGTGACTTGTGTATTCATTCAGTCCCATCTTTAGCGCTATAGATATGAAAGTAATACTGCCTCTCAGATGCGAGTGTATTTTCGTTTAGTTTTAATAAGTATTAAATATGGGTTTTACGGTCAGCAGCAGCCAAGGCATAAGGTAACAAGCCCTAATTGCACATAATTAATTAATATAAAGGTATAACCCTCTGTTATACTTCATTTTATTGGCGCAATGTCGCTCAGTTATAGGGGTCGTTGAAAAACAGCTGATTGGAGTGACCCGAACTTGAAAAGCTCACGCTTCCAGAAAGCACGGAGATCGAACAGCGTCTCTCAGCAGCCGCGACACCATCCCGGAAAAAGGATGTCTACCCAGAAAAGCACTAAAAATAGGAGGGAACAGTTAAGCTCCGCCTTAAATATATGACGCGATAGCGCATTCGGGTTAATTCCCGTACTGCCGAAGGTCATTCTCTACATTCATAGATTCCTGGGAGTCCTTATGGCCCTCGTGGCGTAGTATAGTTCAACGGTTAAGCGATGCGTCACTGCCCGGCGATGGCGGGTGCTCCCAGCGGCGGGCCTCGTGTGCGGCCCAGGCTGATCTTGCCGGGCGACCAACCATTAATTTAACTGCCACCTGCCACGGTGGCCAGTTTGCTAACTATCCGGTGGCCAGGTTGGGATGACAGTGCAAGGTCACGTGACCTAGGTGGCCTACCGGCCTCCAGGGTCACTCTCTGGGCACCACCTGATAGAGCCATGCCTGTGATTTTTCGCTCACTACGCCTACGCCGGGTTTTCTAGGTAAGGGGATTTAACGCTAGCGCGTTAAAAAGGCAGCATTGAAATTACATATAAGTAACCGCTGGCCAAGCGCACTCCGATGGCGTAAGCCAATCACTACCTGCGTGTGCGCCGGCTGGGCAAAGCATCCCAGGTGGATGCAGAAGTGCGGTGGATGCGATACAGCGGCAGCGTCGAATGGGAAGCTATTGCGCATGGTCATGAATCAAATAACAGCAGCGACTTGAGAAGTTTGAGTGTCTTGCTGGACACGCTGGTCATGCGGTATGTGTTGCTTGCCCATTCGATCGGCCCCATATTTTGCGCTGCTACCGCCTGGTTACCACTAGTGATGTTACCACGTGCAGGCAGCGCCAGATAGCGAACCGTGGAGCTGATACACTCTGGGCGCACAAGCGCTGAGCTCCTTCGTCGCTGCAAGGGCCGAGGAACCGTAGATGAAGTTGTCGCAAACACACCTCTATTAGACGCATTTAGGTTTGTGGCAGCGCGTTGTTTATTCATAACTGGTCGGATGTTGCCTCGGAGGATAGCGTTGCGGAGTTGTGCACTGACGAAGCCGCTGTGCTCAAATTACGAGCCCTCCCCTACCTCTAGGAATCGATTAATGTGTCCGACTTTCCACCAGGTGCCGTGGACGCCTGACTGAGCGTATTTAGGACCACTTCGTCCCTACAGCAGAATGTCGGCAGCGAGGTATCGGCGAGGAGAACATGACGGCCCTAGACAGCGATGAAAGCTCCTCATTAGGGTGTACCTTGAAGGAATAGACGCGCATGGCAGAGTATTAAAGCAATAATCGCCGCAAATGACGGACTTGTTAGTTTTATGGGAGCCCACTTGTCACGAACATCGGACATAACGAACGCAACGGCGTCACCTTCAGGTTCGTCACAGTTGGGCTCGACAGTGTGTGTATACTCGTATGTATACAACAGGTGCTTCAGCGAAGGTGAACCAGTTTTTATAAATGGGCGTTTTGAGGTATGAAAGCGGCTTTTGCGGCACAATAATACCTGCTCTGGCGGACATTAAAAAACAGGCGAATAAATTTAACAAGTCAGTGACTTAACTAATTTCTGATAATTAAATTTTGAACTGTAACGGTTAGGCTACTGGTTGCATTTAGAGACTTGTAGCCGGTCGTTAGTTTTTAGAATTTCGAAAACGCGACTATCCTCGGCACTGTGGCTCGACAAAATCTGACTGCATAGTGCCAAAATACACGCGGTTTCGAAAGCATGCAAGCAACGCAACCTTTCCAGCGCACGTAACTATTCAAAAAAGGCAATTTTTGACGAGCGACAGCGCCGATTGTAATCGCGTTTTCGAAATTCTAAAAACTAACGACCGGCTACAAGTCTTTAAATGCAACCAGTAGCCAAACTGTTTTATATAAAAGTTATTTATCATGAAATAGTTAAGCGACTGACTAGTTAACATTGTATACAAGTTGTGTGATGCCCGCCAACGCAGGTATTATTGTGCCGCAGAAGCCGCCTCATACCTGAAAAGGCCTATTTTAAAAATTTTTGGTTCACATTCGCTGAAACACCTGGCATATATACGCACACCTAGATACACCTGATATGTATGTATGTATGTATGTATGTATGTATGTATGTATGTATGTATGTATGTATGTATGTATGTATGTATGTATGTATGTATGTATGTATGTATGTATGTATGTATGTATGTATGTATGTATGTATGTATGTATGTATGTATGTATGTATGTATGTATGTATGTATGTATGTATGTATGTATGTATGTATGTATGTATGTATGTGTATATATATATATATATATATATATATCAGGTGTATCTAGGTGTGCGTATATATGCCAGGTGTTTCAGCGAATGTGAACCAAAAATTTTTTAAATAGGCCTTTTCAGGTATGAAGGCGGCTTCTGCGGCACAATAATACCTGCGTTGGCGGGCATCACACAACTTGTATACAATGTTAACTATATATATATATATATATATATATATATATATATATATATATATATATATATATATATATATATATATATATATATATATATATATATATATATATATATATATATATATATATATATATATCACATAAGCTACGCTCGAGGTTGCCATATACCGCGTGCAGGTCATATTAGAGTATAAACATCATTCGTATCGTGTTAAGGCTGCCGCGTTTGCCTAGCTTCTCTCCCTTTGATAAGGAACGTCCATATATACTTCCCGACAGAGAATCAATTTGGCTATATAACCAGCAAGCAGCTTTATCCAACTGCCCGAACTTTGCCGAGCAGCTTTGAAGATTGTTCCTCTTCCCTTTCCAGCTCAAAGCGGAAGCGTAGGCGATCTGCAGCGGACGCCGCCCCACCGAGATGGCACGAGCGAAATGGCGGAGCTTCGGGCTCGCCAAAGGCTAACCGCAAGGGCTGTGCACATTCGACTTCTATCCGCTGCAGCTGTGCTTGTGCAACTACGACCGCATGCAACGCTGTCCAGTCTCTGCCTGCGCGAGGAGAGATACGCTTCGGCGGTAATAGAAGCAACCCCTATCGACACTGCAATCAACATCCTCTAGTGGCATTCACTGCTCTGAAGATTAGCTCTGAAGAAATAATTAGACTCTTTGTCGGAGTCGGTAGCATGGGCGCCCATACGTTGCGGAAAATTTCCACCAAGCCCGCCACCAGCCTTATAGAACGCATTTGGCTCACAGTCACACACGTTTTCCCTGCTCTGCCAAATAAAGACACCAAGATCCAAATGAAACTTATTCAAGCCGCGCTGTATTGTCCGCCTGCTTGAGAGCGGTGTGGAGGGCTAAACGGGTTACGCAGAGTTTCCACGGATGCTTCCTCGCACGCACGACACTTTCCCACAATTTCGTCGCGGTTTCCCGGAGATTGCGACGAGTAATGCCAGCGGAACAGCTCTGGTCCCCCCCCTCTCCTCTCCCCTGCGTTTTTTTTTAATTACAGCTGTGCTCTGGCGTTTCAACAAACCTACAAATGTGCTATAAGCAATCAACCTGCCCAAGCATGCGAACCTCTTCTCGTTGCAATTGATGTCCTCTTGTCTGCTATAGATAATGAGCGCTACTTCAGTATTGTGAGATCAGTCAGGCCTCTGCATAATTGAAGTTTCCTTGCGCAACACATTAAGGAAACTGCAGTTCAGCTCGCGCATTCACGCGAATACTTAGAAGAGATCTTCGCGGACAATGAGTGGCACGACTCGCTGGCTAAAAAGCTAAAGACAAGAAAGGATTTACTGTGAACAGCACAGTTCCTCATATATGTAATGTTGAATCGGGGATTGTTTACATCACAGGACGCAAATACATCAAGCGGGAAGCGCCGCTGCTAGGCGGTGTGACCCAGTCTTTCGGTCAATGCTGCAGGCGCCCGCGGCGGCAGCTACAGTCGTCGGCGTCGCTTGAGGGCAACAAATTAAGCCATTTTGTTTATCTCAAATGGGTGCCGAACATACCTATAGATAAACCAATTTAAATTCAAGTACTGGACACATGAAAAAAAAAGCAAAAAAGGAGTTACAACGGGTCAGAAACGCCGGTCCTACGCGTTGTCAACAACCCGGCTATGAAGCAGTCCCCAGGCTGGCGCTCGCATTCTTCGGCGATTCTTGCAAAGTTATCGCACTGCACAAACAAGTAAACCCGCAACCGGTGCAAAAGAAATGAGCTTGATTAACCTAAGTGGAACGCAGCTTGCAATTCTTGTCGAACTAACGCGCCCAATTGGTGCCTGTATACAGATGCAGATATGTAAACAAAAGTAGCACCGAGATGCACTCGTCGCCATGGGCGCATTCCTGGAGGAGTTACGTGCCCGTGCGGTTAATTCTGAACCCTGTACAATTGTCTGGAGGCGTTCATTTAGTATGGACTGTTTGCTAAACTAGCAGCAGATATCGCAGTCAGCAGCCACGGGACCCTGAGCAGTCTCGCAGCGTGGCGGCGCGGCGACGCAAAGTGAAGACAGAGAGGGGTATTTTTCGGCAGGAAAAGTGAGGCGTCGTGTCGCTGTAATGTGACCAGGGTCAGCTACGGGCCACCAACACAGACGTCCGCCGAGCATCGGCGTCGTCGTGGCAAAGCGAAATACACCGCAGAAACCGCGCTGGCATATACGCGGTATGGCGATTGAGATCGGCCGAAGCGAGCCGCTTGGTTTCAGGACTCAGTGTCGTTCCTCGCTCGCTTGGCTTTTCCCAGCACATTGCAGTACCGACCAAGTTTGTCGGCATATGATTTCGAAAGGCGCTGGTATGCAGAGCATGTTTACGAGAGCAGACGACGCAGCAATACGTGCGTCACAACTATTGGGGCCCATGTGACCCGGGTTGCTGCTCTTCCCCTGATCGTGACGTCGCAGCACACCCCGGCGCTCAGAAACCGAAATCGCTGAGTATAAATAATGCAGTAATAAATCATTTACCGCACTCATATGAATTGCGCAGCGTGATCACGCGTCCTGGGGCAATACCAATGTTTGTAACGAAGAACACGCCAACCAAAAATTTGGTGTCTCCACCCCTTTAATAGAGCTGCCACTTTACACAGTGGGCATGCGAGTTTTGACCAACCTATCCAGGTTGGTCAACCTGGGGAGGTTGCCCGCCACTTGGTGGGCAGGGGAGCAGCCTCCCATAAAACTGGCTGCAGACAAACAGACAGACGAACACACAACGGCTAAATGCGGGGAATGGCCACTATAAGTTCTAGCGCAGTAAAAGAACTAAAAGTAACAGTGCAGTAGGATACAACTCAAGAACGAAGAGGAAAATACCCCTCAAAAGATGCCCAAAAGCCAATGACGTCTGACGGTTGCCATCACGTCGCGGTCAATACGTGGACAGAGACGAGGCGACAAGGACGAGCGCCCGTTTTTGTCGCCTCGTCTCTGTCCTCGTCTGTTCAGCGCTGCTTTTCCAGAAAACCATGTACCAACACGCCCAACTCGCCGCATTAATACGTGGTTAACCCCCTCGCACGTACCAGCAGCTTTCGATCTCACACTATCTGACGACGGAATTAACCGCGGCGTTATGACAATCTGTCGACGCCAATGGCTGGAGGGCCTCTTTTAAAGCGCATTTGCTGCTTCGTTCCCGAGTTGTACCCGACTAGGAATAAGACAAAGCTCCTGGACGGACTTCATCACACATCGAAGGTTTTTTGGGTCTCTAAGTCTTTTAACGCGAGATCGTGAAAGCTCCCGTTGTGCAGAAAATCCGGCTCGTCATCGCTGTCGTCGGTGTCGTCGGCAGCTCGGCGTTGTGGGCGAAAAATACCCCCAGAAGCAACCAGAGGGGCCACCTAGGTCCCTTGACCTTGTGGCATCACCACAACCTGCCCACCGGATTGTGAGCAAACCGACAGGTGGCAGCTAAATTAAGGATTCGTCACTTGGGAAGAGCAACCTTGGTCGCACAAGCTCCACCGGTGGTAGCACCTGCCATCGCAGAGCGAAGCGCCTCACAGGGATCTATGAATGCAAAGTAGAGAATGACCAATTTCGCATACATGGGCGTTAATCAACCCATTAACGCCATCACGCCATACCCTTAAGGCGGAGATAAAGTGTCCCCTCCTGTTTTTTTGGACATCGTATCGCTGTGCGCAGTCCGTCGCGCATCCAGTAAGTTTGAGACGGCGTGGATCAATTGTGGCTACAAGACGGGTATACACTGAACTGCCACTTTCTGAAGCAAAATACCTGCAGGAAACCGTGCATGAACTAGCTTATTCGTCGGAACTTTGTAGCTTGACACCCAGCGTCCCACAGGGGGCATCGCGGTGACATTAGTTGGAGTTTTGAAGGGACCGTAATTGGATATAATAAGAGAAATAATAGGTTGAACTGAAGTGGTCGGTTACACTAGAAGCTCGGTGGTTGTATTTATATAGATATTTTTTTAGCTCTGAAAAAATAAGATTCTCTTTGGTGAAAACATATCGCGAATAGACTCCTGATTTCTTTCTCCATTGGCTGTCCCACACGCAACACGGGAAATTTATGCCGTCGCTATTACATAGCCTTACTCTTGTTTTCAGCGAATCATATCTAGGCACTTTATTTGGAAAGCGGAAACACGCCCCGTATCCAACACTGTGGCAAAAAAACAGGCACGAGAAACCTCCGTCACCGGTGACTTCCACGCTATTTTTCGCCAGGACGACCTCGACAAAGGGGACCCTGCCGTTCTACTCGACGATGAAACTATCTGGAGAAACTGGTCTACACTTCGGCGATTTTAACGTCGCGGCGCTGAGCTTGATGAAGGCGCCCCGCGGTTTCCGGTGGTCGCAGAAGAAAGCGTCCAGTTCACCGCGTTGAGAAGAAACAAAGGCGTGCCGCCGACCAGGCGAAGCCCTACAAAGCACGAATGTTCTTGAGAGCTTGCGCTGCTCTGCATGCGACAGCTTAAAGAAGGCGGAATGGGCACAATGCGTTGCCTGTGACGCTGCAAACATTGCAAACCTTCGCGTCAATATTCAAACACCTGAGAAGTACTTTTCGTCCAGTTTCTTTAGACTTCGACGATATTTGCTTGTCGAAACAATGTTGCAGGATAAAGCGATGACTAAGTCGTGTAGATGAATCAATCATTGCAAGACTGCAACTTGAACGGGCGCAGTTACTCGCGCGTGGCGTCAATTTTCTAGCTTTTAAAAACTCTGTTCTCTTTGAAAATTTATATATTTGCAATCTTGAGGCACTAATCCATCCATCTGGCTTAGCTAAGCGTTTTTGCTCCGTGTCCCTTTAATACTATAATCCTGGAGCACACAGTACGGAGCCAGTTTTATATACGTGGTGACTTCAAGGATTCTTGGAACCGTGTGCGTCATCTGCAGAATTTTCGACGTTTTATTAACGCAAAAATATATTTATTCACTGTACATCAGTTGTTCCGAAGACCCTGTTTCATGTGAGTCCTTGTATGAACTAAGAAAAAAAGCCCCTAGGTGCAAGTCAAGCGGACGGCTGCTTAGCAGTTAATTTCTGGTTCATTACAATTCATTAGCAATGTATGAGGTGAATATGGGCGCAGGTCGGATACATCGTGCTGGTGTGCATTTCATATCCCATGCATTTCAGTAAGCGCCGTCTCTCTGCTGGTTTCTTCGAGACCGGTCTCATTGGGAGCTCTGCTGAGGACGGAGAACGTTTTGGGAGGTTTAAGAAAGGTGCATCAACATGAATAAACCACGAGCATGCTGCAGGCACTGACAATGTCGTCAAGCAATCATGTCTGCACAGTCTGCGTAAGTAACATGTTCTACTGTAAGGCTACACATATCGTTGAAGCCAACATTTAAAACATATTCGCTGTTTGGGACTGCCCTACTTCAGATTTGACGATGCCGTAGTCTATTAACTATGCCTATCATGTCGTGAACATCTCTGTTTTGGATAATTACGGCAAAGAGGGATCGATAATTAATTTTTTGTATAGCATAACTACCTTGATCTGTCTGGCAAAAAAGTTTTTGGCAACAATTATTGGTCAAACAAATAGTTCCCTGTTAAGCCATGCCAATGAGATTAGTTTCGCCGACTAGTTTTCAGTTTAGCAGCTGGTACTATTGTGGCTGCTGTGATTGATAATTGGTTTGGTTTATGGAGGTTTAACGTCCCAAAGTGAGTCAGGCTATGAGGGACACCGTAGTGGAGGGCTCCGGAAATTTCGACCACCTGGGGTTCTTTAACCGTGCACTGACATCGCACAGTACACGGGCCTCTAGAATTTCGCCTGCATCGAAATTCGACCGCCGCGGCCGGAATCGAATCCGCGTCTTTCGTGCCAGCAGCCGAGCGCCATAACCGCTCATCCACCGCGGCGGCTGATTGATAGTTGCTAGTTAACGATCGACCCATGCCACGAGTAGTTACGAAGTTTTTGTTACTACGTATCGATGGTTTTATATTTAGAAAACTCGTTATACATGTTTGTAATGTACAGCCGGCCAAATCTTTAGGCTGGCGTGCACCTGCAGCTTATGACGGAGCATACTTGAGGAAATATCAAATCTAAGCGCAGGCTCACTAAGTCCGTGCATACTCTTGAGCTCACCGGAAGTTTGCTTCGTCGTAAAGCGCAGGAGTGCAGAAAAAACGGCCGTCGCGCACCCTAGTTAAAGGTTTGGTTTGGTTTATGTGGGTTTAACGTCCCAAAGCGATTCAGGCTATGAGAGACGCCGTAGTGAAGGGCTCCGGAAATTTCGACCACCTGGGGTTCTTTAACGTGCACTGACATCGCACAGCACACGGGCCTCTAGAATTTCGCCTCCATCGAAATTCGACCGCCGCGGCCGGGATCGAACCCGCGTCTTTCGGGCCGGCAGCCGAGCGCCATAACCACTCAGCCACCGTGGCGGCCCCTAGTTAAAGATTTGGCCGGCTGTACGCCATAGACCAATCGTTGATGCCGGCGGTGCTTCTGCGCTTGAGGCGTAAAAGTTCCGCTACTTTTCCTAGCTACCGTTCGGCTGAAGGCAAATTTCCTAAAATGTCACCGCTCGTTAGGCGAAAAGGCAAGATTTCATAATGGAGCCTCAGGGGCTAAGAGCACAGAAAGCCGTTACTTCCCCTCTGCTGCTTAAAAAAGAAAAAGAAAAGATATGGAGAATAAATATGCAGACCCCTTGGGCCATGTCACAGGGCCTTGTCGGGAGCAGCTGACACCGCGGTTGATGCATTCTGACATCAAAAGCACTGCATTCGGGGCGCTTAAAAGGAACGCTCAAAGACGGCGAGCAGCGCAGCCGCACGCGACCCGTTTTATCGTTCTCCGAATCTATCCATGTCAGGGTCACCTTCTCTTTTCACTGCCGTTGACAGCTAACGTGTGATCGCGACAAAGATCATCCAGTTGCAAGTGGCGCAGCACTTGTATGCGTGTAAGCACCAGCGTGAAACTAACCGCGGCTCCACGCGGCGGATGCGCTCGCACAACCGGCAGAGAGCGGGCCGTTGCGCCCATTGTGAATCTATTATCACGAGGCCCCATCTTCATGCCCCGTGATTTGGCAGATGGGAAATTCACACCTCTTTGTGGCGGGATTTGACAGCCGGGGAACCAGCCGCGGCCCTCCCCCAACGGCACCGTTTTCGTTCCCAGTTCGGTTCTCGGATCGGCGGCGTTGAGTTAGCTTCTGCAGTTTGGCGCCGTTCCGCGGGGAAGTTCACTGCCTAACTCGAAACTCTGGCGCTTCGGATTGCGATGTCAGTTTCGTCTACCGCAAGTCGACTCTCAGAGCGTTCATTTTTATTTGTTTTGGTTTAGGAATGAGTTTCAATTTGAAAGTGATTACACTGGCAAACGATTGGCATTTCTTGCAGTTAAGAGAGAAACGACGAACAGCTATGTCGTAGTTGTGAACTTCCACTCCCCAGTGCGTTCCGAACACCCTACGCAGTGGCTTAGTGGCTGTGGAGTTCGGTTGCCGATCGCAATTAAGGTCGCAAGACAGAATGCCGGCCGCGGCGGCGGCATTCCGATGGAGACGAAATACAAAAATTCCCATGTACTGCACGATGTCAGAGCACGTTAAAGAGCACCAAGTGACGAAATTAATCCGGAGCCCTCCACTACGGCGCCCCTCTTAGCCCGCATGCTGCTTCGGCACACATATATCGCATATCACTCTCCAAGACCGGCGGCGCGTGGAAAAGGAATGCGGTACTCTGGGGCAAGAGGTATTCACAGACCTGGACTGAGAACAATTGGCGATCAGAGTTAATAGAGAAAACCTCAGAAATCTGCGACACGGTGGTGACACTGCCTTGCTAAGTAACTCAGTGAACGAAATGCAAAGCGTGATCAAACATCTAGACAGGCAAAGAGAACGGTGTGTCTGAAAATTAATATGCAGAAAACTAATGTTCAAGAGCTTCGATAGGGAGCAGCATTTTACGATAGATAGCGAGGCGATGGATGTGGTAAACGTATACATCTACTTAAGACAGGTAGCGACGGCAGATGCAGACCACGAGAGCGCTGTAACTAGAAAATTAAGAATGAGGTGGATCGCAGGTACTCTCAGATCGTGAATGGCAGCTTACCAGTTTCCGTCAAGAGAAAAGTATATAACAGCTGTATATTACCGGTACTCACCTACAGGGCAGAAACGTGGAGGCTAACGAAAAGGGTTTAAATTGAGGAAAGCGCAGCCAGCTATGGAAAAGAAAATGATAGGTGTAACGTTAAGAGACCGGAAATGGGCAGAAGTGAGTGAGGGAACAAACGCGTGTAAATGGCATCCTAGTCGAAATCAAGATGAAGAAATGGGCTTGGGCAGGGCATGTAATCCGAATGCAAGATAACCACTGGTCCTTAAGGGTAAGGGAGTGAATTCTAAGAGAAGGCAAGCGTAGCAGAGTGCGGCAGAAGGTTAGGTTGGCGGATGAGATTAAGTAGTTTCCGGGGATAGGATGGCTGCAGCTGGCACAGGACAGGGTTAATTGCAGAGACATGACAGAGGCCTTCACCCTGCAGCGGGTGTAGCCTGGCTGATGATGATGCTGACTCTGAAAAACTTACCCAGTGACCCCAGAGAGGTAGGTGCAGCGACGCTCCAAAGCGAGCGGGAAGTGCGAAGAGAGAATAAGCGGCGCCGAAAGCTCATTTCAGCGGATCACATCAGCGAGCGCGCTGACGAATTCAACACGGCACGCCAAGTGAGGCGAACTCTCTATAATGCAACAGGTGTAAAAGAATAACAAAAATAATCAGCGAGCCATAAAAGCCAGTCAGAGTAAAGCGAAATAATTGGCCCAACTTTCAGACAGTGGGATGCGGCAAGAGGGAAAAGCATCAAATGGAAAACCATCCTCTAAACAACGTTTACTGCTTACGCAAACCCTCGCATCATACCATCCGAGCGTCAGTCAAGAGATGCAAGCGCGTTGATCTGAGAAGTTACAGCAAAACTAACCTGCTTCATTTGTACACTTATGCCGCATTTCCTGGCTCCTTTCCTGAGCACCGCCTTGCTCCCACACTCACTCAGGTCGTCGGGTAAACGCCATGTCCTTAGGCTATTGAAGCAGAAACAGCGCAGCTGAGAAAACAGGTCTCCGTGAAAGGTATTAAGTGCGGAAGAGGTAGCGCCACCTCTCTTCAACAGCAGCAACTGCGTACAGGTCCTCGACGCTCGCACGACCCTACTTCGGGCAACACAATGCGCCCATTCAGCAGAGTAGCCGTCGTATACGGCAGTTGGCCAGAAGTGCCCGCCGCCCCATACAGAACAGAGTGGCAGCGCTACGGCAAAAGAGCTGAGAGGAGCTATTCAAGCGAGGACCGCTCGCCACGACTGCACCTGCGCGTTGCCGGCGTCGTTAGCAAGCCGGAGGGAGGACCCCTGCGCGGCAGAAGCTCATTCAGCGCTCCCTCCATCGCCAGCTGAGCGTCGTCACCAGTCCGCTCTGCGTTGCGTCGGGCTTAGTTAAACGCCGCCATCTATGAAAACACTCCTCGTGGGTGGCCAGGGAGTGGCAGCGCTTGAGTGAGCGCGCTTGTGTAACTTTAATGACGTCGCTTGTGTTCTCCAGGCAGCTCTGGCGTGCTCCAGGGGTGAGATGGAATGAAGTCGTCAAGTGCGGAGTAAACAAAGGAACGATGACGCTGCCATTTTATTTCTTTTTTACTCTTCGTTCAAAGCAGCATTATGAGTAAAAAGCGTCAAAGGGTGTTTTTTTTTTCCTGCGCGGAAAGGTTATCATGTTGCTGAGAACATACCGCAAATGCAGAAAAATTTGATGATATCTTCGAATACGGCAAGGGGGCAAGTGTTATCTACCTGTTGCTTTACCGTCCTGTTTCTGGTGCCGGAAGTGCGCATAACCAGCCTGTTACAGGACAGCGAAGGCTGAATGCACCAACAGTTGGTCGAAGAAAACGCAGAGCAGTCCAATGCGGTGCCTTGTACTATCCTCCATTCTATTTTGAACTGAAAGAGTTTATTTTCATTTACTGTTCCAGCGCACTGCTTTGTAAATCTAACGCCGAAGCCCTTCAGCTGACAGAAAACTTTCAAATGTCAAATTCATCTGGCTGAAAAAGTTCTGATCTCCCTAAATAAGGCAGGAAATTCAGTTTCTTTCGTGTCAAGCTGCCTGCATTATTATGCACTCATGCAGGGCCACAGCCGTGCTCACAAATATGAGAAAAGTTAGCAAAATTGCTCCGAATTCCTTATGTCGTTAGTACGTTATCAATACTGTCGCTTGCGGTAGGTTTCTTCGCAACCTTCGCAAATTCCACAGTGTGATGTTCTGGTAATAAATCTCCATAAATACCAATTATTCGGAGCCGACAATTAGGCCTATCCGGAACCGACCTGCCTACGCAGATTGGCAAGGGAAGATTTATTCGGTGAAAGAGCGAGAAGTCGAATGCGTATCCGCTAGCGCGTATGCACGAAGTCGGCGGACCGCAATTCGACTCGGGTGGACAATACAGAGAATTTGGCGCGATTCCGAGAACAGGTGTGGAGGGGCGAGAACAAAGCAGCGAAGTGGCCACATCCTCCCGGTTATGTGTGATCGATTGCTTCGCGCCTCGCTCTTCGTGCTCGCGCAAGCTATGGCGCATAGTGGACAGATACTTCGCGAGCAGCGCTCCCACTAACAAGCCGGTTAGGCGGATGCCCCGGGGCCATTCGACTCCGGCGGCCGGCCAAGCGCGAGATCCCGATGCGCGAGCCAAGTCAGTACGCGCCTGTTTTGCCGGCCACGATGCGCGCACTCCCGGTGAGCGGGTGGCGGCGCACTGGGGGCGAGTGAGGCGCGCCCTCCCACCTGGTCGCATCCGCGGGAGGCGGCCCGCGTGCGCCACATTCTCGGACTTTTGACGAAGCAGGGAGGCAATTGAATTACGGCGATTGCCCCCAGGACCTGAGTCAGACGTAGAGGTGTACATACTGGGAGGAGAGGCCGCGGGAAAGGGCATGGTTCATGAAAGATCGTGGAAGGAGGAGGAGGCGCATTTAGTGAAAGAACGCTCGGGGCCAAAGCGCTTCAAGCGAGAGCCCCGTCGTCGGCGCGCTGTGTTCATTATTTGCCGTCGCGCTCTCCCTCTCTCTTCCTTATTTTTGCCGCTGAAGAAAATTACAGACCCTTCGGGAACTCCTCGACCGTCTCCACCCACTCACGACAGGCGGCGCGTCTTCCGAATATAGGTTAAATGTGCTTTAACGTCCTAATTATGGCGAACGTTTTTCTTGTCGTTGACGCTGTTGTTTTTGCTCTGGACATGCTGCTGATGCCTCTTTTTCTCGCGCGCACCGTTCCGTGGCGAGCATTTTCGGAGAAACGCAATTCTCGTCGCATGAAGGCCGTTTTCACGCGTGGGACGGTGAGGGGTAAGAGAACAAGAAAGGAACGAACAAACAAGTAAAGAGGGGCAGCTTCGAAAGCAAGGCGGGCGAGTTGTGTCCCGCACTTGGGCGGGGCGGCCTGCAACAACGGGGCAGCGCGTGGGCATGGACACAACGTTTAACACGGCTGGCGCATCAAGGGCGTTGTGTTTGCTCTGAGGTCGCGCTGACAGGAAGCGGTGATGGTGGTCTAAAATTAGCGGAACCCAAGAGGGCAGCGTTGTTAGAGGCCCGTCATCGCAGCGTGTGCTGCGACATAATTAACCAAGCTTGAGGTTTCTTTATGTTTTCTTTCGAATCCCTCTTTCTTTATTTTTTAACTTCGGTAATTGTTCAGGTTTTATATTGTTGAGGTTTAATTTCGCTCTGTATACTAAGCGTGAAGGAGCTCGCTGCCTTTTCTGCCTCATGCGAATTAAGTTGCCTTCTCCGCCCACTTGAATCAACATGGGCGCGCGTTCGCATCTCCCGTGTTGGTCTTCAAGAGCAGTGCAAGATAGGCGGGAAGGAAAGAAAAGGAAATGAGTAAACAAAAAGGTGCTGTGTGCCTGCACTCTGCTATTGTTACCTGCTAACAGCTTCATTAGAGGGGCCAGTAGATTTATGCGTGTGGTAAGCTCGATTCTTTCCTTTCGTGCACCGTGTACTGTGCGATGTCAGTGCATGTTAAAGAACCCCCGATGGTCGCAATTTCCGGAGACCTCCACTACGACGTCCTTCGTAGCCTGAGTTGCTTTGATACGTTAAAGCCCCATAAACCATAAACCGAACCTTTCGTCTCCTTATTGCACGTGCAAGTTCTTTACACGCACACGGCTGAGTAAGGGTTATTTTAATTGGTTCCATGTAATCCAACTACGCATATGCGCCTCGCTTGCCCGCCACAAACAGAAACTTCCGAATTATCAAGGTCATCTGTGAGTTCAAATAGCAGCAGCGCGAGCGTGGCTTCAGTTGGAGCAGAAATTCGTTATGTCAGTTGTTTGGCTTGTTCATCTGCTCAATGAGCAGAGACAAACATGAATGTGGATTGGCTCACCTAATCCAGGATACAGAAAGCGAAAGCTTTCGGTGTTCATTGTGTTCATTGGCGTTGGCATTGACAACGTTTTAGAGGCCAATTATTTTGAAGAAAGGAAGGGCGCATAACTCGCTCCCTGGATATGCGGACGCCTCAATCGCGCTTTGAGGTACGTGGCGGTGGTGAGAAAGAGAGAGAGAGATGTGGGCTGCATGCATTAGAGCTGACAACGTTGTGGCAGCCATAACGTTGCGGCAGCAATACGCCGCAGGGTTCATTGGGTGACCACCCTCTCGCGATCAACCATTAACTGCCACCTGCCAGGGTGGCAGGGTGGGCGCGCTGCCTATCCGGTGTGCGGAACGCACTCAACTTTACGGACGCCAAGCCGCGTCTGCACGTCTAGATCACGTGGTCAGGCCGCAGCCGCTCCGCGGCTGTGGAACCCCGGCGCAGCGACGGCGAAGACTCTGCTGCGCGGCGAAGTGACGTGATGCGTTGTTATGGCAGCGGCGCAACAAGGACGTTCAAGGTCAACCTGCAGCCCACGGCGAAATCGCCACCGCTACGCCGCTAAAGCTTTCGCTTTAAAACAGCGCAAATGGCTGGGCCTTCACTTCACTTCCCTTCACTTCATTTCACTTGAGCTCAGGGCTTTCTTTTAAGGTTCACCTCTTGAGCGTGTGCTTCAATTTCTCTGCTGTCACAGTTTCGACTTAAGCCGCCAAATAAAAGGAGTGAATTGAGTCGTATAATATAGTGTGTATTTATATCTCTGAACACCATTTCGCTATCGTTGTTGCTCGTTTCTTTTGCTGTTTATTGTGAATCGTCCACACCAGCACTGCTTCTTCGGTATCACTTGCCCGTACATCTTATGCCGAGCGTTAAGTATTAGAGATGTGTCCACGTCAATGAAGTAAATCAAGTGGGTCTCGCAAACAGATCATGTTGTTCATAGTTGAGAATACATAAAGAACTGCTCATCGACGAAACAGTACCGCAGGTGATATGCGCTGCACACGCACTTAAGCGCCAGTGTTTTGCGAAAACAATGTGTATCAAAGTTCATTTTCAGCGTGCTAACCCTCAAGCTTCCAATTTCAACGTCCGCATTAACGAAATTGTCGCAAGAAGTAAAATGCGCTGGGTGCGGGTGGCGGTGGTGGTAGTGGCGTTTCGAACAGGCGGGATTAGTTTTAAACTGGTGATATCGGCAATTTCTCCGCCTGTATTTTATAGGCTAAACGAACTTTATATCTACTACTAGTGACTTATAAGGCCAGTGCCACCTAAGAATTGCAGAAGCTGAATAGCTACAGCGCACCTCTGTTCGTCGACTTTCAGAGAACACAACGCTAACTACGCTGTTCAGCTGCACATTTCACCCGAACGGAATGTTAACAGCGGTTGACAGCATTCTCGTACGTACAAGCTTCGCGGCTGCACGATCAGCGGGTGTCGCTGTGCCACAAAGGGAGGCGAAGGTAGAATAATTTGTGAGCAGCCAGAAAGCGCGAAAGTTGACACACGAAGAAGAAATAGTCTCAGAAATGGGGCAAGTGATTTGGTTTGGTTTATGGGGGGTTTAACTTTACAAAGCGGCTCAGGCTATGAGAGACGTTGTAGTGAAGGGCTCCGGAAATTTCGACCACCTGGGGTTCTTTAACGTGCACTGACATCGCACAGTACACGGGCCTCTAGAATTTCGCCTCCATCGAAATTCAACCGCCGCGGCCGGGATCGAACCCGCGTCTTTCGGGCCAGCAGCCGAGCCCCATAACCACTCAGCTACCGCGGCGGCAAATGGAGCCAGTAATAAAAAAAATGGGCTGGCGGAGCATTGCTAAGCACTAAATATTGTACGAAAGCGCAGTTTTTGTAGCGGGAGCAACACTAGGCTACCAGTCGAGCATTTCGCGGTACAGGCGAGACGCCAGTTGTGCGCATGCGCTAGCATGGCACATGCGGGAGGCCAGTTAATTGTGCGCATGCGCCGTTACCATGGCAACCGGGGAGGAGGAGTGGGTGCGCCGCGCGCTCCGTCGTTTCCCTCCCTCCTTTATCCTTCCCTTTACGGCACGGTTGGGGTGTCCACCGAGATATGTGAGACGGTTACTGTGCTTTGCGCGCTCGCGGCGTCATCTGGCATGACGTCACACCACGTGGCTCGCCGCCGCCGCCGTTTGGTATGACATCACACCGCGTTCATCCCCTGAACCGCGCGTCGTCGCATGCGCAGCATTGCGTATAAAAAGCGGAGACGTAATCGGCGCCTGTATCGCAACGCTTGATATGGATGCACAGAAGGAGAGTCCAGCCGCTGCTAAACGGTGGTATAGACAAGAGAACATTAACTCTTCCGACCCTGAGGTTGTCGCCTGGCAGTTGGCTACTCAACAAAGAGAGATTGAGCGTCAGAAGGCGAAGAGAGCAGCGGAGACGCCCGAACAGAGAGAGGAACGCCTTGCCAAACGGAGATGCCAGACTGCCGAGCGTAATAGACGCCGCTTAGCCGCCGAGATGAAGCCTGTGGAAGGCGTCAGACAACGGCAACAAACCAAAGAGGATATGAAGGCCCGTCGTGTGACTGATCACACCATTCGAGTTTCCGAAAGTGCATCTGCGACCCGGACATTTCAAGCGGACATGTCTCTCATTGCCAAACATACAGTGCCAACAACAAGCTCAGCCAGGGTAACATACCTCCCGCTACGTATATCCTGGCATAGCGGAGCTAAGCCACTACCATTTTTTTGCAGGTGGACACCACTGCCACGTACCTGAAAGCGCGATTGAGGTCTTCACTGACTCAGGGAGCCAGTTGTGCGCGTCTTCAACTTTTTCGTCGTCAATGCCAGCTTACCCAATGCATGCCGGCGGCCTATTCTACAGTGCCGCGTTTCTGCAGCAATGCTGTCAACGCCAACGCGCATTGCTCTAGTGCCTTTCTTCTACCACAACGTTGTCAACGCATGAAGCGAACATCTCTCTGTCACTACCGCCACATAGCTCAAAGCGCGAATATTAGTTTGATGGTAGTATCAGTTGATCACGAAGACGATGCGCAATGCAAAGTGCGAGAGTGTGTTGCAGTTCAACACGCGATATCCTAATGGTTATAGGAAACGCCACGAAACACATCTTAAAAAAAAAAAACAGAGCAACAGAGCACTAGAAGGGATGTAAGGTTGAGTTTTGTAAATACTTCATGTAAATATAACGTATTTTCAGTGTCATAAAGACCAAGTTAAAAAATGCGGCGATAGCCTATTGCTCTCGTGCAGTGGCGAGCGAAGCTGACCGTTTCGCGCCACCGCGAATTCGAATCCCAGTCGCGGCAATACTTATTTATTTACTTATTTATGGCTCGCCCAAGGTTACCCTCAACGTCAAGTTTCACACAAACCGGTGAGCTGGTTTGACCTCATGAAGTAGTGCTTACCCACTAAAAATTCCAAAAGCGGTGTGCAGCCCTCTTATTTTGAGCACGGTGATGCCAAGGCTCTACTCGGTGCCGCACAAAAGAGTCGAATGCTTCGCAAAGGAACCATCGGCAGCGGATTTGACAAAGTTTGCGTGGCGCGATTCTGCCGACTATATGAAATGGCACGGCGGGCTTCTTCTCGAGCCCTGTAGCCCCAGTCGCAGTCTTTTTGTTGTGGGCGAAAGGCTGAAGGCTTTCGTAGTTCAGAGGGCCCACAAATTCCAGAAATCTTTCTTTATCCGGAGGTAACCTTATGCGCGGCCAGTTAGAAATGAAGAAGCTGAGCATGTAGAGAATTTCCTCACCCACTGCTGACCGCGGCAAACCAAAATGTTTCTTGCATTGTGTGCATCGCGGCAGCCCGAATGCAGCGCAGGTAGCTAAAGAGTGCTCAGCTGAAAGCGAAAAACTTGTGCAGCTTTGTCCTGAAATGTGCACCGGCGCGTCTGCGAAGCGCATACAGCTCTGGACTCCTCGTATCAGGGTGTCGAACCGGAACGGAATCTGAACCCGAAACCGGAACCAAACCCGTTTTTGAAGCGGTAGCTTCACTACTAGAGGTAACGGGCTACGATAGCCGCATGCTTCCCATGACCTTCAATGTTCAGCCAAATCAAGCCTTCAGTTTTTAAGTTTTGAGAACCAGTGAATGGTGAATTTTATTGCTGACTTATTGGAGGACTATGGTAGCTGTGCAGTCGCTATATATATCTTCCAGTATTTTCACATAATACTCATCTACACCCTAATTCCAGTCGCAGCGGTGCCTGA
Organism: Amblyomma americanum; assembly: GCF_052857255.1. Classification (NCBI taxonomy): domain Eukaryota; kingdom Metazoa; phylum Arthropoda; class Arachnida; order Ixodida; family Ixodidae; genus Amblyomma; species Amblyomma americanum. The sequence goes on from NC_135497.1 coordinate 248,564,405, forward strand.
GTGGTTACGGCGCTCGGCTGCTGGCCCGAAAGACGCGGGTTCGGTCCTGGCCGCCGCGGTCGAATTTCGATGGAGGCGAAATTCTAGAGGCCCGTGTAGTGTGCGATGTCAGTGCACGTTAAAGAACCCCAGGTGGTCGAAATTTCCGGAGCCCTTCACTACGTCATCTCTCATAGCCTGAGTCGCTTTGGGGCGTTAAACCCCCATAAACCAAACCAAACACCCTGATTCCGCATTGCATGTATGACTGCTGAGGTTTCCACTGAGTCAAATGCTTTCTCGTAATCAATTAAGACTATTTATAGGGGTTGGTTTGTATTCTGCGCATTTCTATATCACATTATTGATAGTGTGAATATGATGTATGGTGGAATAAATTTTACGAAAGCCTGCCTGATCATTTGGTTGATTGAAGTCTAAGGTTGCCTTGACTTTATTAGCGGTTACGTTAGTAAACACCCTGTAGGCAACTGACAGTAAGCTTATCGGTCTGTAATTTTTCAAGCCCTTGGCGTCTCCTTTCTTATGAATTCAGATAATATATGTGCGTTCTTCCAAGCTTCTGGTACGGTAGAGGTCATAAGGCATTGCGTATAGAGGGTGGCTAGTTTTTGTAGCACAATTTCCCCTCCGCACTCCAATAGATATGCTGTTACCTGATCCTCTCCAGCTGCTTTTCCTCTTTTCATTGCTCCTAAGGCTTTCTTTACTTCCTCTTTCGTTACTGGCGGGATGACGCATTGCGGTGCGCTACTGTCTCTCTCATTAACGCCCTGATTACATTGGCTACTGTATATATTTGTGTAGAACTCTTCGGCTACTTTAACTATCTTGTCTATATTGCTAATGACGATGCCCTCCTTGTCTCTTAACGCATACATCTGGTTTTTACCTATGCCTAGTTTTCTCTTTGTCCTTTTCCTTTCGTTCGCCTATCCTGTATCCTGTATGTTCTATCCTGTTCTATCTTGTATGTAGGGTTAGACGCCCTCATGCTTTGGCGTTTCTTAATCAAATCTTTCTTCTATTCAGATCTTTCGGTGTAAGAAGCACGAATTGTTATATCAATAGTCTTTAGTTTTCAGCAAAGCTCGGGCTCCATTAAACGCAAATAGCAGTCTTTTTAATTTTTTTCTTCTGGTAGCTAGAGTACTACAAACCGATCAAAGCCTTTCTTTAAATAGAATCTCCGGATCATTCATCATTCGTTAATTTAGTTTTTTAGAATTTCTGCAATGTCAAGCGGGAGACGATTCCAACTGAGACAAGTTGTAGGGACTTAAAGGTTGTGAAAGCATTTTGTGGCACAAAACAGGATTCCGACACTGCGACAGTGATCAGTGCGTGCTAAAATTTACGCTGGTCTTGTTAGTACTTTTTCTTTAATATACCAATTGAGACAAGTTTTACCAAATGAACATAATGAAGCAACTGGCTTGCGATCACGAAGAAGCGGTAAGGATAAGCTTGTTTTCATGGCACTTGCATTACTGATACAATGATAGAAAATACGAAACGACATTCACGGTTTCGGAGCACTTCAAAATTGGGTACTAGTGATTCGATACCGGAGCTCCAGACAGATAACGCATACTTAATTTCCTGCTCACCATACTTTTGTAAAGCAATAATTTTAATGAATTCAGCCGCCGCAGTGGCTGAGTGGTTATGGCGCTCGGCTGCTGGCCCGAAAGACGCAGGTTCGATCCCGGCCACAGCGGTCGAATTTCGATGGAGGCGAAATTCTAAAGGCCCGCGTACTGTGCGATGTCAGCGCACGGTAAAGAACCCCAGGTGGTCGAAATTCCCGGAGCCCTTCACTACGGCGTCTCTCATAGCCTGGGTCGCTTTGGGACGTTAAACCCCCTTAAACCATAAACCAAACCAATTTTAATGAATTCGGTGAAGACAAATTTTCCGCTCAAACCTGAGCATGCGGTGCGCGCTATTTATTACCCTGTCAACGCTGTCAGTGCACGTTAAAGAACCTCAGCGCGTCGAAATTACCGGAGCCCTCCTATTCGGCGTGCCTCACAGCGTGAGTCGCTTTGAGACGTTAAACAACATAAAACTAAACCAAGCACAGTAAACGTGGGTTTTCCAAGACAGTTTAGAAGGGACAGATGCTCAGGCATGTGTGCGACAGTATAATTTCTAGAGGAATTTTGTTATTCTGGTAATTATACGATGTAATTACACTCGAAAAATGCGCAGATGCTTACACTTGTTGATGCTAAGTTTCATGGTCCACAGATTAGAATTGAAAATCTTCTTAATATCTTCCTGAAGTAGGAAGACGTCATGGTCATCATTCATTTTTCGGTAAATAACACAGTCGTCGACAAAACCACTAGAAGAAAATATTGCAGCAAATATTTGTACTGTTCGTTTATTCATTCTTCAAAGCTGCCGACACTAAGCTAGATTGCTTTGTTTGTGATGCAAGACGCGACCATTTTTTTCTTTTTTCTTTTTTTGGTCTCTATTGATGGCATCCAGGTTCAACCGATTCTACGTTGTTCCAGACTGTTGTGATAACTCTGCAAGCCGTATCTGGAAATTTGGCCATCAGCTTTAAATAGAGCATGGCCGAGAGCGGCGGGCATTCTCTTCGACGACCGCCTAGCACGCTTGTTGCTACGCCACCGCTGAGCCACATAGTTCTTTGTGTGCGCAAGTCAGCCTAATGAATAGTTTAGTTTGAAAGCCCTTTTAGCTGTCTTCTTGCACGTCGGACTGCCGTCACCCCTACGTGACAATTTGTTAACCGGTAAGTTCTTTATTTCAATAAGGAAGAGGAGCTAGGGGCCCAAGAACGAACCCCTAAGGCACGCCAGAACGAATGGAGGAAGATTCTGAATTAATGGTATTGGCTGTAAAGAACTGCGATTGGTTGGTGTTATTTGTTCATGAGGGTTTAACGTCCCAAAGCGACTCAGGCTATGAGGGACGCCATTGTGAAGGGCTCGGGAAATTTCAACCAACTGGGGTTCTTTAACGTGCACTGACATCGCACAGTACACGGGCCTCTAGAAGTTCGCCTCCATCGAGATTCGACCGCCGCGGCCGGGATCGAACCCGCGTCTTTCGGGCCAGCAGCCGGGCGCCATAACCACTCAGCCACCGCGGCGGCTGAACTGCGATTGAATTAAAAGAAAAAATTTCAAACACGCAAGTAAGCTACTGTAAATGTATAATTTCTCGTTTAGTGACATCTTTTTCAGTGTGAATTGTTTTTTTTTATTTACATAGGCATGTAAGAAGAAATTGGTGCCTGTCAGCGGCACCGGCTACTCTTACCATAAGAGAAGACACCACGCTAAAACTGACGACGTAATACACAACAAAATAGCGCTACAACATGCAATACGCAGCAGCACAGATAATACAATGCACAAGCCAGAAATGCTAACATGAAATGAAAATTGAAAAAATAAGCAAATCAGACGTAATTGAAGTATATTTTAAGTAATCAAAAATATAACAAATAAACAATACACAAGGTCATAAGAATGCAACAGTAGGGTCATAATCATAGACACATAAAAGTATTTGTGAAATGTTTTAGGGGAATCCCCCAAGTTGAAGTAGACTTCAAAATAAGGGGTTAATACTCTCTGGCATCCACTCAAGCGCAGCCGTACGGCTGGAACGGAAAGCTATACAGCTTCCACAGAAACTTCGTAGTTAACGAAAAGAAAAATTCACCCTGGTCCACGGTTCGAACCCGGGACCATAACTTCACCGGAGCAGTCCCTCTACAAACCGAGGTAATTGGGACGGCTAGCACATGTTATGACGAGAGGGAATGAATTAGTAACCTGAAGTGGGAGCAGTTTTTGTCGAATGCATCAAGGGAATGCCACAAGATGGAGTAGACTTGAAATAAAGGAGCAATTATTCATTGGCATCCACCCAAGCGCAGCCATACGGCTGGCTACACAGGAAAGCTTTACAGCTTGTAGTGGAACTTCATATTAAAAAAAAAAAAGATTCGTCCTGGTCCGTAGTTCGAACCTGGGACCACCGCGTAAATAAGATAGTTAATTACTCCCTCGCGACTGCCCGTTTTTGTAGCGCACGCGTCGGCCATGGACATGAAATCTTTTGAAGACTGAAAGGCCTTTTCTCAAGATGAATCAAGTCCCTCTTCAGTCCTGTCCGAAAATTGCCATGTTCAGGGCAATTCAATAGCTGACGAGTTGCATCCTGCATTTTGTAACCACACAGGGTTGTCTGCACAGCCAATTCTATATAGAAAGCGTTTCGTGAAGGTTGTTCCCAATTGCAAGCTGTGAATGCGATTCTTCAGACTTCTGTTGAGTGATAGTGGAATTGCAAAAGATTGCAGTGGATCAATGCCTTAAAGGTCAGACCTAGTATAATTTGACGCGAACCAGTTTTTTTTTTTGCTCACACAAAAGCGAATGACACTTAAAAGATCGTGCTACCAGGCTAGACCAGTAAGTAGTAGCATTGGCATACCTTGACTTGCCTCTACGCCTGCCTCGGTGTTTCCAGGAATTAGGCAATGATAGGGTACCGATTGGATGACTGAAATTTGCTGATCCTTTGTGGCCTTGGATAATAAAATATTTATGAGTTTCGTACGCCAACCTAGTCTTCCACAGTATTGAGCTAGCGCTGTTGAGGGATTTAAATGCGGTCTGGAGTCGCTGAACATTATCCAAGTATGTGGATATTGTATTGATGCTATAAGCTGCAGCGCCAAATAATTAGCGTGAATCTCAGCGGTCGTTGATCGTCTTGCGTGAGCCAATTTAAATGCTGGTCGTTCTTCCAGGTCTGGGATTACAAACGCAGAGGTAGATCATTTTTGGAGGCATGAATCTCGGTAAGATGAATGTACCCAGGATAGCGCATGTATATTAGGTATTGGCTAACTGCTGAGCATCAATTGTCATCATATCGCACTTTCTAATTACCCCTTTGACGGGTAACTCGGTCGGAGGGATCAGTAGAAGCCATCGGTATATGCTGTGCCTCGTTTCCAAAATTCATCACTTGAAAGAAGTTGGCGCTTTGCAGAAACACTATGTATTTGGCTTCCATCACGTTCCTGCGCCGCGGAAACTAATGGGTGCCTTTCATGTTGGTACACAAGACGGAAAGTTTGCCAGAAAGTCTCAGTTATTCGCAACACTTGGAACGGAAGCTGTCCTGCACCTGCCGTAACAAGAGAACCGCTAGTCGCTTGGGGAACACCCGAATGCACGTGATGGCGTCTAGTTATCAGCCTCCATAAGCGCTGCTCCGAGATTCACGAAAGTCCGTGTAGTATCGGTTCAGAGCGTGCAAGATTTTGGCATAAGAAAGCATTGCCCATTTTGACCAGAGATGGCGTCGAACAGCCCCAACATGAGTCAGCAAATCTGATTGCCCAGCTCCTTCACCACTATGTTCACCTGTTCTTCTTGTCGGTAAAGAACTACGCTCAGAAAACGGTGTTCATTAACAGTCATCACCGGTTGTCCTTCCAGAAAGAAGCGGAAACCCTTTAGCGGTTTTCGGGTAAAAGACATCCCAGCTGTTTTCGCCTACTAAAGCCTCGCATCTTTTTTTTTTTAAGGGGGCCTGTATCTTTTAGTCCTTCTTGTAAGATTGACTAAATGAGGCTCGCAGTTGGGTCACAAGTCCAAATGCGGATATCATCGGCGAGCACAAATCACTGCAAACCGGTTAGGAGCTTTCGTCGCAAATCTGCCATCACGCAGCACTGCAGATAGAAGGGCTTAGCCCGCTGCCCTGCGGCACTCTGTGCATGAGGCCTTGCTAGGTGCCTTTTCCTTCAGTCGTCTGTCCTTCAGTCAGCTTATGGATGTAGCTGACTGTGTCGAATGCTCGCTTGATATTCTAATATAATGCAGTGGTGACATTTCCCTGGCTTCATTCATGTTCGAAACATGTCGCAATGTTCTTAACCGAATTATTTGTGCATGGACACCTAAGAAAACTAGACTGAAGCCTGGCGTCAGTCGTCTTCTCCATCAGTTTGCATAATAAGCTTGTCAGACTGACCGGACGAAAGGACTCGAGAAGCGGGGGCAATTTACAGGACGTCAAAAGAGAAATGCGTGAAGTCTTGCATGCCGGCAGAGCAATCACCCTAATCCATAGGCGGATAAATATCTGTAATAGTACAATAATGCCTTTGGGCCCAAGATTTTCAAGCGCGCAAACCAGACGCAGACTTTGAACAACTTGACGCAAGTGCATTTCTAAGTTCCCCAATTCAGAATTCATATTCACAATCCCATATTTGGAATTCATATTCCAAATGGACTCGTTGCGCATGAAAGTGACAGCTAAATTTTCGTTGTGCATATGCAGCTGATTTGGCAAAATCCTCGCAGTTCACCGAACCACCAGGACGAGAAATAAGCTGACAAAACTCGCCAGTAAGCTCTGTTTCTCAAGGCCCCCAACTATTGCAAGAGCTCAGAAAGTGTCATTGACCAGAAGCTCCACCGTGAAGCTAAAGTGTTCGACGCAGTATTGTGTACACTTGCTACTTGCCCCCTGTCGCGGTTGGTACACGGAAGAGCCATCTGCCAACCAGAGAAAGCGGCAAAAAGATCCCCCTCTCCGCATGTAGGAGAGAGGAGGTAGAGCCCGGAAGGTGGCTGCCTCGGAGAGTACCAAAATTAAATTACTTTGGAAAATTGATAACGACTAATAATGACCACAAATGACTCCGCAAAAATGAAAACGACTGAGGCTTACCCAGCAAAAATGACTAAGCATTAATTCTCAAAAAAATTAAATCGACTATGAGTAACCTCAGAAAAGAGCACAGCAAAGTTCCTCAGCAGTTCACTGAACCAAGTTGAACAGATAAGCTTTACTGAGCAAGAAATACACGGTAAAGCATGTAAGAAAATATGAAGTGAAGATAAGAAATAAAAAAGACGGGGGAATTAAAAGCTAGAAGAACGCCTACTGCTAACGCATTGTCATCGCATAAGGATAATTAAGCGCTCCTTAATTTTTCTCCGTGAAGAGTCCACGTAGTACTTGGTCTATCATCAAGAATCTCGGTACTGGTGTCTGAGGGGTCAATGTGAATGCCATTGTTTTTCTGCATAATTTTTGCTGACATCAACGCATAGAAGAGTGAACCTTTCGAGCTTCGCGATATAATTTTAAAGATCTGTTTCAACGATAATTCCTTTTCGCACTTCTTCGAAGAGGCCTAAGCCGCTCATACTCCTAGAATGTGAGGGGTGAAGATTTTTTTGGGGAACAAAATTTCATACTATCTGGTAGCAGTGAGGTGAAACCGTGCTATCTTGTTGAGTTCGTACGTTTGGCTTTGCGTTGGCCTTTCTCTCGGCGTAAGTGAGAGTGATTTACGATTGTGGTCGCTTTCCCGCCCATCAGTGTCTGTTGCCCACCCCGCATCAGGTACAAGAACGTTTTAGCAAAGAGTCAAATGAATCCAACTGGAATACTGGTAGCAATGCGCATAGATCGATGAGCCGTCGTCAAGCACACATAGGTTGAATTTCTCAGCAGCACACGCAGCGGTCATTGCGTGGGCGTCACAGTGATAACCGCGACAAGGAGTATCACGGGCGCTGAGCTCTTCCCATATCAGCAAACTTGAGGCAGCGATTTTGAAGATATACGCGAGAGAATCGATGGAGATATGGTTAGAGGTTTGCAAGTAAATACTTGTACTTAAATATTTATAAAAGTAACAAAAACCTTACCAAAGGACAATTTGCATCAGTAGCGTCTGAATCAGTCGATAATAGAGAGATAGATAAAGAGGTAGAGGGAAGGCAGGGATGTTAACCAGATGGGTGTTCCGGTTGGCAGCCCTGCACTGGGGAAGAGGGATAAGGGGATTGTAAAGATAAACAGGGAAGGAACGACGAGTGCAGTCAAAATTTGTTCCTCAAGCCAGTCGCTCTCAGGTAGCAAAACAGTGTGGTTTTCTTTGGTACCGCAGTGTCCAATCAGTGGAAGTTCTTGGTTGATGAACTCAACTGCAGCCCTTAAAGTTGAGCCGCAATAACTGGATGTAGCGCGTCCAGTACTTGCAGCGCGTTATGTGCTTGTGGCGTGCACAGGCTCGAACGCAGAACACGCAGGGCATTCATAAAGGATATAAGCATCGCAATCGCTTGGAGACCTTGGTCACGGTCCGGATCGTGGCTTTTGCCTGGGTAGTCCTAGGCGTTGTACATTGGGAGGGCGGCAACGTCATTCGGTAGTGCCGTAGTCCTGCTGTCTTGGAGGATAATAGGGCATGCGCTGATACTGCCGAGTTTGGTGATGGCGGTCAAAGTTTCTAGTGCGCTCCGCTCCTTGATATCAGTGGCAATTACGTTTTTGTAGTGGTTTATTCTCAGGTCTTTGATACCTCCACGTACGAGGTTTTCCAGATACGTAGAGGTGGTTTGTCTATTCAATAGGTTCAGGTTGTCGGTTGGATGCTGTGGCACGAGCAAGACGGTATGTGCCGGGGCACTTTGCGACCTGATGACCGTTGACGGGCTTGATGAGGCTGACACGGCTTGTATGCGCAGTCTGTGCTTGGCTTTCTTGCTAACGACCGGTACGAACCCGTCGTCGGACGAGGAATCGTCACTTGGCGCCGAGCACACCACAGTGTCCTGGCTGCTTGAGTCACTCAGGTGGTAATAATAATTCGTTTTTGGGGAAAGAAAATGGCGCAGTATCTGTCTCATATATCGTTGGACGCCTGAACAGCTCCGTAAGGGAAGGGTTAAAGGAGGGAGTGAAAAAAGAAAGGAAGAGAGAGGTACCGTAGTGGAGGGTTCCGGAATAATTTCGACCACCTGGGGATCTTTAACGTGCACTGGCATCGCGCAGCACACCTGCGCCTTAGCGTTTTGCCTCCATAAAAACGCAGTCGCCGTGGTCGGGTTCGAACCCGGGAGCTCCGGATCAGTAGCCCAGCGCCCTAACCACTGAGCCACCGCGGCGGGAAGCGTGTGTCACTAAGGTGGTATATGTGCTTTCTCTGCGTGACCGCTGCAGAACTGCCGGGTTCCAAAGGAGGCCCAGCAGCCTCTACTTCCATCGCTGTGACAAAAAGGGAGTGGCGCCTCTCTGGTTGTGGCACAAAAGCCAAAAGTATGCAGAGTGGTGAAGGCAGCGTGCTGATACAGAACAACTTATTTTTCTTCCCCCCGAATCAGTCGATTAAGAATCAAGTATGACGGCAGGTTTTCCTTAACGCACAACATCGCTCTGCTCGAGCCATTCTATTGCGATCACTTGTAAGTCGCGTAGTTCTAGATAAGAAAATCGTCACTCACGCCAGCTTCCTGCCATTACAACATGGTAGACTGTTACGCAAGAAATGTTCGAAAATCTGCACTTTTTGATCTGAGGCTATTGTCATTCTGCTTTCGAACCACGAAATTTTGATAACGATTACTCATAGACTGCTTGCCGAAGTGAGGACCTAGGTAGCTGAATCAGTACAGGCCCTATAGACAGCAGAGACTTCACATCCGGAATGTTACTTGCCTGCCGAAGAGCCCACATGATCTCTTGTAGAGCTGCAAAGAGCATAGGCAGCACCAGCTTAGCCACTGAGAGGGAAGAATTCTCTAGATATTGATGATACTTCATGTGCTGCTGTTGCAGATCTGAGATAACGGCGCTACAATAGCACGACTGGAGGATCGGAGGCAAGATCTTGCACTTGGTTACCAGATCGTTGTCGTTCGTTGCCGATAAGATCTCGTGAAAACGGACGCGTGCGACTCAACTGAAGCGCAAACCTGCACTTGACTGCTATAATTCTACTGAGCAGGGTTCTTTAACGTGCACGCGTATTTTTCAGGATTCACAACGTGTAGTTGTTGATGTTGCTCTGAAGTCTAGTACAAGAAATTTACGGAGTCAACATTACGAGGCAGTGAATTTCGGTTGCATTTTCGTGCGGTGGTCTTCTAAGAATTATTTCGTGCCGTCGTAGGAGTGAAGACGCTACGTTCTGAGGCATCCCGAGAAGGAACCAAAATGGCTACCTCCATAGTTCGCGTATTGGTAGTGATTTAGACTGGTTGTGCTGATGGCCATCCGAACAGATCTTGCATCGGCACGAAATGCGACTGTTCTTAGCCATATGGCTGAATCGCTGACAACTGAAGCAATGAAGAGCTGGTTCGAAGTACTCTTGCACAGGACAACTTGTGAAGCCCAAATGAAGTCTCCATGGCATAGGACAGTCTTCACTAAATATAAGTATCGCTCATTTGAGGTGTCGAGGTTCCACTGCTCCATCTTTTTGCAGTTGATGCCATGACTAACGGAAAAACGTTTATCCCTCCGGCATCTCTCAAGAACCAAAGAACTGCTCATCGCTTTACTGAAGTGGTACTACATAGTGTATATCTCCTAAATTTTATGTGTATGTCTCGAGAATTAAGGGTGTGACACCCCTGTCAGCACATAAAATAATAATAGCGGACACTGAGCAGATGCCAAGGAAGCAACACCAACTAAAAAACTCCTATTTTTATTTACTCTGAGAGATGCGAATTCTTCCTTGGTGGCCGTAACAATCTCTCACGAGATTCTAGATTCACCTTCCAAAAGCTTCGGCCCACCTGTGACGGGTGAAACACTACAGGTATTCCTTTCGGCAGTGTTTTTCTTTAGTGTAGTGTGTATGTGAACAGCGGCGTGAACGGGGCTTCATCACATTCTATGCACTGTGGTTCACTGGGCACGTAGATTGAAGCACTCCCATCATACATGCTGCTTTCCTGAAAGCTAGGCAGTTTGTTATCCTATTCAACTTCTTCTGTCATTGCTCTTGGCGTTGTTTGTGAAACTTCTGCTGTATTAAAAAACGGCAACACTTTATTCACGATGCTGCTGGCCGCTTGAGAGCCAACCGGCTCTTGGCTGCACCCAGGAAAGACAATCACTATGCTGAGAAAACATATGGGGGCATGGAGCTCGGTCGACTGGTCTCGGCCACCAGCCACCGTTGTGGCTGGTGGCACGCAAAATCATAAACATGCACTTAGTACCTGATACTCCTCGTACCAGAATCACGCCGAGCTGTTTCTTCTTCACACCAGGCTCAGTGAGCTCATGGTAATAAAATCACAATAGCAAAATATTGCCAGAGCTCCTCAGACCAGCGTCCGTACAGAGGCATTTCTTGTTCGCAGTGAGCAAGCTAGAAACGAGCAGCCCTTAATACTTCTCAAGCGACCCTCAGGACACTGCGTAATTACAGAGCTTATGCAATCTGTTTTTTTCCCTTCTACTTCATACTGCAACGATTTTACGAGAGTGTTCGCAAAACTTTGTAACGTGTCAGGTGTGTCTCGAACTAGGCAGTAGTATTGTAGGATTTAACATTCAGCCGTAACCTGGCGGAGTAAAATTAGCAACGAACGTGTAATTCAGGTTTCTTAAGGTATTACATCTCCTATTCTACGCATGAAGTTCAGATTTATTGCAGTCAAAGTGATTTGGCGATGTCAATGCTGCGCTGTAGGTTCGCTGAAAGGCAAGTACCAGCGAGAGAACGTTCACCGCTCCTCGCTCACGTTTTGTGTCAAGCAACGCGCCCATGGCATCAGTTCTAGAGCTGAGAATGGCTCGAAGCCCGTTTGGAGCCGCTCAACAGGGAGCGGCATTAGCGCAACAGTTTCCCCGTAGCGTCCTGGTCCGCTGGCAAGCGTGCGCTTTCTCGCAGACAGCGCGCTTTACAACTTAGAGGCCAGGCAGCGGCGGCGCGTTAACGGTGCCGTGAAAAATGGCTCGTTTTTCCGCGAGATTGGAAAAGAGGAAGGGGCTATATAGTTTTGCACTAAAGCACAAAGCGTCAGTACACGAGCCACGGCGAGGGCGTTGCTCGCTCCAAGCAGCGGAGGGAAAGGAGCAGGGGGGGGGGGGGGGGGAGGGGGGTTGTATGACGACGAACGGGAGAGGGCTGGTTATTCCCTGGCGAAGCAGGCGCTGGCGATGCTTTTGGGCGCCACAGCCAGGCAGTTATCGGGCTGGCACTAAATTTAGACTCTACCCGACGAGTCATTTCGTCGTTTATGAATCGCTGTGCTCCGGCGAAAGGCGCGCCAGCCCGTTTCACGCGGGCTTCGCATAAACGCCGATGCGCGTTCGTCAAGTTAAGCCTGCAGAAAAGGGTTGCCCGCGCGCCGACTTGCCCGTTTGGAGGGAAGAGGAACGGAGAGAGACAGGGGGAAAGTTTAGCGCCACAAGCACTGGCGCGATTCAAACCCTCCCACTCCCTCCTCAACCTCTCCCCTCCTCCCCCTGCTTGAACAATTTTTTTTTTCACTTTCATCTCTCGTCCCCTTACAAACAGGCAGGCTTCCTCTTTCCCTTCGCCCGCTGTCTGAGAAACACGGCCTGTTTATGTTTTGCGGATGAGGCGACGCGGTCTTACGCGTCCTAATTGGCGGCCGCGCTCGCGCCGGGTGTGCGTGCAGCTGCGAGATTAGTGACTCGTTTCTCGCTTCTCGTCGCGCGCTGCGCGCGACTCTCCCGCGAGACCCCCCGGCGATTTTCCGGAAGGAATTGGGCGTGCGCACTTCGAAACTTTTATGAAGGCGCCGGAGTCTTGCTGGTCGGTGTTTCGCGTTTTCTTTCTTTGTCCTCGCCGCTGTTGTCATGGGTCGGCGAGTCCCTCGGCTGGAACCGAGAGTGTTCCGAGAGAATAAATTCTTGCTTTCGGCTCCTCAGCCTACACATTCTCTTGTACCTTGTCAAGGCGCGAGCTGCTTTGGCTCTTTGCAAACTTTGCGTGTTCAAATTCTTTAGTCGCGGAAAAAAAAATGCAAACTTGACACAAAAAAAGAATATAGTGAGTTCACTACAGCGAACCTTTTCTTTATTGAAAATATTCGAGCGCTCTCCCCTGGGAGTCGTGGAGCATTAGCCGCTGTAGTTTCAAGAAGCGGTGGAGTTTAGAATATATCGCTATAAGCAGCCAAGTTAAAGAGCTCTTCTTCACCAGGGTGCTACAGATAAAGATTACATAGCCAATCCTGAGATCAGCTATCATGTAGGAAGCGAGACTCCTAAGATGGATCGTCGTTCTGGACACGTCGATGTATAATGTCATTATTTCTTGTTGAGGGCGACGGTAACTGAAGGATTATCTGTACATTATGACCTATGAGATTACACCGATTAATTTCTTTTACTATTTCAGCGGCCATGATACGGTTTATGTTTTATTTAAAAAGCCCCAAATAATTTGGACCACTGATCTTAACGTGTAGAGACGACACTAAAACGTGCAATAACCGGACAGTAGCGCACGTTGCCTGGATTCAGGAGTGCAGATGCTTGCAGTGAATACCGCCGTTTTTAAATTAACCAATCAATGCGACGCATTCACTTTAATGAAAATGCGAGAAACAGAGCATAATATATCCCACGGATATACCTGGTCACCCGTGGCAACAGTTATATATTCGTAAAGAAACGTTGATGTCCTTTGTTGTGCCTTCTAATTTTCTACAAAGAAAAAGTTGTTAATAATTAATTACACGCTCATACAGCATATTTAAGAAATGCAAACTACACTACGCACACTATGTAGTTCTCGTAATATTTCACATAAAAGGATCTAGAAGCTATCCTGCTAAATACAAGAATGTTTTCACGTACGATCCGTCAAACGTCCGTGTTTCATCAAGAAGTTACTCCCCATCGTGTTGCTTAGCCATGCTCATGCTTGTGTGTGTGGTGCTAAAACGTCGCGTAATTTGCGCCCATAGTACCGCCGCGTACCGCTGCCGCGCCGTAACTGCGCACCCTTAAGCGACGTCGCTCCCGGTCCGCGCCAAGCTATGTTACACGGGCGCAACGTTCCACTATCAAGCAGGGTCAGTGGCAGTAAATTTCGTGAGAACTTCTTCATACACCAACACTCGTCCGCTCTCAATGTGCCGCCCTCACTGAAAGTGGAGCTCATCTCCGAAATTAGAATCATACCATGCGTTACAACCTCACAGTGAACAGCCTCATTATCACAAACAGGCAGGTGCTGTGCAGAAAATTTCTCACCCAAATACTTCCTCGTCCTCAACTTTACGAACAGTCATCCTCTGTCACCTCGAACAAGAGTCTCGCGTGCACGTCACCGTCCAACGAGTAGCCGAATTTGCGGGGTTGACTGCAGATCATGGAGCTAATGCCCTCTCATTCGACACGATGCCGAGTCTTCTCTGTCTGTGGCCAGATCTCCAGAATCTAAACACAACCCGTCCCTATCCGAAATGAGACTGTCATCACGCCCAAAGTACTGCGCTGGCAACGCGTACATCATTTCAAGCGACACCCTGTCCTGGACCCAGGAGGAGATGCCTTATGACCAAGTCATTCGTCACACCCCACTATACACACTACTGCGCAGGTTCTAGGGGCCTACCGAAGCGCACGTACTGCTGAGGTTACCCGGACAAATTCCGCGAGTTCTTCGCCTGTACGCACTTACCGCTGCTGCTTAAGTTTTACCTGCACCCACTTACCACCCTTTCTTCATCCGCCCTCGTACGTAGAACAGCTGGCTCACTGCGTGGTCATTCAAATAAACCTCAGGAACTCATAGCTGAATAGCGTGAAATTGCCTTAGGCCCCACCACGGCCGCACAATTTCAGTAGTCCACAATACCTAAAGGTAGCTTTGCCACTGTAATTGTCTTGTTGAGGAGAAGCACGCTTGCAGCTAAAGAGCTGAAACAGTAATGAACAAATGGAAATACTCAATTCTCAACAGGGTTTAAATTAAGAAAACTACCATTAAGAAAGCAACATAATTTTCACATGAATAGAGAATGAAAATATTCATGTTGAGGTTAAAAAATAGTGATAGCCAAAAAACTAAGAGAGAGGAAAAGAAGGCGAAAGAATCTGACATAAGAATCTCAAAGTACGAAATGCTCTCTGCAGCTGCATGGCAGAATTCTCCCACAACAAAACTTCGTTGAATCGGCAGCGCAAATATTTGAAGCATATTCTTCCAGTAGTTCAATGGCTGAAAATAATAATTTTTTTCATGGTGCAAAGTTTCTACTTTCACTGGCGATTTGGACGACCAGCACGGCAAACAGTAGACTGCAATGGCTTCATTAAGCCAGAATGTTAATGTTAAGTGTTAACCTAGGGCTAAATTCAATGACAAACACGACATAAATCTAGTGCGCGCTAACACAGAGACTTCCAGCGAGCGTGCAAAGTGTTGTACTTGACAAGAAAGCACTGTAACATGCAGCCCGGGAAATTAAGGCTTGAGTAATGGACTTTTCGTCCAAACGCAGCTGAAAAAGAAAGCAATCACTGAAAACGCTAAGGACACGGGATACTGCCACGATGTTTAACTGGCAATTCACTAACAGCCTGTTTAAATGTTAGTGTGAGGTGTGCGATTGTCGACGAAAATGGTGCCGGAAGTCGTCAAGCATATGTGCGACATCTCTCAGAAATTTAAAAGCGCAGAAATCACAGCACGCACTACTCACCCTCCCTTTCCCCTTTGCTTCTGTGGAACAAGAATTGACTTGATTTTTATTTACACGTGCCACGCGATCCGTCTATCTGTCAGGACTTTCAAAGTTGGTAAAAAAAATTGAAACATTATATCTACCCTACGTCCTGCGCTTCAGAAAACTTGTGACCATGATTCATACACAAGTTGTTCCGCGCAGTTCCGTTGACTCCACTGGGGCGATCTTCTTGAACACTTGGGAATTTGCGGGATGCGAAAGGTTACTGGAACATATTAGGAAGGCAGTGGAACAATCATTCGGGGGAAAGGAAAATGCACAAAACAAGAAATACGCCGCAGCGACTTCCTTCCACCGTCTTTCCTGTAGTTCCAAGAACATTTGGAACAGGTATGCCCCACTTCTCAGCACCGCTCAAGCTCATTGTCGTGCGGCCAGATGTACAAAGCGAGTCTTAAAAGGGAGAAGAAGGTGCTCATCAGTGACACAATGTGAACCAAGCCAGCGAATATGGTATTTGCATATTAAGTGTTGTGCATCGGATACACCTTTTATGAGGAAGCAGATATATTAGCCAGAACCCCCAATACATCACTGTAACCGCATTCATGCTCATCTTTCATATACGGGCCGTGCGTAGAGCAGTGCTTACTCTTTAGCGACACAAGAGCACGTTTAGTCCCAAGAATTGCACCAATCGAGCTGTGGCGGGGGCACTCGGCATAACAAACAGGTACAGCGCATGCGGCGGCCAGCTCTCTTAAAGAGTTGTCTGACAAGCAGCTGGCTTGCTCCGAAACTGTATGAAGTTTTGCTTGCACTCAATTCCACCCCTTTCTACGGTTGTCGCTTATATTTTAGAGCGCAGCTCTTAAGGCGCCCGTTATTGGGTTGAGCCGCGTCGACGCCGTCGGTGTAACCGTGCAAAATAATAAATAAATAAATAAATAAATAAATAAATAAATAAATAAATAAATAAATAAATAAATAAATAAATAAATAAATAAACTTTACCGCGATAGGGATCCTAACCCGCGGCGCCACGAACAGATCAGCTTCGCTGGCCAGTGCACGAGAGCACTATGGTATCGCCGCAGCCTATCGCGCCCCGTGTTAAACTGCAACACACTCTCGCACACTGTGCACTGCACATCGTCGTCTTCATCAACTAACACTACAGGAGAGGCACGGTGGCATCACTAAGGTGCCAGGGGTCATCTAGACCTGTGAACAAAACTCAGCTCTCACTTGCTACATCATGCGGACAACGAACGCGCACTCTCGAGGCAATTGATAAAGAGAACATGCGATCGCGCAACCCACCGTCTTGTTCGGTATACATCCTCGTCTGGAGAATGGAGAAGAAAACCTGAAATTAGCATGCCCCTACGATCAATGAACTGCAGTGTAAACAAGTCTTGAACTGTGGACGTTGTTTTCTGAAAAGGAAAAAAAGAACAGCTAGTACGGATGGCATTATTAGGCCCGAAATGCTTTCCATTGTTAGTGTCAGTATCGGTCAGCTCAATTATCTCCTTTCATTAAGACATTCATGACTACTGATGCATGCCAGAGGTTCTTCCACTGTTGCACGGCCGACAGTTGTGTGTAGTTATTAAAGCGTACTATTAGAAGGGTCCGTCCACGCCGAAATGAAGGCCGCCATCTGTCAGTAGCCATTAGCAGGTAGCCCCTCTGCCACGTTCTACCGGGCTATGAAGGAATTTAGTATACTATCTCAGATATAACGAACGTTATAAGGCCTCGGATGTAACCAACATAAGTATGCCACCTTGGATATAACGAACTTTCGCGTCTGGACATCGGGTGTAACGAACTTAGTGTGTTCAACTACGATATAAAGAACCAACGTGTGTCACTCATGCATAACGAACTTTAGTGAGTCAACCTGAGATGTAACGAACGTTTCGCAGCTAACGCATTAAAACGATCCACAGAGGATCGCCAAATAGATTTTATGTTCACGCACTTCACTGGTAAGTGTGTCCCAGTAGGGACCAAGAGGATCAGGCCAGGTATAGTGGTCTGTTGTATCGAATCGTGTGTGCACGAAAATATCTACAACCCGCCCTGGTGACTCAATGGCTGTGGTGTTCGCTGCTCAGCCCAAGGCCGCGTAATTGACATCCGGCCGCAGTAGCCGCATTTAAAAGGGCGCAGATGCAAAACATGCCCGTCTGCTGTGAGACTTCAGAGTACGTTAAATATACTCAAAAGTTTGAAATTAACCCGAAGCCGTCCATTATGGCGCCCCTTATAGCCCATGTGCACATCCGAGACGTTTAAATTCACACACACCAAATTATCTTTTTAAATGACCCTTATTGCGCATAGAATCATTGCGCACTGTGTCATCCAGGTTTCAGTCATCTCCTAGCTGAGTGCCTTCGATCACGGCCGCGGCGGTCGAATTTCGATGGAGGCGAAATGCTAGACGCCCGTTTACTGTGCGATGTCTGCGCGCGTTTAAGAACCCCAGGTGGCCGAAATTTCCGGTGCCCTTCACTATGGCGTCTCTCATAGCCTGAGTCGCTTAGAGACGTTATACCTCCTTAAACAAAACTAAACTAAACTAGCTGAGTGCCATCTAAAGGCGGTCATCGAGTATAGAAAAGAAACGGGCAAGAATCATGCACCTTGGTCTGGGAACGTTAAAACCTTCGTTCTCGCTGCACCTAGAAGGATGTTTCAACGATCAAGCCACGTGCGCACCTGCGCCAGCATGCGTTGGAGGCCTAACACAGCTGCCGAAGCATGGGTTGCATGCCGAAGAGTGATGAAAATGTCCCGACTTCCTCCTGGCAGAGACGACGGTGGTGATGATCAGTTCCGCAGTGAGCAAGCACAGTAGACGCCGATGTGAGCTGTAAATTTTAGCTGTTTCATAACCCTGCTAAAGTAACGAGGTGACCGCAAAACCCACTCTCTGCCGCTGCACCCGGACAAACTTCAGACAGACGGTCTCTCTCGACACCTTTGATGCGTCTCCACGATCAGCCGATGTCTGAGTAAACAACTGTTGAGACACCGAGCCAGGCACTCATCGGATCACAGAACCCCGGAGACACTTTCTCGTCTTCTGAGATGGCTGGCCTATTCTTATGGCTATGATTGTACGCCGGGGTTTTTTACGCACGTATGTTCCCACTCTGTATTTCTTTCTCTTCTTGTGTTTTCCTTCATGTCCCGGGCAACCTATGCAGGCTAACAATCCAAGTCACGAAATTATTCTATCTTTTCTCTCTCTCTCTCTCTTTCCAGCCGCTCTACGCATACTTCTGGTTTCAGTTGCAGAACATGCTGTTTTATTTTTCTTGATTTTTTTGTATTGCTGCATGCGAATCAATTTCTTATTTGCCGTTTTCAGAGTTTGTGAACAGAGGAACCAAAAATATATTTCACGTTCCAAAGCACGTTACACAAAATATAAACATCCATCGACTTCCGTTAAGCCACCGTAAAAACAAAAATAAAATGCATGCTGTCATTCCAGGGGAGAAGAAGTGGACCACCGAGGAGCTGAGCGCACTGCGCACAGCCCCGGTGATGTCTCGTTGTTTCCCCCATCACCGGGCGGCTGATGGTCACGGTGCCCCCGTGCGCCGCGGCCCACTTAATTCCCTTCAGCGGCCTCCTCGCTCACGGCCGAGCTGGCCTCTTCATTTTCATGCCGCGCGAACAGGAAAGGCCGCTCAAAGGGAGAGGGAGAAAGGCGGCGCGAAAGAAGAAGGTCCACGCACAGTAGCGGTGTAACCACGAAGCGTGCAGCTCGTTTCACGGGCGCCCTCAACCGAAACCTATTCCCGGGGTAAAGCCGCCTGTAACGAACGAAAAAGCAGAGAAAAATGAAAACAAGCGGACACCACCAACCCTGAACGATTCTCGCCCGCAGAGGAGAAGTAAAATAACGCTGCGAGTACTACGGCATATGAGGTCGGGAAGACCGGGGGCCCGCGAGCGATGACTGGGGAGGCGAGTGTACGCCTCCAAGTCCTGTCGGGGACTCCTCAGTGGGCAAGCAGTCCAGGATACGCGCAGTGTAAAAAAATAAAATAAAATGCGCAGGTAGAGATGCACAGAGAGTTCTAGAGAGACGCTGAGGCCCGGCTCCTAGATGGCGTGCGCGCGAGGAGGGGACTAGGAAGTGCGTCTTAAGAGGCAAACTTTGGCGCCGCCACCGCCGCCGCCGCAGCGCAGTGCGGCTGATCCCGCTCGTTACTTGCAGCGAACGCGCGCTGCCTGAGAAAAGCGGCACGCGCCGCTCCTCGGCGGCTCGCTGCGGAGCCGTAGCCACGTACTTCCGAGCTCTCCCCGTCGCCTGCGCACAGTCACATGCGTCACTCTCCTCCCGAGTGCTCAAGCCACCAGCCCTCCCCTTGCCGCCGCACGTTTCCCTGCGACTTCGTGAAAATTTGATGTCCCAGCCAGCCTGTGCGCATGCGCGCTTCAATTATGCATCTTTATGACCTTCCACCTGCGCGTTCTAGATCAAAATTGCATGCACTTCAGAGTTGCTGCCCCCTCTCCTGCTGCCGCACAGCTTACTCCACTCCGCTCCCCACCTCGCTCCAGCCCATCATCTCGGCTCTGCCATCCGGCCCCCGGTAGGTGCTTTGCAGGGGAGCCTTCGCGCCGGAGGGATGCGGGTTTGTCTACCTGTCTCTTTCATGCTCCCTCCTGTCTGGCGGGTCACCTGCTCCCAGCGAGGGAGCGGGCTCGCGGCTGTCCAAGAGATAAACAATTCCCAACGCTATTGATTCTTTCGAGTCTCTGCAGGCTTACGCGGTTCCGTTGGACGGGACGGCGCGTGGGATTCCATAATGTATGCGGGCTCTCTAGCCTCTACCTACGACGACGCTGCATTCAACGTCTAGAAGCTCTTCCGCGTGTTTTTCTTTTTCTTAATTACGCTGCGAACCTTAAGTCTTCAGCGACTCTTCCAGAAACGAATAGGAAAATGACAGCCTACCACGAATTCATACGTGTCGCCGCTCTCCTTTCTTTGTCAGTGACTACATGGACCGAGCTTCATGTTTCTGCTCTGTGTGCTCTTTTACAAGCAGACCGAGAACGTCAACGGTATCCTTGTTGGTGATAGTTCATCAAAATGTCATGAATGAATCATACCGGCTAACCATATCGGTTTCAATCACATATGAGCGCAATACATCGTGACCCCCATTGTATATAATTGAATTGCACTGGTTGCCCTGATTGAAATACTGTGAATAGTTGTATTGTGACCGCTAGTTTTCAATTGCCGATGGAGGGGGGGGGGGGTTAGGCTGAGCAAGCTGTCATAAGGCAGCTTTTACTCTAGCCCCCCCCCCCCCCCCGTCATTATGTAAGCATTGATGCAAAGTAAAGCTATCATTAATATTATTAACGGTTACCTCCGCAAATCATATACGAAACGCAGACCAATAAACAAATAGTTACCCAACGCTAATATTTAGATTTATTATAACATTTTGAGAAAAAAATGGCAATTATGCGTGATAACGTAAAGATAGCCACTGCAAACTGGCCGCGCCAGGAGTGCAGCACGATGGTACAGTGGCGAGTGAAAGGGATTAGCACAAGTGACAGATGGCGCGGCGTATTGGCTTGCAAATACGTTGACTGCGACAGCATCAGGCCATTCGGACGTTTGCAGCAAGGGTCGCCAGGTATCAACTTTTGTGAAGCGGGCCGCTTTTCAAGCTTCCGAGTGCCGCTGGGCTGCTGACTACGGCGATGGCCGGCCGGGCGTGACTATGCACATGACCTTTCATTTTAGCGCTGGCATCGTGAGCAGATACCTTCATCTCTATTTTACTCTTTTATTACTGTTTTATTGTTAGCTATCCCTTCATCAAACAAAGAAGAGAGCAAAAAGAATTATCGCAGGCGATGACTGCCTGCTGAACGCCCCCTTAGACTGAAGAATGGGAACGGCCTGGCACGCTTGCCATTTACGTGTTCCTGAACAGTAGCCCTGCTCGCTGCCATTGCGCCGTGCCAGTGATTAGTCACTTGTGCTAATCTTATTTACACGCCCCTGTGCATTATCAAGATTTTAGCTCTGCAGACCGCACCATCGTACGTCGGGAATTCATACCTGGTATTTCGCTTACGATGTCCTGCAACTTTTAAAAAGAAGCCTTTTGACTCAGAAGAGCGCTTTTTTCGGCATCGCATTGTCAGTGGTGCAGCGCGACAGAATTAAGCGTACTAACTTGCAGGCTAATTAACTGATATTGAGTAGTTAAAATTTCAACTATTACTGTTAGTCGCTTTATTGACTGAGAGGCGTGCAGCCCACGGTAAGCAATATTCATGTCAGTTTTTAGAATTTCGAAAACGCAGTTACGGTTAGCGCTGTGGCCCAACAAATATAGCTATTTGGACGAGTTACGTGCACTGCAGGGTATGATTTGCCTGCAAGCTTTCCGAAAGCGTTTGTACTCTCGCACACATCCACTGCACAAAACAACCGACAGTCATCATGCGTCCAGATTGCCACTCGCTCGACCATATCGGACACGGCATCGATTACATAACAATTGCATAACGTCTGTTTGGTCGAACACACATTTAACTCTTCAGTTTTACCACGAGGACGTGTTGGAAAAGTCTTCCGGAGGACAGGGTTAAGATACGCGATCCTGTAGGATTCAAACACCAATTTACCGCTCTTCTGCAAGCGCAATACCTTAATCTGCTCTAAAACACTGAATAAAACACTTAATATATGCGGATTTAAGGTTAAAGGCAGATTCATATAGGGTTCCTTGACGGCGGAACAAATCAGTGGCCAGTCAACGTAACGGTTTGGTCTCAGACTCTTTTCACAACCAGTTCACCCCAGAGAAGCCGACCACCAGGCAGGGGGAAATCTTGTACCCATTAGAAAACTGGTGGCAAACCGGCGGCACTGGGGATCGAACCCAGCACTTTCCGAATGCGAGGCGGATGCTCTGCCACAAGCCTCCTACAAGCGCACACCCCTGAGGAAGCCGGAAGCCGGGCCGGGGGTGGCTTGTGCCCATTTTTACCGGTGGGTGTCCGGCAGTGGGTTTCGAACCAACCACCCCCCGCAGGCGAAGCGGACGCCCAGATCACTCGGCCATGACACGAGGCCACAAGGAGCCCACAGTCTTCGGTGCTATCTTAGTGGAAAGTGAGAGTAGCGCAAAACGGGACAAAGGGACAGAGAAAGACAGACACAATATGCTCAATATGCTCTGAGTGCGTTGCAAAGTGATAAGTGTTCTTACATGCCTTTCTAGTCCCATAGTATCTGAAGTTGTATAATATTATTTATTTTGTTGTATTTTTACATTTTGTATCTCCTCCTATGTTGTAATTACTATGATAGCAGTATAAGCCCCGTCTCCTGAAAACCTGTTGTGAGCTTCGTGACCGAGGGAGGAGCAAAGAAGTTCGAAAGCAGAGGCGAGGAAGCGCGTTGCAATAGCGCTCCTTGCGGGAGGGAGAGGAACTAGCGCTCGCGTCGGAGTCGCCGCTGTTGGAGCAAACAAAACACAATTAAAGGGTGCCATATTGAAAGCTAATTTGAAAATATGCAAATGAAAAGCGCTCTGCTGACATAGAAATGCCGCATCGCATTGTATGATTGCCTGTCAATTGTTTTGTGTGGAACTCCTCCAAGTCGCGCAATGCTCCACTTTGGACCCATAAAGAATAGGAATAAATAAATGAATATCTCCACAAGTGTAGATGGCTCCGTAACTGCTGCATTTATTCAGCTCAAAACCGCCCACAACGGCATCAGCGCTCGCATTTAAAAGGCACTGAGGACAACATCGTGTTCTAGGTAAAAACGAATTATCTGGCTTTCTGTGCATGTTCTCGTTTGTGCGGCAGTGAAAAAAAGCAATTATGGCTGAGAAAATTCAATTAAAAATATTTTCCGCCACTCGATCTAAAATCTTCACGTCTACACTAAGAATAGCTGCTTGCCGCCCTTTTAAAGTTCATATTGGCGGTGCAACATAGCCTCAGGGATCCGCGACGGAAAAATTCAGCGTCGACGCACACAGTATGCTTCCTTAATCCGTCGGTGATGGTGACACTTGTATTTGTTTTCGTTTGGCGTTTTGTAGCTTTTGAAATCTCCGTTTTCCGCGACATAGGCCTCTTTGTTGCTAGAATGCCGTAGTCTATCGATACCGGCCAACTTCAGTTTCTCCACAGTTTCCCCTTAGCCGACCGTCCATAGATTTCAACACTGTGACTGTGACCATAGCTTTTTTTTTAATGTGTAGAGCGTTTGAACTGCTGGTTCAATATATATTTAAAGCCAGTATAGTCGCCAGACCGACCTGCTGACATCTGTTCTGTGGATTTTAGCACCCGCGAGCATTTATCCTGCACCTCCTAAAGTGCGTTCATCCCCATTTCGCTTCCGCATAAAGTATTGAAAACCACACTATTCAGAACTCTGCGCTGACGGCGAACCAGAAGTGTGGATAACAATCGCAAAATGTGCAATGAATAAACTTGGACCATTAAGAGAAAGCTTCTCCCAAACTGACCTCTAAGTGCTAAGTTTACTATAAACATAACTCCGTGCTACTCGTCCTGCCTTTCTTGCCATTACAACCACTAACTATGCTTTGCAACTACTACTGCGCCTGCCCCGTATAAAATATAACGCTTATTTGGCTCGAAACCCTGTAAGTTGGGCAGACCATTTCTACCGCATATTCTTCGCATAAAAGAGACAATTGCCCCCACCCCCCACTCCGGCCACAGCCACATAAGCGACGCGCAACTCACTAGAGGGGTATTACAGCGCTAAAATATAACTAAGACGTTGTGATATTGCACCGCATGTACGATGTTTGCGTGCGTTCGTCTTGCTGCCAGTCTTTATTGCTCTTTTCAGGGAGCGTGCTTCACAGCTCAGCGTGGCAGAAAATGAGAATATTTGGAAGCTCGCTTTTACACGTGGTAATTACGGTTCCGAGTGCAAACGATAGTACCAGCATCCCACTGTAGGAAATGAATACTTATATCGCTACAAGGCACAGGGGGAGCAATTTTCGCCATAGTTATTATGGAGCTAATTCCGCCATGTTAACATCCCCACCATCACCTCCACCCTAGTATGCCACTCAATATAGCTCCACCTATTAAGACCAACCTGCACAATATCCCAAGTAACTAGAGCAGTATACTCTTAGTTTGATGAAGCTTTCTCGCCAGTGCTCGGACATCTTCAAACCGTTATTACGTGGAGCACAGCGCCCGCTTCATGTTTTGATCTGGTGATTGGAAAGAGTGCTCAGAACAACACCACAGGGCATCCGCATCGGCCATGGCTCGTTAAGACTTCTGTAAACAATGATTGTCGAGAAAGTCATTGCACAGCACAGTATTATGCGAAACTGCCCTAACCCTTTCAGACGCAACTCGATCTTTGTATCGAAAATAAAAGTTATTTTTTCGCCTAATTTTTACATGCATGTCTCAAGATGGCCAATGAATTTTATAATGCGAAACACGAACTATCCATTTTTATTGGCATGTGAAAAAATTTATAGAAAGCGTTTCAGTGCTTCAAAATTATGCAACCGAAACACCGAGCCCTTTCAAATACCTTTGAAAGGGAGGATTATTTTTTTTTCTTGGGGAGGGGGGGTGCACATTACGCTAAAATTTACAGTAAAAAATATTATTACTGGTGACAAAGTCTACCCACACGACTATGTCCGACTCGGCACACGTATGTTCCCTCTTTCAGCTTCTATCTCTCTTGTTGCACTGTTTCCGTGTTATCACCATGTAGAAAAATTTGCTACCTAACTCACAGCTGTGAGAAATATTATTTACTGCTTTGTGTAGCTGTCATAAAAAAATCAGACTACTTGCAATAGAGCAAATTTAAATTCGCCCGAAACGATGAAATTACAGCCAGCAGTAGCACACCCTTCGCAAGAGCTTACGGCTTTCTACACAAACCTGCTGTCTGAAAGGGTTAACACTAAGGCTATTAATGCAAGACCAGAACACAAAACTAGCCGTGAATCCCGCAGCCTCGCGTAATATGCTGCATTTGTGGCTACAGTTGGAACTGCACTTTTTAGCGAGGGTTACTCATATTAAAAAGAAATAAAAGGTTCTACTAAACTCAGTACGCATGGCATTCTAAAAAAAAAAAACACCTGGAGCAGTATTCCGTAACGCTACATCTCGTTTTCGCTTCATTTCGTCGTGACACCAATCGTGATGAAAGCAGCAGGAGGTGAGACAGCAAACGACCAATCACAGGCACGGCCAGTCTGCACGCAACGCCGCCGCTAGCTGGACTCTGAACACAAATACGCCTATATGGGAGTAAAAAGGGAGTAAGCTGTCCTTTAGAAGCACGCTAGAGGACAGCTTACTCTTTTTTTTTTGCTTCTTTCTGTTTAGAGTGTACCCTTCTCCCGCGACATCCAGTCCGACCGTGTTTCATTTAGGGGATCACAGTGACCATGCTCCGTCAATTCATTGCACAATGACAGTGCACTTTCTTTCCCGAAACGGATGTAGCGCCGATAAAGCTCGTCGGTTATTTCAAACGCATTGTCGTGCTCGAACATTCGTCGAGCTTGTCCGCAAGTGCGGATTGGGTGTGGGGCGCCTTTATGCAAGTAAGTGGCATCATGAACGTGCTTCTGCCACGGCCACCATGACGTTATCACCGCCGGCCTACGTCAATAGCAACAGTGCCCAATGGCAGAATGACAAATAACGCGAAAACAAAATAAAATGTTACAAAATACGACCCCCTGTGCCTTTTATTGGAACGCACTCCGTCGTTCCTGATTTCTTGCTTCGTTCTCCCTAGCTGACTTTAGAGAAGTTAGGAAGCTAACCTGTAGTGATGCGCCTGCTGCACCTGTCACTGCAAGCGCACCGCATATGCTTGCTGGCTTCTGAGAATAACAGGAACCTCCTGCATGTTTCACTTTGCATTTAAGAGCATAGTATGGGATCTGTCGTGGCAACAAAGGGCCACAAATGGACTTCTACCGCGCGATGCGGATTTAACATTATTGACGGCGGAACTTATCGCTGATCCATCAGAGCAACTGTGGTCAAGACCCTTTTCCCAAGCATCTCACCCAGAAGAGCCGAGCACCAGGCCGGGGGAAATCTTGTACCCATTAAAAGCCGGTGGGTATCCGGCGGCACTGGGTATCGAACCCAGCACCTCCCGAATGCGAGGCGGATGCTCAACGACTTGGCCACCGCTGCGGTTGGGCTATCTTTAGTCTGTCGGTTTAAAATGTGGGCCGCATAGACACGAGTTTCAATTATGACCACCAACAACAACTTCATGAGCACTGCAACACCGAGCATCTAAATCTCTCTTGGATGAGGCTAATTCATGTTATTCAAAAAAAAAAAAGAGAAACTGCTTCCGTGCTTGTGTGCGTGAGTTTTGTTTATTGGTTCGGGCTCAGGTACTCATTTCATTTTGGCTACTTAAAAATATTGACGGCATTCATAATATGAAGCGTGTTTTTTTGGCGCCACACGTACGACACCATAGCTAAAATATTCTTGTCGCTTTAAACGAAGCCCCTATGTGGAAATACAAGCGCAGTCAAATGTAAGAAAGTGAATAGCTCGTTCATCTCCATCTCTAGAAGAAAAAAAAAACAAAAAGAGAAACATTTCTCTCTGAACTCGTACTGCATATTCTCGGGCGCATCAATATGCACTCGTGGACAGAGCAAAATAAAACGGATATCGCACAGTTCCGAGCAGAGCGAACGTAAAGATTAACAATATCCCGATTCCAGTCGCTTCGTTTCGATGGGCGGCCGTATACACGGGTTAGAGATTTCCGGCGCGAGAATTCCCCCAGCTGGCACAGCCGGCACGACGGTGTGTGCGTGATGGAGGGACGCAGGGAAGGAAGAACGGGGCTGTGCGAAAATCAGCGCCAAAAGTTGCGGGCGTAAGAAGCAAGAAGCCAGAGCGGAATAGGGAGCCCAGAGAATGGAGTGCTGCGGGGAAGAAGAGAGAAAAAAATCTAGCAAACAAAAATCAAGAAAAAAATCCCTGAGTCTTCATAAAAAAAAGAAAAGAAAAGTGGCAGGTTTGGGAGACACGGCATAAGCCGGGGCAGGGAAACCAAAATTATAATGCAGCCGTACTTTCTTGCGCGCCAATTTTATCGATTCCCGATACAAGGCGCATCGTACAATATGAAGGCTCTTGGGCTGAAACCCCCGCGTTCTGGTTGCATGCTATAGGAGAGAGGGGAGGGCGGGGGGAGGGTGGAATGCCTCATTCGTAAACAGCCTGTGCGACGGCCTACGTACGTCTTCTGCCCTGCTTCTTTATACTCGTGCGCTTTCTTTATTATTATTAGTGTTATTATTAATGCACTCGCCCCTCCGCGGCAGACTCGTGTGCGAGATATTTACATCCCCTGCGAGCCGATCGCAACAGCAGCTCATTTGGGTCGCCTTCCAAACCGCGCTCTGCAAAGTAGCTCTCCAAAAATCTAAGCAGTCATTTGGTCGGATGTAAACTGGCTAGATTCGAGGCCCTGCGACGCATGTAAATGATACGTACTAAAGTGGGACGGCTATATTTCGGCTTGTTGTATAACTAGGAAATGACCCTCACGTAATGCTGACGTGTGTCAGTGGTTGGAAAGGCAATATGCGCGCTTAAACGAAGAATAATTACACTTGAGAGGGTTGTCGCCTGTTATCTGCTCAGATGAGGATCGTTTGGCTTAGTAGCAACATTCTTGCTAATGGTTAGTTCGCTTTCGCATCAGCCACATTTAATGTGTCATGCAGCACATGGACGATCTGCGCAGGTCTAGTCCATTCAGGCCCCATTAGAAACCCATTCCCTCTCATCGACCAGTCTTCGAAATGTTGGCACTCGCGTTTTCAGTCAAGCGGCGGTTAAGGAAGGACGCAGTAAGCGGCACCAGTTTAAACGAAAACTCCTCTTCCATCTTCTTCTTCTTCCCCTAAACACGCACCCGGCCGCATGCACTTCACGCGTGCAAACTGGGCGCACAAAAGTCAGCCGCATTCGTAGGTCTCTGCCGGCAGCAAACTCGGCGCAATTTGCGGTCACGCTTGCCGGAAACAAGACAGCCGGACCGAGCGGGTCGTCAGCTGGAAGGCTCATATTTCAATGGGCCGGCCCCGGCAATAACAGCGTTTGGCCATTAAGGGAGGAACCCTTCCTTGCTCTTAAGTGCTGGGGAATTACTTGGGCCGGTTTTTTGTTGCAGTTGCTCGACTCTCGCTGAGTCGTTTTCGGGTCCCCGGCGAGCCTCCTGCAGCCGCCCGCTGCCGGGGATGCTGCCTCCGGAAGGCGCTCGGAGGCCCTTCACGCCTGCTGGCTCCCGGCTAACAAGAGCCGCTGCCCTGACTCGTGGGCAGCGATGCCGTTTCTCCGATACCAGCTTGCTCGCTTCGTCTACGGGTTTGACCACTCATTCCAGATCTCCGCTATTCGCGTTCCGCGTATGGCTCCGAAAGTTTTCTTTCTTCTTCGCGGGATTTTGCTCCGGCTTTTTCGTGTCCTGTCTCAGTGCGCATGCAAGACCGCAGCCAGCAACTGCTTCCTTTCTATTGCTTTCGCTATACACTGGAAGCCGGTCATAAGCTGCTAACATACCGGAGTCCCCCTTTCGAAGACGTCAGGTATTTTATCCCTTCCATTTAAGTTAAAGATGCCAATACACGTGCATTCGCTTTTCAGCAGCTATGATATGCCTCTAAACGGAACTTAAAACTACGAACTACTATTTACTTCATAATTGTTTGGCGGTGTGGGAGTAAAAAAGTGGTGGTCACATTTAACGCGGGCCTTGCTCGGATCAATGGTAGCGCGCTCGTGGAAGCTGCTGTTCGCATGTGCCCTCTCAGCTGTGAACATACTGCTCGAACGCCAGGGGCCATATTCTGTAGGCTGTCCATTTGCGTTTTTCCGTTTCGCGTCCATTCGGTCCTCTGCCAGTGGCCACTCAGATATACCCGCGGCTTTAAAGCGCCTGTGGCAAGCGTCCCAGCCAATGGGTGGTTGATGACCGGACCTCACCATTGGCTGAAATTGGATGCAGTAGGTAGCCAAACGTGAGCTGCATCGCAGCGCTCTGTCAACACCAGGCGACCGGACATGACCGCTGGCTACCATTGGCTGCAACATGCAGCCGGTGATGAGGTAACTTTCTCTCTCTCTCGCTGTCTCTCTCTCTCTCTCTCTCTCTCTCTCTATATATATATATATATATATATATATATATATATATATATATATATATATATATATATATATATATATATATATATATATATATATATATATATATATATATATATATATATATATATATATATATATACCAGGTGTCCCAGCTAATTGTAACCAAACGTTTTAAAACCACATTGCCCTACCTCAGTGAAAGAAATTAACTGAGTGCTGTTGAGGGTCGCCTGGCCTAGTCTGCAGCATTTTTTTCGCTCGTCAATTTTTATTAATTTTAAGGACTAATCAGCTAACATTTTAATTTTTGTTTCAGAAGCAAGGTGACAACTGAATAGTGGTGATCGCCTTTAAAACCAGCTATAGTCGGATAAAACTTAAGTCTGCAGTGAAGCTCCGCCCACATTCAGGACCGGCGCACAGAATTCCTCCACGACAAAAATTTAGGCCGTTGTTAAAACTTCTCTTGTCACCTAAACAAGAAGCTAACCATGAGAAAAAAGTTAAAAGCTCTAGAATTTTGATACCTGGCTTGTTGCATAAAGTCAAATATTGAAAAGTTGATTTCGTTCACTTTTGTGACTGGCTAGCGGAGTAATACAGTACGCCGCGGACCGTGGCTCAGTGTTAACAACTGCTGTATTTTTAAGTTGTATCCTACTATAGCGGTGATGCTTGCAACAATGTAAAATGTACGTAACTTTATTTACTGGCAAGCTATCACGTGACAAGCTGCTGTCTCATATCTCCAGAGAAAAGCGGATTTTCTTCTCATAGACGCGTATCGGCACGCTGAAATGGTAGCCCTGCAACGCGCAAGGTTTTTTTTACTGCGTGAGTTATCATTTAGGACCCATGAAAAAAAAAACGTAAACGTAGCTTGGTACAAACATATAAGTCAGCTATTTTTCAAGACGATCTGCAACTTCTGTATTGAGACTTTGTTCCTGAAGCCAATAAATAAAAAAGCCATTGTTTACTAATTAATATCATTTGGAGAAAAAACACTCTAGGCCAGGTCACGAGATTATCAACAGCCCTCAATTGATTGGAGATGAATTTAGAGGAGAAAGAGAGTTTGCAGATTTTTTTTTATCTTAAAACTGTGAGATATACATCGGTGCGGTTGTGCACGTGAATCGTACAGCAAGGTGGGCATTATGTACCTGATAGAGATTAATAATTAGACAACTAATTAACTATTAACTTTTTTACTTTTGGTTCTAAGGAGCAAGGTTAAACTGCGAAATTATAGGACGTCATCATCGAAGGTGAGTCTTGTTTTTAAATTTTTAATCGACAATGTGATTGAAATATCGAACATCACGCATACAGATTTGAAAGCTCATTTAGTTGGCTATCTTCCTTTGCATATTTATAAAGAGACTGCGCGTCGTAGTCGCCACAATTCAGTTAGCTTCATCTCGAGCATCAAGCCAACAAACGGCGTCCGTATTTCATGCATAACGAATGCGAGCGATGAGATGTTTTTTTTTATATATACAAAGGCGGGAAAGCCAGCTCAACAGGCTTTAAAATTCATATTTTTCACGCTTGATTTTTCGAAGAATACTGCCGATTATGAAACTTTAAATATAGGAGTCTTCTTTAATGTTGACGGCCTTCCATTTATCGATGTAACCATGCCCCTTTAAAATAAAAAAAAATGCTAGGTAATTTTAGTCGCGTACTTGTCTAATTTTTGATCCATATCAGGCACAATGTACAGTCACGAGTAAAAATATTAGCAATAGTGACGTTGACATGGTTATTTTTTCTGCTGCTTTATAAGTAATTTGCTTTAAACAAATTGATTGGCACTACACATTTAAAAAATAGAAACATTCCCTTATGCACCTTGGTTTCGGTGACTGTTGTCTTCCTTAATATGCTCGTCAAACGAGCCCTTCATTTCATTTGCCTTGTATGCCGATAGCTTAACAGGGGCCTCGGTTCTGGCAGTCTTGATGCCATAGGTAGCATAATAAGGTTCTCGCACACTTTCCGCCTTCGCCGTTAGATGACGTTCTACGTCACATTCGCGGTAATACAGGACGTTCTACGTCCACCGCTATGGACGAGGGTGGTGCTGGTGAACACTCTCATGGTCCGCTTACGCGCAAAACATAAATACCCACGAGAGCAGCAGATTAGACAGCCGTCGCCGTAGCTCAGTTGGTAGAGCACCGGACGCGATATTCGGAGGTCGTGGGTTCGGATCCCACCGGCGGCATGGTTGTTTTTTTCTGCTGCTTTATAAGTAATTTTCTTTAAACCAATTGATTGGCACTACAATTTTAAAAAAAAAGAAGAAACATTCCCCTATGCACCTTGGTTTCGGTGACTGTTGTCTTCCTTAATATATATATATATATATATATATATATATATATAGATTTAAGAGAAGTGGGCACTTCTACAAAGACACTTTTATTTATCAACGTTTCGACCGCGGTGCGGTCTTCTTCAGAATTAAAAAAAACGCGAGAGAGAGATTTCAGAATTAAAAAAAACGCGATCACCCTTGGCGCTGTGGCTCGAGAAAATTTGACTTTCTTGACTAGTTACGTGCACTGGAAAGGTTGCTTTGCCTGCATGCTTTTCAAAAGCGCATATATATTGGCACAATCTAACAAAATTTTGTCGAATTACAGCGCCGACGCTAATCGCGTAACTTACATGACCATTGTTAACCACTGGCTACAAATCCTCAACTAGGCGAACTTACCAAACGACAGGTTGACGGCACTGAAAGTTGCTTGGTTAACGCTGCATTTACTGCCCTATTGATTCAAAGCCCAGTTTTTAAGTCACTCATGATCGAAGGCTTTTAAATTTCTTTTAGGGCGTGTATTAGATTCATGTGAACCATTTGTGAACGTCTTTGCTACTCGACTCTATTTCACGCGAAGCTGGTAGCACTTGCATGTGGCAGCTACTTTCTATACCCGTCAATTGAATTAGAGCGCTGGCATTTTAGCCTTATTAGTGAAGATTTGAAGCGACCATATTTTCACAACGCCCATTCAAAGCTGCTTATGTATTGCTAACCTTAAAGCTCAGCGGTACGCTTGCTATAACCTGCCTGCCTCGCGTCACGCATGTTCTCGTTACCGCCAGAGCAAGATTTGCAATTTCCTTTCCCTATCAGTAAATTTGGTAGATATCGAATGGGTTTATTTTAACAGTGTAAGAAAAGCATGTGAAAGCGAACGACGCAACAAAAAAAAATAGGGTGCCAAGTTTGTGCATCCTTTAAAGCTGTCGATCCGGAGTTCGAGTAATAAAAATCGTGCTTCTTCTTGCTTCATAATGCACTCAGTTGAGTGGATGAAGCACTAAGGCCCTTTTGGGATTAAGCAAATGTGGATATCAGAGCGCTGTTTAAGAGCAATTTATTATTATTATTTGTCCATCGTTTCGGTATCGCCTTCCCGCTGAACTTTCCGCCGGCGAGTGGTTCACACGCGCGTGTTCACGGCGACCCCGGCGTAACCTGCGCAATCGGCGCGGCCTAATTAATACAAATGCAGTGGGGCTCCGGGGAGGGCGCACTCCATCATCGCTTATCGAGAGCCACGGCGACACAGCGCGACGGTGACGCGACGTAGTGCCTGCTGGCAGCGGCACTGGCGGCAGATTTACGGCCGGCCTTTTGCGGCGCACCGTTCCGATTAATTGCCCGCCCGTTTAATCTCGAACGCAGGCGGCGTCCGGGCGCCGAGACGGGCCCTATGCGCGCCACTCTCTTCCAGAGTGGACGTCCCTCCGTTCCAGTGCGCCGCAGCGGAGATGCATTAGGATTCGCCACCCGCTCGGGCCGCGCGGACGCGGGACCCTGAGCGATGACGCCGAGGACGGCCGTTAAGCTTGTATATAGGCCTGCGAATATGGCGACGTTTGCTGCAGAGTGCGCGTTTTTCCGGGCGGGTTCACCGGACTCTACGCGCAAGCCCGCCTCTCTGTGGGCCGTCAGGCTGC
The DNA here is from genome assembly GCF_052857255.1 of Amblyomma americanum. Lineage (NCBI taxonomy): Eukaryota > Metazoa > Arthropoda > Arachnida > Ixodida > Ixodidae > Amblyomma > Amblyomma americanum. Next base: position 248,598,145 of record NC_135497.1, read on the forward strand.
GCGACGGTCGTGCGGCTGAACGGTGTGCAGAAGTTCGAACTCTCTTCTTGTTTGTTTTTTTACTATTTATACGCGCGTCGGTATTTCACATTAATGCCGATATATTTAACGAGAATCTTAATTTCAGAAACAAGGCGGCGGCAGGATCAAACGAACTACAACTCTAGTTCTACGATACGAACTGGCTCTGGTCACTAGTGAAACCCGAGTACAGGATAAGGAAATCCCCGGTACCTTCCAGTAGTAAGATTTTCTGCACCTTGATTGCTTTGATTCTACTGATAGAGCTTTTCTGCTTTTCTTGAAAAATCATCTGTAATATCAAGCATTGAACGCTATATTTGTTACAGTTTAAAGAGACTTTACCTTCTCATTCTCAAAGCCTCACCTAAATACTAAGAACGGTAAAGAAAACTTAAATAGGTGTGGAATTACGTAACTATGTACAAAGAGCAGGTCATGATTACACAAGGAAGTAGTAACGGTTAAGTCGTAACACGTAGACGGTAGATCAATTAGTGAGCCGATATACGTGATATTATTGTGCGTTAGATTCAGGTGGATCGCTCGAATGTGATTACCTCTGCGTTGAATACCTTTATGCTCAGGTTGTATGCCACAGCAATGTTGGCACCAGACGTGAACTGTATTAGTGAACTCTACGCCCGCAAAATCCTTTTCAAAAGTTTTCGTACCGGTTTCCGGCCGAATTAGCGTGGTTAGGCCAAATGCCAATTAGGTGCGCTCGCACGTCGGCTTTCACTTCGTTTTCGGTTTCCGTTCGAGGCTCGTTTGAAGAGGGCAATGCAATAGCGGTGTGTTCTGGATCTATTGCGCGCGGAGAGAAGTTGATGAAGACGACGACATCCAAAGCATAGCGCGAGAGACTGCCAGTTAAACAAGCGGGATGTTCGGCTCCGCCGATGACGTGGTGGTGTAAGCGAGAGAGGGAGAGAGAGAAAGAAATTTAATGAAAAGAGAGGTCGGCCTGCGGTAAGGTAACCCTGGTCTGCTACTCCGCACTGGGGAAGAGGGAAAGGGAAAGTAAAATGAGAGTGAGGGTGCGAATGGAGGATGATGATATCATAATCCGATGAATTGCTTGAAGTGGTCTGAGTTTGAGGAGACTCCGCCCACACTGGGTGGCACTCATTTCGCGAGACCCACTCGCGGCCATCGGTGTTTCGCCCAACCCAGTAGGCAGGTTGTCAGGTGGGCCACGTGCCAGAGTGTTTTGCCATAAATTGTTTTGCGTAGTTGATGATAGAGCCTGCTCGCAGGTTACCGAAGACACGGTGGGCAAGTTGCCACCTGCCAGAGGCTTCGGACAAACATCGACGAAATCTGAGTGTTACAGTGCTAGCGCACCAGAAGTGTCGATATAAAGCATAGGCCTAATGCTTCCAGATCCATCTGGATGCTTTCCAATCAGAAAAGTGCATCCAGAAACCTTGCCCTGAAATATGTATGTACCGGTGCCCTTAAAGGGCCTCACACCAAAACCAGTGGAGAATAGGTCACACGCAGGAGAGTCGATTTGATTTCCATAATGTGCCGAATGTTATCCTCCGTGCTAAAGCATGTTCATGTCAATTTTAAGCAGTTATGTGTCTTCTATAGAGAAGTCCGAAACAGCATCCACCTTTTCCAAAATTGTGCTTTCCTCAGCAATTTCAGGTGCATGGGACGTCCTTCGCATTGACGCGTGAACTTAAACGAGTGTAGACACCTAATATTTGAGTGCGTGTTTTGGTCCTCGTAATCATGTCTAAGAAATTAGTATTTACCAAAGGCCACTAAATAAATTATGATCGAATTTCTCTCTCATGTTGTTTTGGTTTCGGTTTCAACCGCCGAATGGTGGCTCTGACACCAGAGTTGCGTATGGGTCACTCGAGGCATCAAAAATCTATGATATAGCCTCTGCTACGTCGTTGTAATTCACTAAAACCCTAAATCTAGCCTCCCCCAATAGCTGGAATGACAGGGAATGAACAAGCAGCGCTTATATTGCAGTTTGTGCGTTCCTCACGTGACCTAAACGCAACTTTGACGTCACGGAGCTGATGAAACTGAAACCGAAACAGCATATGAGAAAAAAAATTCGATTTTAAGTTATTAAGCAGCCGTAGGCTAATGCCGCGTGATAATCCATGGATAGTAGTGTCTGACGCATCGCTGCAAAGGAGATAACATGCCACCAAAATTAGGTGCTTGCAATCATTAAACGACAAAGTATCGAAAAGGAAGAAGACAGACGCTTATGCATAGTGGCCTCAGTCATTGCTCTATTTCCACCAGTACACGCGTGAGCTGTTAGCATTGACTGCTAAGAAGCTAAGAATGTCAACCTGAAGACGGCATAGCTTAGGAAGAGAACTACAGTATAGGGAAAATAAAAAAAATTCCTGCAGCATAGAGCAGTGGGACGACAATGAAACTCGAAGCTTTTGACGCCTTGAAGAAAGATGCGCGGAACCTGTTCTTCAGCACCAATAGCGAACCATATTTTCGTAGTTTCATCATGGTCATCAAATGAGATAATAACCCGAGCGCGCACCTGAAATTTGCATCGCACCCATGACGCCAAAGTTATTTAGAGCCGCAAACCGAGAGATTGCCATCGATCTGTAAGCTTTACTATTTTTTGTAGTGTAGGTGGCGCCACGACTGGTGTTTGCAGCACCTTTAACTAAGAGGGTGTTCCTCTGGGATTTCACGGTAAACATAGTTTTCACAGTACTTTCTAAGATGGATTAGCGTTAGGAATTATTTGGTCAGCAAAATTAATTGACAGCGTCAGTAACTGAGTACTGATCTATTATAACGTTTTTCAGACAGGACTAGAGCACCTGGCTTCAACTAGTGGGGCTGGTTGAACCATATTGTCGTTTCTTTATTCTTCCATACAATGTGACAAAAAAAGACCCGAATGCAGGGTCTTAGGCAGCATATTTACTTTATTATTTTGTTGCTGGTCATTATTCTAAGGAAAAAGAGAAGAAAACACGCTCTCTTCTCATTTCATTTGCCCCTAGCTCAAGTTCTCAGTCCTTCGTAAACTTTAAAGAGCATCAGTAACATCATCAGCTACATTCAGTTGCCCCATCACGTCTTTTGACTGCCAACTTTAAATATAAGTGTGTGCAGGTAAAAAAAAAGTACAGTACATTCTAATCGCATGTGAAACCAATATTATTTATTGCACCATATTCTGGCCAAGTACCGGCAAAGACTTTACGTATGATAGAGGTGTTGTTCTACTTCTGAATTTAGCAGGTTGAATATTGAAGTTTGTCTTATTTTTTTCAGCAAGCAGCCGTAAAGGGTTTCTGAAGGTGAAAACAAGGTGGCAGCCCCGCCAGGCACCGTTGCTCGCACACATCCTTGTTTCCTGGTTCCGCGGGCAGTTTCATTACTTTGTCGCCGCGTCCCTCCCTGTCGCCTCTGGCGCGCGCTCCTCTATGGCCACGAGTTTTCGCGCGTTGTCCGGAAGTGGCGCCGGAAGTCCGTAAACCAGGGACAACGATGCGTGCGCCGACGGACGAGCAGCCTTCCGCCGCAACGTAGCGCATAGCTGCGGGAACTTTACGGGCAACCTTGGGGCAGCTGCGATAAAGGGCCGCGCTGCAGGCTCCTCCCTCCTGGTGCTCGCTTCATGCGCAACGCGTCTGAACACTACTAATCTGCTGAATGGTTCGGTGTGATGTGGACCCGCTTCGGGGCTAATCTTTAAAGGAAGCGCAAACGTTTTAAAGTGCAGGCACACAAGGGTGTACGTGCAACCCGTGTGCCACCGAATCCGAATAAGCCGTCTTCTCTCAGAGGCCCTGCGGGAATGCTGGGATCCACATGGGCGAAACATGCGCCCTCTCTTCGGTCCTCCTAATACAGGGCTGCAGGCATGTGCTTTACTTGGCGACCTTCCCTCTTTGGCCTCACTCATTCGGTCCAGGTGATTGCTGAATCATCGATGCCAGGCTCTTGTTTCGGCTGCACTCCATTTGCACCCTTTTGCCCTCCTACTTCCGCCGGTAGGTACCCGTAGCCAATTTTTTTTTCTTCTCCCACTCTATGACATGTAACGAAGAGCCTACTTAAGCTTTCCGGTCCACCATTTGTCTGAGGAGATATCTTTTAGCAACTTGAGCTTACGTTGGGCGTGAGTCACACTGGCCATGAGACGCTAAATCGCCGCCTTATTTTCATTCCTCTCTTTGTGAATACTTTAAAGTTGTAGCGCGGACTAATCAAGGTATCATGTAGTCGCATTTGCACATCGTGAGTGGAGCGCCTGCTCAGAAATCTGCTGGATTGAAATTTATTGTCCTGTTGCTCCTTGTACACCTTTTCCCCCATTTTTCCGCTCTCTCTCTTTCTCATTCGCTTCCCTCGCGGGATCTGTCTGCCCGTCACAGACGGTACGCCCCGCATTGGGCAACTCACGAGGGGATTGGGAAAGGTTCTAATTGGCGTTAGGGGTAGCGAGGCTCTCAGCGCCCCTGGGAAAACACTCAATTCTGCGAATGTTGGGCAGCACCCGAGTTGCCGGGTTTAAAAGGATGTGCCGATCGTGGGTGGAGCAGAAATTTCGCCGCTGCCGAGTTTCCAAGCCCTGCTACGTGAGCCTGCAGCGATTCTGGGATGCCCGAGTACACGACCTAAGTCCATCCTGTTAGAGGCGCCTTTAAGGACCCGTGCTCTCCGTTTGCGGTATGCGCTGTTATTAGGGGTGCATTATTCCTCTCGCGAGCAACGCTCACTTCAAGTTATTCAAACAGCGATGTCGTTCATGCGTCGCAAAACAGTCCACGTAGGCATATTGTTCATGCGACAGCGAAAATAAATATGCAGAGCGAAACGAAAGGAGCTTCAGTACCCTCTCGGCAGAAGCACGCACGTTAAGCACGGTTGGGCGACGCACCTCTAATCCAATAAAGCGATGAACCCTAGTCTTTGTTTGACGAGGAAACATCTGCGCAAGTACCGGGCTTCCAACTAAAGCCTGACAGCGGGCAAAGACACGGAACAAAAAACTACAGTAAGAGAGCTCGGAGTGGCTTCCGTGAATAAAAGGGCAAACGCACGTAGCTGCGCGCTCGCCACTTGACTAAACAGGCGTACTACCACTGCGCAGGAGATTAGGCCAGCGTTTGTTCGGGGAGCGTCGAGTTCGCGCGCTTGAGCCAGTGTGCCGCTGCAGTCGCACGGGGGCCCCCGAGAACCGCTCGGCCGGGTGAGCGGTCCGCCGCAGCTCTCGAGTCGCCGGGAGGACGCGGTGCTAGCCGAGCTCATTTCTCTCGGTTAGAGCCTCGGCGCTAATGGAGAGCAGCAGCAGCAGCGACACCAGCGGCGGCGGAGGACGGCTAAGCTGCGCGCCTCTCGTCCGAGTGGGCCCGCCGCAGCGATAGCATCTCCCTCGCTCGCCAGCCTCTGGGCTGCTGTACGCCCACCCACGTCCCCAGGCGGCACGCTGTGACGAAAGCGCCTCTCCGTGATCGCTTCGTCGCCTCGCTTTTGCACTCTTTTTCGGCCCTGGCCTCGCCATTTTTCTACGATTGCGTCATCGCGCGAGCCGGGCTTCCGTGGCTTGGCTGGCTCCCGGGGACAAATTAACGAATGCGCTGAGCGATTAGGCCCCTAAATGGTTCGCTCTCCCGCCGGTGTCGGGGTTACAAGGAGTCGCCCCGGCCGCAGGAGAAAGTCGGCCTGGCAAACTGGCCGGGCAGTCGGCACAGGCTACGTTGTAGGCACCCGCACAGGTAACATCCTTAACTCATGCCGGCGGAAGGCTAATGACGCCGCCGGCGCATCAAAACATGCTGCTCAGATGTTACAGCAGGCACGTTTAATGTCGCATATGGTTTAAACGCTGAGGGACGGAAAAAGAGTGCTGGCCTTACGTCAGAGAAGGTTTATGTTTTGAAAAAATTAAGCAATACTACGTTTGTCGCTGTGCTGGCGTAATGACCTTATGTGTAGAATAATCAGCAGGAGTGCTCATCCGATTAATGTGCTTACCTTTCCTTTTCCCTCTCTCTCTTGACCGAGGCCAAGAGATTATCCATTAAAGTCTCAATTAAGACAGATGCGTTCTTAAGCCTCCAGTTACCTCTCTCTTTTCTTTGTTCCTTTTTGAAAGAAGACCTAAGACTCAGTCCCGAGGTAAGATTTATCTTTATGGCGAAAATATCTCTTACCTGAGATGATAAGGCAGTTAAAGGAGAAAACGACCGTTACCCGTCATTTACGAGTCGTAGAGCGCGTGTCAGAGATGAACCGGTCACCTTCATAAGCGGGAGAGAAAACGTCTTTAAAAGGGACACATCTCTGACTTGCTTAACCACAATTTCCTGGGACGTTGAAAGCTCTGGTACCTTGAAATAATGCTGCTAAGCAACTTAATATCTTAAACAGCCACGAATATCCATGCGATGCACGCTACAAATAGAAATATGTGCTTTTACGGACGTCCATATCAAATGTCTACAGGGCGCGCATGGGTTCCGAATATTCATTTCCGGATGTCCAGTGGATATTCATCTCTACACAACCGAGATAGTGTCATGCATACTCTAGCCCGCTAGGTTAAAGCGGGCAGCGGAATAAGGTTGTGTCGCCGTCCTGCGACAGGTCAGCATACCAAGAGTAGAGAATTTCACTGTTTCAAAGGTGCTCATTTTCTTCCGATTATTTTCCGCAGTTTCCTTCTGTTCTTTATTCAGTTAAGTCGAGGCTAGACACTGCCGAAGATATAACATCTCACTCGCTGACGAACGTGATCGCGTAACGGCAGTGCCGTCTGGCTCGTCACTGATATCGGTTGATTGTTTTGTATTCCTGTTGTTTCGCTGTCCTTGACATATTTTTCGCTAAAATAAGGCAGCGACGCCGCTATATAATGAAAGTAAGTGTTTATTTATAAGGACTGACAAGCTCCAACGTTTCGGGGCCAACTCGGATCCTTCTTTTTGGTTCTTCAGGGACGACTAAGTTATCAGCACGCTGAACAAGGGACAGCGCTGGAAACATTGGGAATTTCTTTTCGAACCCTTGGTGCGGGCTAGAGCCTTTTTTACATGCTGCACACGACCCAGCCAGACAGACTTCCGTGCAACATGTTTACGGTCGAGTCAATATGCACAACGCCTTACAACTGCTATCTATAGACTGACTTTGAATTGAGGTTGGTAACCACTTAAATGATCCTGGCAGCCCGGCTAGAGGCGAGGCGCACAGTGGATTGTTAACAATTCTGTTCAAAGTGCAGCAGCTTGGGAAGCGTTCCGCTGCTCGCCCATTCTGTGCAGGAGTTTTCAAAGTTGTTCGTGCGTTATAAGATGCGTGGTTGGCCGGCACTTCTTACTGTTGCACGCCAAGGAGTCGCGACTGCTGAAGTGATGGACGCGAGACAGTCACCAATCGTTCCTAGGCGCGAGATGCCTTGATATTAAGGGATTTAACGCAGCAGCAGGTGCGACAGGCCACAGTCGGGGAACACACGCACAAAAAGTGGTAGGGTACTAATGTAGTTGAACAGAGTAGACGTTCATGGTTCATGGTTTTCCTTTGCTGGGCCATCGGCCCGTCTGGAGAGGATATTAGACTCAGGTTAAGCTCCGATCGCGTCGCAGATAGAAGTTGATGAATACGACGATGTGCAATGCAGAGCGCGAAAGTGTGTTGCAGTTTAGCACGAGGCGTGATCGGCTCCTGCGATAACATAGTGCCCTCGTGCAGTTGACTATAACGTCTTGCTCGGCTCCGGCTCCCACGTGCCGCTGGAATGAAGTAGTAATGTCATCGCGTGGCGTAGCAGCGTATTGAGAGCGAGTTTGGTCATTACTACGGCCTGCGAGATTATCGCGTCTTCTCCTTTAAATACAGCTTTTATCTCTTTTTTTTCATAAACACTTCACAAGGATAAATTATCTGAAACCCCTTTTCCATCTTATCTTTACAGTTGATAAAGCGAAGCTGGGAAAATTTGAAGGAAACCAAATTAGCCTAGCCAAGTACTGAATTAATATAACAGAAATTCAATGCAATCGAAATGAAGCTCAACGAATGCATATAAAATGCCTAAGGGTGTGAGAATATTCGACCTAAATGGCGAATCGAATATCCGCCTATTCAATTCGCTGAACTAATAAAATAGTGAATTTTCGAAATTATTCAAAACGAATCAAATATGTTCTCAAGTTTCGGGATAGTATTTGAATAACTAGAAAGAAGGGGGATATTGAACTTTCCGTCCTGCTTAACGCGGCTTTAAAGGCAGAAAAAAATTTCGCCGCGCTGCCAATAGTTCTGCACCTGGGATGGAGTTGCAGCTCTGGGACGGCGAGATCAACGTAAGCGCTCAATATTTATTGATTTATTGTGAGTAAATACGAGCAATCAACAGTGTTGGTGGTCGATCCGAGTAGGCGGTTTTAATCATGTCAGGCACATGGAATGAAATGAAGTCGTTGTATCACAGTAACGAATTCTTACCTTTTCTGAGAAGTGAAGTATACGAAGGCGCGAAGGATGGCGTTAGGATAAGAGTGTCGATTTTCAGCGGCAATTTCCTAACATTTATCTCAAAGGTCACTAATCCACCTCGGCTGTCTCGTGTTGCGGGCAAGATAAGCCGTGCAGCCGCATCGCTAGCAGCCAGCACTCTCGCAATCAAGCGGCAGGAGCTCGGCACCAACTTGGCATAGCAAGGATTTGTGCGGATTGTCGCACGGCACGTTGGCATTTGCCTCCTGCGACATGAGAGGTGATGAGCGAGAGGGAAGAAAAAAATAAACAGATTGGGAAAGCGGGAAAATGCGCGGAACCGAAATAAGTCCTCCATATACGCTGAGCAGAGCGTAGCTCACAATCAGCCCGGAGCAGGCAGCCGCGCATTGGAGCCCAGAGTGGCGCTGTTAGCGCCGAGGCCCGCTTTGACGACGCGCCGCACGTACGCTGTACATGACGAGCCACGAGGCCCAATCACTCACGGCCGAAAGCCGACCCGGCGAGTGAAGTGCCGCGCCTTTTGTGGCCGGCCGTGGAAACGCCGCGCACGGGCCGGTATCAGCGCGGCAAGGCCGTAATGCGCTTTTCCGGCGGCATGCGCCACGCGTCCGCCGCGGCCTGTTTGCGGCCGCTGTGAAGGCAGGGTGCTCGCCGCGCGATATCGCTCGGCAATTACCGCGCTCGCCTGGCTCCGCGAAGCATGGGATACTGCCGCTGTCGCCTCCCTTGAACGCTCGCGCGTAATGCGAGAAAGCCGCCCTCACTCTGTGCAGTGCCCGCAATAGTTGCGCTGCGCGGAACGGCCAGTGGGGACAAGTTGCAAGCACTGCTTGCAGAGGGTGATGCGTAGTGATCAGAGAGTATTTCTGCCATGTTGCTTGAACAAAGCAGAAAGTTAGACGTCTTTTTTTAAATGTTTTCTTCCCCCCCCCCCCCCCCCCCCCCCCGCGCGCGTAGCGAGGTCGCCCAGGTATCGTCGGCCTAACGCTTGTCTCTCGTGCGAGCTTCATACACGGAATCTGCTGTCGTCGTCAAGAGCTGGAGCTAGTGAGTCAGCTGGATTGCTAGCTACGTGCAGTTTTTCCGTGAGCACTAGAAGCCGAATATAAAAATCTGGCGACTGAACTAATGGCCGTCGGGGGTACGGAGGCGCGGATTAGGGGTGAAAGCTAAAAGGAGCCTTGAGCCGATGTCAACGCCTCCGTCATATACCTTCGGTCAGAAAGAAAAAGAGAAGAAAGAGTTACGTCTGTGCTCACAATGGTACAACTCTTAAGACTTTAGGAGGAAAAACGAGAAAAAGACAATCAGGAACCGCGGTGACGTAGGTAGCTTTGTCTTAATTTCATCGTACCGAACGTGACGCTCCTATCTCAACGTAGCTCGCGCTGTGGCCGTAGACACACGATGAGAACTCTGAGCAGTGTTCTACACAAGCTTAGAGTAATTTCTGCCACCTCGTCTTTTTTTTCAACCAAAATAGGTTTCACGGGTAGGCCTGTGGAGGCTCTCTGCGTTGATCGCACGCCACTCCTCGCTAGGCCGGGAGCGTGCACCCAGCGACGGGAACTTCCCGCGCCGCATCGAGCACGGGCGTACATACAGCCGACAAGAAACCCGCAGACCCGTGCGCGTGAGCACTGGCATCGAGTCAGACGACGACAGCGCGTGAACGTGAAAGCGGACGGCGTGTCGCCGTTATCAACCGAAACACGCGCGCCGAACACGCGGCTTATAACGCGTCCCGCCGCCTGGCTTCAGTCGTGCGGAGGGGCGCCCTTTCTTCTCCCGCTGCGGTGGGGGACACCAAGAGGACAGCGGTGGGGGAAGCGGTGAGAGGACCCCCGAAGCGCGGTGGCGCGGGGTAGGACATAACACGCGCGCGGGCGCACTGACTGATCTGCCAGCTGAGCGCGGCATTTGCCGGCGTGCTGCCCGGAACTGGCTGCGTTTGGCGAGCAGCCGAGTGGCGGTTCCCGCAGCGACACGCTCGAGTTGTCCTATCGGTAGAGGCCTTCCGAAAAGTTTCCCATTTCCTTTTTTTCTTCCTTCCCTTCCGTTCCGCCGCCAGCGACAGGAAGAAAAAGGTGCTTGACGGGGTTTGCGCAAAATTTCCGGGTGCTTCACTCCTGCGTTCCGCGATACGTGCCTGCTATATGCATTCACCTTTCAAAGTTGGAGCTGCCTTGTTGCGTGTACTACTTCCGGTGCGAGGGTTTTATTCTGCTCTCAAGACTGCGCCAGATCAACCGAAGCTTCGGGAATAGCGAATGCGCTTTCCTGGTTTATTCCTCTCCTTTTTATCATACTGTCTTCAGGGAAACGCTTCAGCAGAAAGAAAAGAGAGGTCAGTGGAATTTAGGCAAACGCTGCATCAAAATTTATTGCACATCTTCAAAAGAAACTAAACAGCAGTCGCTGGCTCAATACCGTAAACTAAATGTCGATGGGGACGCCTTTTGTCATCTATAAACGGTTATCAGGCGCTGTTAAACGCATCTGTGAAGTTTTTGTGTACTCTTCTAACATCTCTATCCAGCGTGAATGCTCATGTGCCCTTGTTACGCTAGTGGCTTTGAGCTGCCCTCTCATTCGCTGTGCTTCAAGAAGCGAGTTACAATGCTTTTTTGGTTTATCACGATACATACTTCAAAATAAAGGAACATTGTGGTGCGTTGCTCCAAATGGCTTTTGACATCATCCGGACAATGTGCTGTTTTTAACCATTTATAAGTAGCTGTAAAGGGGCGACAAAATTTCCCCTGATTGTCGCTGTTCAGAGCGCATCCTTTGTGATGACAGCCGCGGTGGTCTCATTTGGATGGAGGTTCAATAGAAAAGAGGGCGCCCATATGCTGTGCAACGTCAGCGCACGTTCAAGAACCCCAGTTGTTCCAAATTAATCCGATTTACTTCACACCAGCGTCCCTGATAGCCCATGCATGTCGCTTCGGGACTTTAAACTCTACAATTTTCAAGCTTTTTTGTGACAAATTACTTGTTTTCTAAGTTGTGTCTCGTGGCCATTTCCTCCAGCATCATGTTTCCCGATCAAGATAGCAACACAATGTGAGCAGTAAAGCCGCGAAAGCTGCAAGAAAAGATGAAAACATGAAAATAAAATGAGGCCTAAGTGCTGCTTTTCCTCAATATAAAGAAATTATCACAGAAGAAAAAAATTCGCCGAAAACCTTGCGAAATAAAATAAAAAGCTACAACAGTTCACATAGGCTCCTGTTACGCATGGCGCCTCAGATGCCTGCTTTACTGTAATATGCAGGGTTGTTGTCAAGTCAGTTATTTCTGCACGGTAAAAATTCATGGTACAGAAATGAGTTGCTACAGAAGTCTCTGGAATTTATTTGCATCACTACGCACTGGGTAATTTGCGGGATATTTTTTTCTCCCGTGTTTTTAGGTAGGCAGTAGATTTTCTTTCCTTTTGGTTTGCATTTTTTTCCGGGTGATTACGCTAGACGATCTACATTATGCTGCACATAAGCCGCGATTTTTTTTATTATAGCAGACAGACGTGTTGCTTCAAAATACACCTATGAATGCAACACGTCCCGTCTGCTCAAATCCAGAAGTTAATGCCTCGCATCGAGGGCTGTTGGGATGCGAGCCTTTAATCTGTCTATGAACTTCCCTGCTCCCTTTTGTCTACTTGCGCAACTTCCAACTCTCGCAAGGATTTGAATCCTAAAACGCTTCAATGCGCACCCATCGCCGCACTACGCAAATTCGGCTCGCAGTCGACAATACCTTGCGGTGATTCACATTGATTAATGTGCGAATGGTGCAAACCACAAGGGTGCTTAGCGGTAGTCTTCTGAAGGGCCCAAGGGTGCAAAACCCTCCCCTGCTGGCCTCCTGGAGTCATTAAGTCTGCGGGACTGCTCGCCTGACTGCGATCGAAGCGAGAGTCTATACAGACAACACCTAGACGCTGAAGACACGCAACATTAACCCGCAAATGCTTGAAATTCGAGAGCTAAAAAATGATTTCGCACCCCCCCCCCCCCCCCCGTTCTAAGTGGAGAGGCGAGACAGCTGGCGTTGAGGGAAACGTTGCGCATATGACTCGAACGTTTTACAAAAAGGAGAATACATCGGTATACTCATACATAGATTTAAAATCGGGCGTGGGGCTGTGTGGAACCGACGATGAAAAGCCACTAATACAGTGCGTTGGCTTCCAAGAAATTTGACCCATACGGACTATCCCCATTACGAACACATATACATCAACCGAAAATTAGGCGAGAAAGAGGCGCGCGCCCTGCCACAAATTGAACAAGCTCGCCCTGGCTACGCAGATAAAACAGATACTTCGTACAAAGTACCACCGAATGGCTGGTGCTGCACTTATAAGCCAGCTCAGCAATCCTACTTGCTTGCATAACGTCTTGTGTGAGGCGATCGCCGTGTGTTCAACGACTAAAAAATTTTGAAACAACGGAACAGAGCCGCATCAGCTAGAATGCGCTGTCAAAGAGTCTGTCGCCCGATTTGCATTACGGTCATGCTCTCCAAGCAGCGTGACCACTTTGCCTAGCAGTGTCGGTTACGAGAAAGCTAATGTTGATACGCAAAATATTCGACTCGGTGCTCAGAAGAAACATTCGCTTATGCCCCCTGACACCTCGTTGTAGTTTCCTTTGTTGCTGTTCTCCCAGAGCCTACTCTGTTTTCCATTATTTAGAAAATACACCCACTTTGCCTGTCGACGCGCTGCGCAGCCTCTCTAGATTGCTCAAGAATCTAAACACATTCGGAATTGCGGTGTTTTTGTGCCGCTCCTGCGAAGTAGCCTGGACCCATTTAATTTGCGCATGGCGCTTCTCGGTCAGCGTTTAAGCAACCAAAGAAATCACAGATCCGGGATGACCAGCCTCAAGCATACATTCTCACTGATGCTGAAATCTCGCTCTCATATTGTGCGGACGCAATTTATTCAGCGCATGCGTTCGACTAACATAGGGAAGCATTGCTTTGAGGGTAAAGGACTCTATGGCAAAATTTTGTTTGTTGACGCGCAACTCGTAGCTCCAACACGTAGTATGTTCGGTATGAAGAAGGAACCTGACTAGTGGTACAACTGTCGCTGCCACTTTGTTCTGGGGAAGGGCACACAGTATGGTGATTTTTACGCGACAGCGTATACAGCTCATTTGGTCAAAAAGCCATCGGAGTAGTAGTAGTCGGCATCGCGTGACGGAAATAGTTGGGGGCTGTGTAAAAAAAAATCGTATAATGTTACTTTGTGGTTCTAGTGATTGGTAATTGATTGATGTGTGATATTCGATGACAACTTAAAGATATTATTGTAATTAATTGATTAAATAAAGAAATAACAAAAATGAAAAGAAAACTAAAAGGGGGCTCAATGTTGCCAAAATGCTCAGAGTGAAAAGGCAATGCTTCATGATGGTAATTAAGAAAATGTAGACTGTTTAACGGATGACTTAATTTATCAAAAATTGAAAATGATAAAAATGCGTTCAAAGGTGTCAAACTGCTCAGAATGGAAAGACTAGCGCACTACTTTTTGACGTCATACACTTAAGGCGAAGCTTAAGTGTTCTCTCCAATTTATTTTAGTACGTATTAGTACGTTCACACTAGAACTTCCACTCAGCCGCTTAGACCCTGTATGTGACGTCTCTCTGTGAGCCCACCGGGTTGTGGACAACCTGCTCTATGTAGCCCACCTGCCACCTAGGTGGCCTCCCTAGGTGACAGGTGGGCCACGTTGATCACGTGACCTTGCGACGTCATCACAACCTGCCCATCGGATTGTGAGCAAACTGCCCACCGTGGCAGGTGGCAGTTAAATTATTGATTGGTCGCTCGGGAAGAGCAATCTGGGCTCCACAAGGCCCACCGGTGGTAGCACCTGCCATCGCAGGGCAGTGGCGCACCGCTTGACCGCGGCACTACTGCGCTGGGGGTGGTATGAGGACTGCCGGAGATCTACGAATGTCGAGACCCCTGAAAACCGCGATTCTAAATGAAACCGAAACTTAAGTGAAAATATAAATGCTAGTGCGCCTATTTTTCATCCGGTCTAACTACGCACACCTGGAGACATCTTCTTTATGGCCTCCGCTACAGCACCACAGTCATACACATAAGGCGGAGCTTAAGTGGGCCATCCAGTTTGAGTGCGCTAGCACGAAGGCCCTCACTCTGCGATTTCGCCTACCTTTGTCTGACGCCTGCTTGACCTTGGAAACCGAGCCTGGAACCAAAACCGAAGTGAAAACCGAAGCGCTAGCACACCTAATTCGCACTTGGCCGAACCAAGCTAAATCGTCCGTCATTTTTTTTTAGCCGCTTTTCATCTCGCTTTCCCATCCTCTCGCCCCACTTGCCGTTTTGTTTGCTTCAGTGACATCTGACGTCACCTGTCGTTGCTTAACGAGCAAACGCTTCCTCTCTCGCTAAAATGTGCCGCACCGCCACGACCAGCCCCTTCCTCGTTACCGTGGGCTCTTCTCCTCCTCGGAAAACAAATGCAGCGCTAAAGCTACGAGCACACAAGGAAGGAATACCTACAGACGCGCACAATCGCTCCTTCTCCTCCATCGTCCAAATATCTATCTACGCAACGCACATCGATACCGACGCTCGCGAGGCACCAGATTTCCTGCAGCGAAGCAATGCGGACCGCGCCTACAGTCGGCGCCTGCAAAGGAGCAGCGCTGACCGCTTCGCTGGGAGAAACAGAGCAGCCGCGCTGCGCGTGTCAACTTTCGCGTGTGCGTGTCATCGCTTTCGGCGAGTGCGCCGCGCGCGAGTTCTTTGCATGGCGGACGCAGTGCGTGTACTACTGCACCCCGGTTACGCGAGCGGCGTCGCCGATACCCTCCTCCTCTGAAAGGGCGCAGGTGCGAAGGCTAATTCGTCTTCCCTCCCGCGCCGGGCTCACTATCGACGTGACTCAACGGTGCTGCGCTGCACACAGTGAGCCTGCGTTGGAAACGAATCGTCACTAAATAATACAGGCGCACCCCGCTGCTCCGCCTGCATGGCTTAGCAGCTGCTGCTCCTGGCTCGGCTTTCTTTCTCCTCCCCCTCTCCCTCTTTCTTCTGCTCTTTTCCATTCTGTGCCGCTTTCTCCTTTGCATTCGCATCTTTTTATTTCCCCGTGTCCCCATCACCCAGTGCACTATGCGGTATGTGCTGCGGGGGGTAAGGAACGCTGCTATTCAATCAAACGCACATAAAAATTAGCCTCAGAGACGGTTACTCATTGTCAGAAATTCTCGCTTGCGATTCTTTTTTTTTCATGTTGCTCCCGCATGCCACCTTTACGTATTCCTGCGAGGGTACAGCTGGACAGGCTATCACTCATCGTCTATGCTTTCAAAAAACAAAAACAAAAAAACGAGGAACACTAAAAAAGGCTGGTCACGCGATACGACCACGTGTTGATAGGCGTACTGGAATAAAGTATACATAAGGATAAAGTTGGCACGAAATTAGCATCAGATCGAACGCATACGAGCGCTGAGTTTTCAAAGTTTTCCAATATGCAGCATTTTCGACACCCTATTCTATGTGAGCGGTGAGAGCCCGTTATATCGCAATATGGATATGTACTTAGGAAGCACATTTCAACAGAATTCGCACTGTTGGAGCTGAAGGAAACTGTATTAAAACCACTTGAACAGGACAGGGTAGTCCTGGGCATATTTATTGATTTAACAAAGGCGTTCGATGTTACAAATCATTGTTTGTTTTCTCGGGAAGCTTGAACGCTATACGGTTTCTATGTGCAAGCAGCGTCACTTATCAAATCTCATCTAGAATATCGCCGACAAGCAGTTATTTTAAATGGCTTCGTGCCACTCTTCCTGTCCGCTGCGGTGTTCCGTAACGCAGTATATACTCGACCATTCCTCTTTAATCTTTATGTTATTGACATTATCTATGTATTTCTCCTCTCAAAATTTATAATATACGCAGACTACACGAGCATGTTCCAAGCTGGTGAAAATGCCGATGATCTAATAGATAGAGCATATTGCATGCTCCGACACCTAGACGAATGGGCACAAAAATGGTTTGCAAATTAATGTTACCAAAAGATAATTTTCGAGCCAGGATTAAGCAAGAAACTTTGACAAAACGTATATGTTTTAGATCTTGTCCGTTGGAAATGGTAGCCCAATTCAAAACCCTGGTCGTTGTATTTTTTCAGCAAATGCCGTGGGGCAATCAAGCGTCTCACATTATTTCTAAGTTGTCGAAAATAACCGGTCGCTTTTATCGTAACCGTGAAGGTTTACGTCTGGAGCTATGTCGTTAGTCTATTCAACTACATTCCATACTTGACTGAGCTACTGTGGCTTTATCTGGGGAGCTACAATGCAGGAAAATCTGAACAAATTACTTGTACTACGAAAGAAACCTTTACGAATTGTTAATAAACTACCTAGGTTACATGAAGCAAGAGAAATATTTTTAGAACACAAAACTATTCCAGTAACAAAAATCTACGACTGTTGCCGAAGGTGAACATTTAGAAAGGAACTCTTGCATACAACATCGTTTACTGAAAATGTTTCAGGCTTGTCAAAGCGCGAAGGTAGCTATAAAACAAGCTGGCTATCATTTTTTGAAGATAGGCTATTCTTTTTACCGGATTAAACAGCGGAATTCAACCATGAAACTCGTTGTCGTAATGTCAGGTTCAGAATACTTATTTCTAATACTTTATCATACACGCGCCGCTAGAAATATCGTTACTAACAGAAAAATGGGAATCCATCTGGACTGAACTAGACCGCTCCCCCTTCCTGTAAAACAAAACCTACATTACCGGATCTATCTATCGTTCATCTGCTGCACCTTATGGTGATTTCTGCTATGAATTTTTGCGCACTGTTAGCTTCCTCGCTCAGGAAAACAAGAACATAATCGCTGCAGGGGACATTATTATCGGCATAACCGACATTACTAATAGCTCATGTTTCGTCTACATACTGCGACGTTTTCTTGGCCACGGTATTGAGTCACAGCTAACTTCTCTTACTCGTTGTTGCCCCCATGGTGCTAGTGCATTGACAGATCAAGTTGTCAAATATTTTCGACGCACCAGTAGCAGGAGTTGTCGATTTAAACATAATATGCCACTGTCCAGTTTTTGCGGTGGTAACAAGATCGAAACAAAATAACTCGAAAGAATTAAACACGTAATCATTTAAACGTAATCAATTCATTGATAAAGATAATAAACACTGCACGAATTTACTGAACGAACCGCGCGCCAACACAAAATTTAATACTTTCGCGTTAACGGAAAAGATAGGCACGTGCATATTAAATCAATCCGCTCTACATTGGTAGAGTGGAAGATCTTTCGTAAGAAAGGCAACCTTCACGAAAAAGTAAAAGCCTAGCCGTTCAAGCTTGTCCTTATCCAAACGACATTCACAAACCCTGAAACAAGCGAAATGAACATATTACGATAAACAAATACTCATAAACGAAAACTACTGTCACAATAATGGCCGACTCTCAGGAATTTTTCAATTTGAATTACCGCGTTCATATTACCGCTGAAGTTAATAATGGCTCGCATACATTAACTGAGGACATCGAAAAAGCTAACGCATTTGACTCATTCTTCGCGAAAAGCAGTCGTGTACCAGCCACTAATTGTTCACGCCACAAACGTTGTTCTCACTCCTTTCACATGAGACCCACTACCCCCGACGAAGCTTTTTCAGCAATGCAAGGTTTGAAGAACAGGGGACTAAATATAGATGAAATTCATTCCTCTAGGATAAAAACTGTCGCTCGCCAGCCTTCTCCTATACTTGTTCACATATTTTTTTTAACGGCGTGTTCCCAGAAGCTTTAAGAAAGATAAAGTTACTCCTGTTTTCAAAAAGGGGGATCCCAGAAATGTAGTTATCTCCCTATAACTGCAGTGTCATTTTTCAGCAAACTATTAGGAAAACTTAACGTCAATTGTCTTGTGAGCTATCTTCATAAATATATTCTTCTTATGCCTCACCTATTCGGGTTTCGTCCTAATTACTACTCAGAATTTGCTGTAGTAGAACTTACCAATAATAATAAACAATTTCTTGTCAGCGGGCTCTGGACAGTTGCTGCACTTATCGACTTCACTAACGCAATTTTCAGAAATGTACATCATATACCTTTTTTTAGACGCTAAGAACATTAGGAATTTTTGGACCAACACAAACCCTCATGCGCAGTTACTTGATTAATAGGACACAGGCTGTTAACTTTCAATATTCATTACGCTACCGAATTACTAAAAGCGAAGGAGTACCACGAGATCCCTTCTAGGCCCATTACTCTTACTTATGAACATTAATTATATTTACTCCCGAAAACAGCGCGAAACACGAGACAGAAAAAAGAAACAACACACACAGCGCTGTGTGTTGTTTTCTATTTTCTCTATCCCATGTTTCGCGCTATTTTCGGAAGTAATCATGAACGAACTGGCCCAAAAATCCTCCCTTTCGCGATTAATTATCTACCGATAAGTTCATAAAAATTCCGGTGCAGGATTTTTCAACAGCGATTTTAATTGTGAAGCAATTGTAGAATATAATAATGCACTGTTATGAAAATTTATTGGAGACAATGGCTATTCTTCCGATGCGTAGCAATATCTTTTTTAAAAGTTTTTTCATCACTCACATCGAGTAGTCAAGACTGCCATAGAAAACAAATGGGAATGGTTCTGACGATAGCAAAAGCATTAACAGCAAAAAATGCATGCCTGCTGGAGAGAGATCTGCGGATAAACTGACTGTTGTAGCGGAATCTTACGATATATTACGTTCATAAGAAGCTTCCGGTTGAAAAACGCGCTTGTCCAGAACTTCTGGGTATGTCACTCACTCCATAGACGGTCAACCACTACACATGGGCTTTATGTTGACAAACGTATAATTTATCCTTCTCCCTCTGTAAGCCTTCTGAGAAATGAGCTGCATTCACATTTAATGTTCAATAATCATGTTGCGGTATTAATGAAAAAAAGAGGTTTTATAACGATGTATTAATCTGCACAAGGAGCTACTTTCCACGGCATATACATATGTCTTTCTGCTCCGCTTTCATTCCTATTCTCATTAATTAGTGCAAAGCATCATGGAGTAACACATACATTTCACGCCTAGATAACCCCAGACACCTCCAAAACTAAGCAGTTACGATCATTACCTTCAGCCCATACACTGCATCTACTATTCCCATTTATAAAAATTTTGCGTATGCCAATATTACCTGCACTAAAAGGAAGACTGGCTGTGCTTAAGGACCGCTCGTGCAATAAAAACCACAAGCAGTAACAGCTTCCCTCCATCTCAACACCAGAACAGTAATACATCACCAGTATTGCAGCACCTACTGATCTACTTTTACCGAAAATAAACGCAAATTACGTGGTATTATTTACTGCTGAAGCATTTTAGAATACACTCTCCATATTCATTAATTCATATAGACCAGAACGTTCGTTCAAGCAACGCCTCAAATTACATCTACTAGAACCTTGATGATGGCACCAAAACTGCAAAGCCTAACTTTTATTTCTGTGTATCATTGATTTGCTAACGTTCAATATTGTTTAATTTTAATTGGTCTGTTGTTGTGTTCATATATCTAGTGATTATTATGTTATTTCTATTTGTATTTGATAAAATTTTGATTTTCCTTGATGACACTTCTCCCCTGTTAACAGGAGGTCCCCCAGACAGCTCTACTTTAAGACCTCCTTCAGTATTACCATCCATTTGCATACACTTGTGTAAAAAAAAAGGTATGTTCGATGAACTGAAACTGAAGGCCATAAAGGAAGGCCAAAAAGGCACAGTTTGGAAGTCAATGGCTATGTGCCTTGAGCTCTGGGATCCTCGCTCAGAAAACTTTCTCGGCGCAGCGCAGTTTGTTCACGAAATAGGACGGTGATGGCGACACATGCATTTCGTTTTTTGGACATTTCTATCTCGTAAAACCTCTCTTTTTGTTACAAGCAGCATCTTTGTCGTTGGAATTTGTTAATTTATCGATACAGGCCAACATCAACTTGCACTCACTGCACCTTTAAACTTCATTCTTCCAAACTCGTTCGTTCAGGTCCAATGCGAAAAGTTTCCCGAAAAAAAAAAGACAAAAACCCCAGGCTGTCCGTTTTCATCTTGGCGAAGCTGTGACAACGACTGCTGGGCCCAACCTCCCGCCCTTTCGGAGGAACAGCCACTGATAGTCCCACATGCATCGCCTCCTTCATAGCCATTGACGCCTGAGAAAGTCCCCCGATTGTTTATCGAAGGATAGCCGATAACTGCTAGCAGAACTACTGTTTCACCCAACAACATAAAAATAGTTAGGAAAATAGTTCTACGATTTCTCAACTATAATTGTTTTGTAACTTTCGTAGCTTACAAGTCTCCTAACTATACCTGTAAGAACTTATACCCGTAAACTTTTCAACAGTGCAACTGTGAGTTAAAAATCGACACTTTATCTAAATATACATAGTCTCCACGTTTTCAGCAATGCGAACACGCGCCAGTTCATTTCCTTCTTTTCATGAAATGACCAGTTATTACAACAAAAGTATGTAGATAAAGCTTAGCATAGCGATAAGATTGGGCACAATATAATTAGCAAAGAGCTTCAGTGCGTTAGAGCAGTGAGAGATAACGGCATAATTTTATATCAACTGCGAACACTACAGTTTCATTCGAGAACGGCACTATTTAAGCAAGATGATGTATGTCAGTACATGCCGTCAAAAGTAGAAGCACAATGCAGACCTGTAATTAGAGGGTAGTAAAGAGAGAGGCGGTAATAAAAAAAAAACAGTGTTTGAGCCTGGCGTTCTTTACCCCTTTCGTGGAATATTTTATTCAAAACTTGCCGCAGCGGATATTTGCTCCTGCGGTTCCACCTGCCTATTTTCCATGCCGTTGGTAGCAGTAGGCAAGCGATAAGGTGAGTTGGACTTTCTTCTAGAGTCCTGTGTGTACCTATATTTGTAAATAAAACTTTATGCCAGCAGGAACACTGTCACAATAAAAAAAAAAGGTAAGGTGAGTGGTGTTCTCGGGGGTAGAAGGTATATTTGGCTCAAAAGTGGTTTAAAAATTTAAGAAATAAATAAAAAAGCAGGACAACTGTGTGCCTAGCATTTGGTCGTTGATGCTGCACTCTAAATGCAGGTCAGTCGTTTTCACAAAATTTTAGTTTGGAATCTTTTTTTCAGCTTAATCAATCCTTTAGCAATAACATCAAATTAATGGTACCAAGCAAAAATAACGCTGGCTACGCTTTATAGCCAGAATATGACCTAAGCACGCTAACACTATAGTCAACTTCTGGCTCGCGATCTTCTCCGCAAGGTCAGATAATTTTGTTTCATTTTGCTAGAATGTACGGCACTCGTTACGATAGCGGCATTAAGTAATTGACGAGATGACGGCTGGATGAGTAGTAAGAGCATTTTTCAACCGAGGAGAGGTTTGATTCATGGCTCCACCAGACGTGCCTAGTTACCCGATGGCTGATGATCAACCAGCTAAAACCTGGTTCACTCCTCCCATGAATATTTTCTGCTTAAAAATTGAATAAACGATATTCGTTTTATCTCTCTCTTCTTCTCATTCGCGCTTTCTATTTGCTGTTACACACAGTAACAGAGACGCTCTCTCGCTTTGAGCAATACGGTGCCTCTGGAGTGTTTGCGACCATTTGCTCCGCTAGGGAGGGGGGGGGGGGGGGGGGGGGGAAGCATTCTTTTCGTAAAGTCTCCAGGAACCTACCCGGTGGCAGTGTCGTACGTTTTCATCCGCACGAGAGTGAGGCACTCGCTGCAGACACACGAGAGCAGAGCGCCGAGAACTCTAAAGTTTTCGAGCGTGAAGCGGAGATCTCGGCTCCGCGTCAACTTGGGCTAAACTTTGTGGCCCCTTAAAATGGCTACTTGGGCCCCAACCCAGCGCCCTCTAACCATGGGCCACTGCTTCCCGTTCGCTGTCTTCCCTTCAGGTGAGACAAGCCAGATGCGCCCAAAACATGCTCATGTTGTCCCCTCTGTGTCTGACGCACGCGAATGCGTCAGCTGTGACGAGTCCTCGAGCAGGAACGCGTGGCACTGACGGAGCATCCATGCGCCCTCGAAACTTTACGAGACGAAAGCACTGCGCGAACCACAGCTGGCTTGTGCTTGTCGCCATGGTCGAAGTGCGCGTCCATGACCTAAAAGAAAGAAAAAAAAGGAGTAGAAAAGTTCTTTGCCTCAGCGTCGCTTTTTTCATGCGCAGACTGCCACCCTGGCGTTGAGAACGCCGCTGGGGAAAGCGTTTTTAGACACCTCCGTATTTTTGTAACAATGAAACCGGCCACCACTCACGCCTAGCTGTCCTGGAGTTTTTTGCCCTGTAATTCCTGTGATAGCTTAACGCATCAGGTCCGCAGCCCAGACACCTAGAATAACCCCGACTTTTATTACAGCGAAGACGACTTTACGTTTTTTTTTGCGATTTCAGGCGGATTTCAGTGCCTGAAATGATGGGGCGAAATATGACTTGCACTCTCATCGCTTTGCTGTAATATAACGTCGCTTTGATTCGCAGCCCTGTGTTGCAGCTCATATCGGCTCATCTCAACACTTGATTTCAGTGTCCGGTGCGTTACACTTTCATTTCCGAAGCGGTCTGGTGGCAACGTGCTCCCGTACTTTTTCAACTGACAACATAAATAACTTAGCGAATACGCGTCAACTGTTCCGGGCACAAACTCTGTACAGTACCTCTCTTCTTCTGCTTGTGTTCCTTTTAAGGACTCAAGCAGACAAATATGTTTTTCTTTTCATTTTTCATTCGCTGAGTCTACACGCACCTGCGGCATGCTTTTAATGCAGTAAGCATTTAACGGGTACGTTTTCGCCAGTCTGTATCCGCAAATTACACCACGAGAAAACTAAAAACAAAAACACACGCGGAAAGGTATAGTTATCCATATGTAGCAGCAGCGCTGGCCGCGCTGCGCCCTGACGAGGTTTGCGCCGACGTGAGCATACGGCGCTGCTGCCCCTTTCAACTGGCACGCAGTTCGTAGAAACTTACGCGAGGAGCTCTTGCTCATGCAACAGCTGGCTCGCGGTTAGTGAGGTATGAGCAACAACAGCGCTGCTAAAACTGGCGCAATTTTCTTAAGTGGCGAACCCCAAGGAGGAGAGCAAGGATTTATACAAAAGACTTCGTACGAGAAATAAATTTTATCCGCTTATGAATGCACAGTATCCTCACGCCGATAACCAGAGCCGTCTTGAAAAGGCTGCTGTTTTTTTCACTGCGAGAGGAAATGAAATGGAAAGGAAATGGAAAGGAAAGGAAATGGGTGCATACAAGTTTGTTTACTAATAACGCTCGTTCTAGGCATGGCAACGAAACACAGTGCAGTATGCACGTTTGCATTCCCGTAGTCTAGGTGCAACATGGAGTGGACCACAAGTTTTCTTTAAGAGTCAATGAAACTCAAATGGGTGTTTGAAAATTGCAAAAGAGGAAGAATAAAATATCGAAGAGACGTGCACAAGGTTGCTTGCGTTACGTGAGTACAACAATCTTCATTCTGTCGGCCTGAGAGTGGCGATGCGGCGAAGGCCGTCTCAAGTGCAGACACCGTGAGTGCGTTGCTGCTCGCCCGAACAGAATATTCGGCCCACGCCATCGCATAACTGATGCTGCGGCTGCCAAGATAAATATATAAGCAATATATAGAAATAAACCAAAAAGTTTTCGACCTGTGAAAGTTGGAGAGTTGAGTCGTGCATAAATAAGACTTCGCGATTGAAAAAAAAAAAAGACCGAGAAAAAAAACCGAGTGTAAGAAACTGAGGGATGCGCTTACAGAAAAGGAAACAAGTCAAGAAGGGCCAAAGTTTCCCCGCAAACAGCCTAAGTTACTTGGAGAGAGCGAGGGAGGAAAAAAAGGTTGCGAGCGCAGAATTTGATAACCATCTAGGAAAACGATTACCTCGAGAGCGCTTGCTCGTGAACATCACTGCCGCGGAGGCATGAAAAGAAGCAGCGCGGATCGCTACTACACTTTGCGAAGTTGCGCGAGCGGTTAATGGATACCTCTCCGCCTCCTCGGTTCTCCTTCGCAAGATCTCCTTCCGAACTTGCTCTAGTGCAGCGCACAAGCAGGCGTGCTTAGCCCAGGTAGCTGTAGTTCACTGGTTGAGCCCGCCTCCCCAACCCCTGATAGCCCTTTCTTTATGTTTGCAGCGCCTGCTATATACATTTATTGAATCGCTCCTTTACTAAACATAATTTTAACTCGTTTCAGTAACGTTCGCGCGTGTTGGCCGGGCGCTGCCGTGAAAGCCGCGCTGCCGATCCCAAGTCGCGTTGTTCCCTCTCCTGCTCACTCCGAGGCGGAGGAGGATGGGGCACACGCGCGCCGAATTGAGTTACGGGAAAGTGAGAAATGGGACGCAATTCGTCGAATTATTTGGACGGGAAGCGCAGCAGCGCCGCCGCCGCCCCGACCCTTCTCCTTATCTCACCTCCCGAGCAGCCTCGGCTTCACGGAGCCCGCCGCCGGTGTCTTGCAAGGAAGGGGCCGCCGATAGCGACGGCTGCGGCGAGGCGAGAGGAGGGCTCTCGGCCGCTAATCCATATTCAAATCACGCGACGAGCCGAAGAAGGTATCCCTGCCTCTCACCGGTGCGAGCAGCAACGGGTGCGCGATTAAATAACAAGTAACGGCGCTCGCGGGGACGAGGGAGCGGAAGGGGGAAGAGGTAAAAATGAAAGCAATAATAAGGCGATCGCTCTCCTCGCACCTCGGTTCACAAAGTCGCTGAAACGCGCGCGGGGAGCGCACGTGCAGCCTCGCGGGCAATTATTTAAATGAGCCGCCCCTCGCTGTCCCGGGGCTGAAGGAGCGGCTCCAATGGAGGCGGAGGAGGCGCCCGCTATCTCCACCGCGCCGCCGCAGCCACCACCTCGGACGGCGTCTTCGCGATCTCTCCCGCTCGGCTGGGCAGGCCCGCAAACCAAGAGGGCGACGCTCATCCATCGGCAACACCTGCGCCGTCCATTCCGAACGGTGCCCCTCCCCATTCACCCTGCAGGGCCGTCTGCATGCGCACAGCTCTCGCCCAAGCCCGGCGGCCGTCGGTCGGCCTGCTCGCACGCCGCCGTTAAGCCGTGGCGAATGAATCGCCGCGCCAGCCGTACGCTAGCAAGCCGCGCACAGCCGCAATGTCTCGATCAGTTTGCTGATGCACATTTAAATCGCCTCGCATGCTTTTCTGCTGGTCTGGCGAGCCGCGAGGGAAAGACGTTTTGCCGACCAGTACGCGCGCCTCGAAAGGGTTTCAGGGCGCTTATGGCTAGTGCTCTATGTGGCATACAGCAGAGATTATTCGTCGTGTAATTCGTAAAAGAACGCATTCGCGAACTTGCTCTGCCGTTTCAGTCTTCCCGTAAATATGTTCTTTCCCTGCAGCTGCCTACTTTTTGCGTCGGGAATGACCTGTAGCACATAAAACCCCGTAAACCAAACCAATAGTTTTAACCATTCTTTTCTCTCGTTTTGCAAGAAAGTATTGGCGGAGACGGGGCTTTCGCGATGGCATCCCGGAGCTGAGCGAACCAGCCTGCGATGCTGCGTAGCAACGTAGCTGAAACTGTGCGACGGGCTGGTTGAGCGACGACCAATAGTTCATCGCAACGTGTAGCCCCGTTGAAAACGCTGTTATTTGGAGTCCCCACGCTGCGGTAGAGGCGACTTGTTTCCTAAAAGCTGCAGCGCGCGTCGACGGACGAGCCAAGCAGACCGAGCGGAGGGTTCCAGCCATTTGACCTCTCACGTACTATGAGAATTGTGGCGATTCCTATAGCTCACCTAGACGCGTTTCAAGCTAGTTCGTGTGTAGCCATTTGGAATTTTAAGTAAAGCTGTTGTCATTTCGAGTGACTCCTTACCACTGACACTTCACATCTCCATTCAGGCCGCAAAGCATGAATGGTTCCAACTGTACTGTCTTACTCTTAAAGGCACGTGGCTCGGGCAGCAGGAGCGTGGCAGGAAGAAGGAAGGAAGGCCTCAGACGTTGCTGGCACATACGTACTACGGGGGAGTGGCCAAGACACAGGCGGTTAATTGCTGGATACAGGAAAGTTTTGACGGGAAAAGGAGTGGTAATAGTATGTAGTCTGATAGATTGGAAGAAGGAAGGATAGGGGTCCTGTTAACTAGGAGATCGAGGACGGGACAATGGCTTAATGTGCATAATAGTATACAATGCCTGTAATGTTTTAATGTCGTACTGACTGAGAGCGGGAAAAAGAAATTAGAATGGGAGTCGCTGCGTTTCTTGAAGAAAATTTTGCACAGCAGAGCGCACACAGGAAGAAAGGCGGAGTAGCACCGATGATGACAATAAAGGTGCCGCTGCACTGTTTCTTCTGCTCTATTTTAAGAAAAATCAAGCCAATAAGACATAGACGTGGATTCATACACAATGTAGCCGCCGCGTACTACGTTATGACCCCTAATTTAACAGCTGACAACTGTTCGACGCTTTGTCGGCATTTTATTGAACGCATTAGACACTCGAGCAGTAGTTGGCATTTTCTTGTTCTCGTGAAGCCATATCCTGCCTAACAAAACATACTGACAGGCACAAAAGCACTCGAGAGTCACGCGCTCATTGTTAATGCAAGAGTAATTCGCAACGATCTGCCTTCCGAACAGCAGGCCGTAATGACAATTGCTTTCCCACATACGTGGGCAGCGGCACCAGGCAGTTGATACCTCACTACAAACCGCTTGACTGGTGTCTCACTACGAGCAGCGTTCACGAGGAACACTTGCCTTTGTTTCCGCCGGGCTAGTTATACGTCTTGCGTGGAGACATTGAGTACCTGCTAAGCACGTGCCTGAAATGCCAATCACTTGAGCAACGTCTGCCCGTGAGGGTGTTGTTGCCAGAGTGGAGGAGCCCTTTGTAACTGTAGCTGCAGTGTAGAGAATTTTCTTTGCAGTAACCAGCGTCAGCGAAAACTACAGTGTTCACCTGCTGGCCGGTGAAGGCAATGCCAGCTAAAAGGGCGATAGGCTAACGCTCTCGAAATTGTGCACACATCAGCCATCTGAGGTTTATGAAGTAAGAAAAGCAGCCATTGCCCTGCACAGCTGATTGAGAAAAAAAAAGTGGTTTCTGAGGAAAAGAAATGGCGCAGTAACTGTCTTATGGTGAATTCCAATCGCAGGCCCGGAGCGGTCTGCACGCTCTGTGACAGAGCGCCTGAATCCGGCGCAGAGCGCGCGACCTGAAATTGCGATTGGAGTACACTTGCTCTGGCCAGAGCATGCAGGCCAGAGCATGTATAGGGCGCCGCTATCGCCGCTGAATAAGAACGTCACGCAAACTTCCGGTCGGATCCGCCGATTTCGGCTGAGCAGTCCCGACTGCTCCACGGAGCAATCTCGGCTCGGCAACCGCTCCCTGTCTACGATTGGAAGACGCGATCCGTGCCTCAGATCTGCGTTTGGAATACAGTTGCTTCGAAAAGAGCAGGAAACGTTGCTCCAGAAGTGCTCCAACTCTGCGATTGGAAGTCACCATTACTTCTTGGCGGACACCTGAAAAGCGCCATGAGGAAAGAGAGGAACGTGGGAGTGAAAGAAGAAAGAGAGAAAGAGGTGCCGTTGTGGAGGTCTGCGGAATAATTTCGGCCACCTGGGGATCTTTAGCGTTCACTGACATCGCACAGCACGCGGGCGCATTTTGCGTTTCGCCTCCATCGAAACGCGAAAAAGCAGAAAGACTCCACTCACTCACTCACTCACTCACTCACTCACTCACTCACTCACTCACTCACTCACTCACTCACTCACTCACTCACTCACTCACTCACTCACTCACTCACTCACTCACTCACTCAGCGGGACACAATGGTTTAACCATTTTTGGTACTTTAAACATAAATGAGAACAACCTACTCATGTATAAAATATTATAAGATAGTTTGCCAAGGGTTCGCCGCAATAAATCACAATTGGTGGAGGTCATTCAAAGTCCCGTATATCAGCCTCCGGAGAGCTATAAATCAAGCTCTTGCTTCGGCAACACATGGCTGCGCATGTTGTCAGCAACGATGCAAAAATTTTGAAAACTGCACTCATAAAAAGAGGAATGCTGGGTTAGGAAGGTCGGTGAGCCGGGACAGTTTACTGCTCATTATAGCTACTGCACAACAGAAACGAGGACGAAAGAAAACCAGAAACGCCGGTGCAATATCCAGCTTTCGCAGACGCCGAACTGCTGCGATGGCGGAATATCGTAAATCCACAGTGCTCCACTCTGACGTCCGTCATAGCCCGCGCTTGCAGCTTCGAGATCACTTTCCTTTATGATATTTGAGAGCCAAAATTAGAGCGAAGTGGATGCGGCTTTTTCGTTCACTGTAGTACAAGTTCGTGACAGCTGCGCACGGACAAGGAGGGGGAAAAAAAGCCGTAAAGGAAGCGACGACCGGCAGGCGTCTTTCTGGCGCTGAAATCTGGTCTGATATTACTCCCACCACTAATAAATCCTGTGATCTGCGGAATCATTTTGTTGAAGAGAAAACTACGCCACGGCTATTGCGGTTGCGAGGACGGACAGCTATAGATGAATGAATGATATATCTTCCCTCTGAAACAAAGGAGGGGGAAGGGAGGGAGGGAAGCAAGTCTTACTGAAGGAGCCACTTTTATTTCGACTTCCGTTTTTGTCCTTATTATTAAAATTGGATCGTTTCCAGCAACGAATGGTCGGATCGTTGTTTTTGTTTTTGAATAAGCCTTAAATAGGTTTTTCTTGTACGATTTACTGTGTTCTCTCCTCACTAGACCTCAACCAATCCTCCCGCGATCCTGTAGTCTCTAGTACAGGTACATCCGTGCATTCTCTGCTGTTTCTGAAATCCATGGCTTCGTAAGGCTCATAGCCCATAGGGTAAATACTACACTCAGAGGGAATTTCATGCTCAATCTGCTTCATCGCCGCTGTCGCACTTTTACGCGCTATACATGAATCATCTTCTTTGTAAAACCCTTTCTTAAATTTCTGGATTAAATGGCAAGTCGATCTAGATCATAACATCAGGGCACTGCCTACCCACCTATAGCCACATTAACGGTAAGGTAGCCTCCTTGTGTTGCAAATATGCCGAGGAAAAATACTACAAACTGCGGATTTAGACGGCAGTGCGCTGCTCTGTCTACAGGGACGTGCAGCACTCCGAAAGCCGCTGAGGTTCTCTGCTTCTGATCTGAACAAATGCTTTTGCAGGGAAGGTTCATGTGACTCGGTTAGTGCCTCGAATCGTAGAACACTACCACGGACTCGGGGCATCGAACGCGGGTGGTTATTTAGTGCAACGGCGTCTCCCCCTCACCACTCCTGAGTTCGTATGGTCGTGCAACGGCACAGCAAAGTGAAATTTCAGGCTGTAAGCGCGTGTTCGACATGTATCCCCGCAGTTAATAGATACATGCGCAAAACTATGCCAAGCTGGCCTATGCTTGGTTCTTTGCGTACGCTGGACATGCCGCTAAAGACGAGGCTGTCAGGGCGCGCAAGTGCGTCCGTGAATAGTTGAAGCGTTCAGCCGGTCCAAGACGCGTTTTGTAATACTTCGTACCGTGCATGTTTCAACTTAAGCGGAAAAAAATTATGCCGTTGCAATATTTGCTTCGCCTTCAAATATTCTGCACGAAACTTAGCGGCGTTCAGGATACCTTTCCTTTCCAGGAGCCCAGTTATTTCGTGGAATGAGATGGAACCTTTCTGGCAACTAACTCGGCGCTTTCATCATCCCGGGATTCACGGCGTCGTGCGACTTGCACTAAATTTTAACACGCGCTCTTGACGTGCGAGCCGGAGTGTCAGGCTCGCACGCGGCTCGGGCTCTAGCTGTTTCCTGGCAGCGAGAAGTTCCCTCCTGGGTGGGCGGTATTTCGTGACCGCTCTTGCCCCCCCCTCTCCCCGATTCTCCCCTCTATTCCGCTGTGCCGCTCGGATGGAGCAGCTCGTGAAAGGCCATTTCACACCTGGAGACTCATTCCGCGCTGGTACCGCGCCTTAACACGCCGAGGGCGCGTGGATGGATGAATCCACCACTCCAGCTCATGCGCCGCTCAGGTGGAGGGCGGAAGACGCAACCTCTGGCGTAATCGTCATGTCGTATAATTGCTCGAGTTGTAGATGATGCCACTGCAGCTCTCCCGGGCCACCATCGGGCATTCCTTTTTGTTATTTTGCCCGTAATTTATTTCTGCCTCGCGGCCTTCCCAACCGCCGCGCCAGTATGCCGGGGCGGCGAAACGGACGCCCCTCGCTTTGCGGGCAGGACGGCCTCTTTCGATTCCTTCGTGAGTGTTCGGCTGCGGCGTTGGCAGTTACGCTGGGTCGGTGCTGCTCTGTCGGCGCCGATTGTGCTGGAGGAGGCGTCGAAGAGGCCATTTCTGGCCGAGCATCTGCGCGGGCGTTTTGTGTGTAACTCGGTGCCGCCCTGTTATTAATGGCGCGCGGCGGTCCGCTTTCGCCCAGACGCCGGACCGCTCGCTGGGCGGCGGTAGGGTGGCGGGAGGGACGCCATGGGCTTCCGCGGCCGGTGGGACGCTCGGGCGTACCCGCACCATGCGGGTCGCGACGCAGGGCTCCACGATTTAGGAGGCGTACATTGTATAATTGAACTGGAGCGGTAATAAGGGACAAAAATAGCGTATTTCGAATCCCCTGGATAGCTCGGCCCATAGTAGACTAGCCGACGCGAAAAAGTGTCAAATGCAGCAGGTGTTCGTT
The DNA here is from genome assembly GCF_052857255.1 of Amblyomma americanum. Classification (NCBI taxonomy): domain Eukaryota; kingdom Metazoa; phylum Arthropoda; class Arachnida; order Ixodida; family Ixodidae; genus Amblyomma; species Amblyomma americanum. Next base: position 248,629,529 of record NC_135497.1, read on the forward strand.
TAGGCTGTTAGCTGCTCAACAACAGCTCCCATTTCAGTAGCGGGCGGTCGCTACTTGAGTTACAAGTAAGAGCACTGGATACAGCGTTGGCGTTGTAGCAGCAAGTTTTTTTCTTTCTTTTTCAGCCTCGAGAAAGTTACGCGAATACAACTTATTTATTTGGTGCCCTCTCGTATCCTCTTCTTCACATTATTTTTGCTTTTACTTGTGTTTTAGAACCAGGGCAGAGGTTCCGACTCTGCTGCACAGGCACGTGGAAAAAATGTTTGCTAGCAGTTTCAAAGCCGGGCGATTAAAAAAGCTATGGCCCAATTTCACCACACCTTTGCGTTCGGTCTCTAGGCCTCCACCATTGCAATTATTGGACGCCCCCATCTCTTTATTTCTCTCTCTCACTTAATTTTAGAATCTGCATACTTCTTGAAGCGCCAGGCTGTTCCTCCTTTTCCGCAGTGGAAAGTTCTCCTCCCTTGGCCAGATCATCGATGGCACAGTTTTCGGTCCAAATTTCGCTCGTCTTCCTATATCTGCACAGCCGAATCGATGGCCGTTCAGCAAATAGTATGGGCTCCGGGTCGTCATGCATGAGGCATTACGCGTTGCTGTAAAACTGCCTAGTGCGCCTTGGAGAGTATAGCAGCTTGTTCAAAACGAAAAACCGGAGAAGAAACACACATGCAGTTCTACTCGGCACTCTAGGCGTGTGCAGGAAGTGTCCGGTTAAAGACGAATGAACAATGGCGCCACTGAAATCCCCGTCGAATATGGTGCGGCGTGTGCCAGATTCGCGAATGGAACGCACGTGCACGGAGCGGCACGCAGTTCCTTTTCTGCTCGCGTTCTGATTACTTCCGCACACGCATGTAGAGCGCCGCCTTCGATCTGACGCGGCTCACCGAAAAAAAAAGAAAGAAATTGATCGCGGCCGCCTTTTCTGGCGCGAGCGCTGCCGGCCGACCTCCCGCAACTCGATGGGAGCCATGCAGAGACGGTGCGCCGTGTTGCGTGCAGTCGTGGCGGAGAAGTGCTGACACGCCCGAAGAGGAGGCGATTAATTCTTGGGGCTACCGGGCAGTTGAGTACGTGCTGCCGTCTTCCTGTGGGGAGGGCGCGCCCAGCGCTTTCGTGGGAACGCCGAGCGCCCGGCGCTCAGTTGCTGTTACCACCTCGGTAGTCTACGGCGAGAGAGCTCGAAGCTGTGCTCGACGCGGGTGCAGACAGCAGTGCCCGCTGAGAGCAACGATGAGACTCCTAAATAACAAGCTTCTTTTTTTATGTTTTCGCGCCTTCCATGATGTTGCCGGGAAGTGCTTGCGCAACTCGACGCTGCACAAGAGAACCTTCGAAACGACGCAAAACTAGGTTTCGAAAAAGTGGCCTTCTAGGCGCGTCGGCTGCGTGGCCTTCCTTGAAATCTGGGAACTGAGTTTGCCGCGGGTGAGGTACTCTCGCAACGCAAATGCGAAGACTCGCATTCATCTTCGCCCGAGCTGGGCTGCAAGCGCCGACGCCCCTCAGTTAACGCGGAGGCCTGATGCGACTCTCCGCCCGCAGTATGTGGTTCAGTTCTGGAGTTTTTGCCCCGGGTATTAATGGTGACCGTCCCGTTATCCTTGTTAATGCATGCACATTTTAGTCTGAACGTAGACTGGACGGCTACTTCTTTTTTTATGTTGTAACTGAACTCAAAATGTCCCGCAGGCTCTGCCAAAGAAAACACACTTGCAGCGGAAGAGCACAGCAGCCAGTCTTTGGTTTGAACTCATTGGTGGCTACGAGACATAGCCAAAGAAAACCAACTGGCGCAATAAAACGAGTACGAGGCACAAAAGACAGGACAAGCGCCGACTACCGACTGGGTTCATTTGTCGAGAGAACCGCGTATAGCTACTACGGGAATACACACAAGCAAAGAGATAGAGAGGCTGACTCAAAGAAGAGTAAGGCGCACTTGCAATATCAGAAAAGGGCAAAGAGATATTAAAGCGTGAGCGTGAGCGCGTTACAAAAAAGACAATTTCTCCAGCAGTGAGTGACAAGAACTGTGTCTGAAACCCTTTTGAAGAAAATTAAGCCCGCACCTAACACTATACTCTGGCTGAAAAGCAAAAAGGAAACCGACCGGTTGTGACGATTCCATATATTTATACCGTCTGTGGGGCGATATTAAGAAGGCTAACCGGCACGACGTTCAGCATGTTCTTTTGTCAACGCAGATGTGTGCCGTCAACAAAGGAAAGGCCTTCGAGAAATGTAGCAAGAAACATGAAACTTTCCTTACAGTGTGCACCACTTGCTTGCATTTACTCGCTGCCTCCCTGCTGCGACCTTTAATGCATCGGACAGTCGGGCTTGTGCTACAATAACAGGGTGAGACAGCAGGAGGCGCAATTGAAAAATGGATAGAGTCGCCACATGGCCGCGCATTGCTGAAGTTGGGATTGTTCTCCACTATTTGAAAAGCAAGATCGATTGAGTGGTCTAAAGACAGACTAGAAAGAGGAATCTTAGAAGCATACTTCATCAAGAACAGGGGACCCCGCTTGCGTGAGCAACCCGTCTCTGTCACTCACTTACGAAAAGATTGCCTATTTAAACGGGTCGATGCCCACGTTTGGATCTTGTTGCCCTTTTTCTGCTTTTGCGGGTGTGTCTAACCATTCTTTGAGCCGCCCTCTGCACCTTTTTTGATTGTGTGCATTGCTGTAGTTGTAACAAGCGGTTATATAAAAATATAGACTCAGCCAGTAGCTGACGCTTGTCCTGTCTATAGGTGTTCCGTCCCCCTTTTATTGCGCCGGTTCGCTTTTCTTCAGCTACGTCTCGTAACACCATGGCGTTTTTCAGTAAGTCTCGCCGCATTTGAACGAGTCTGCCGGGAGCAGGAAGCTTATTTATACAAAAGCAACTACGTTTGAAGGCTGCTCAGTGCAACCGTATCGCTGCACGATTCTTAAGGCGACCAACCGGGAGGATAGCGAGCCAGTCAGTGCACGTTGTGTGATGTATGTGGGGCTCACGAGAGTATGGGGCGCTTGTGGAATCCTGCGGTTAGAAACACACTCAGTCACTTTGGCCTGGAGTGCATAAACAGTCGCTGCCTTATTATTATTATTATTAATATTAATATTATTATTATTATTATTATTATTATTATTATTATTATTATTATTATTATTATTATTATTATTATTATTATTATTATTATTATTATTATTATTATTATTATTTGCGATGGGCTTTATTTCATGTTTCAGTTTCTAGTTTTTTTTTTAAGCTGGAATCATTCCGCCACACAGGCAGCGCAGGCGACCACTGCTTGCCATTTTCCCGCAAGCCGTAGAGGAATCCCGTTGTAGCCGCCGCGGTGGCTGAGTGGTTACAGCGTTCGGCTGCTGGCCCGAAAGACGCGGGTTCGGTCCCGGCCGCGGCGGTAGAATTTCGATGGAGGCGAAATTCTACAGGCCCGTGTACTGTCGATGTCAGTGCACGTTAAAGAACCCCAGGTGGTCGAAATTTCCAGAGCCCTTCACTACGGCGTCCCTCATAGCCTGAGTCGCGTTGGGACGTTAAACCCTCATAAACCCATAAAACCAATCCCGTTGTAAACTCATGTAGTCACTATGCGCAAACTGCTTTAGAGAAAAACAAAAGACATTGGCGGGTTAAAAGTGGTCTTCGAACCGAAGGCACGAGCCATACCGCTCGCCGATTGACGGCAGCAGCTGGAGTTCTCCACTGCGGCCAGCCGCACCCGGGGACTTCGGATGGGGTGCTCGTGAGGAGCCCCTCGCCCGGTTCCCACAGACGCGCACAAGAACAAACTGTGTTCTTAAAAAGTCCTATGTCGCTCACGTTTTCTTTCATTTGCTAAACTTTTTTTTTCTCTCCCTCCCGCGCTTTATATCGGCACTCCGCCAACGGGCACCACTGATTGGGCCGCGGCTGGAAGCCGTGGTTGATGCCTCATTAGCAGAGAGAGCGTGGTGGTCTCAAGGATGGGCGAAGACTGACGACGACCATCCCTGCTTTGCATCCCGCTCATTAGCACCTGCGCGCCTTCAACCCCTCTCCCCTTCCCGCCGTCCTTCTCACCCTGCGTCGCTCTGAGCTCCTCGCAAAACCCTCAAAGTCACGCCTTGGCAAGCTCAGCGATGTGCGGCGGCATGCGTTTTCCTCCCCACCGGTTTCGAAGCTTTTTCTGTTTTTCTTTATGAGGCTGATTTGAACCCATCCGAGTCAGCGCCTAGTTACCAAATCGATTTTCCAACCACCGCCACCGAGCAACTTCCGTCAGGTTCACCGGTCTTCGGTCTAACCGGGTTTCTTTATATTTCTGTTAACTTCTCCTCCTACTATTTAAGGACGCCTGCAGCAGAGAGCAGCTTTTTGAGGAATTTGGGAAAGCGATCTGAAAGCAGGACGTCCATGTAGAACATTTCAGTTTGGCCGATACCTGAAGGCGCGCCTTTCTGTTTATCAGTTCCTTTTATCCACAGGCACACCGCGACCGGACAGATGACAGCGTCAAAGAAAAAAAAAACTAGCAGGGACTTCTGTTGTGCTAGAGGAGCCATCTCACAGTGATATATGCTCTCAGCATGTGTAACAAAAAAAAGTGCAATTGCGCTTGAAAAGTTATGAAACGCACACAAAAATTTTCGTTTTCATTTTCGATGTCATGATTAAACTTCACCCTTAACACTTTTATACCCACAACTACAACCCCGCGTTAGAATTTCAAAATAATTATAATTTAACATGTAGTTCCAAGTCCGGAGAAGCGGGTTACAACAGCGGAGACGTTCTTGCATTGTCATTCCGCTTTATAGCGTTAATATTGGTTGCGTAGCAAATGGAGCCAGCGTGAGATGTCGTCGAGGACATTTAGTCGGCCACCACGAGCGAGTTAATCCACAATAACTCCCGAGAACGTTGCAGTGACTACTGATATCAGGCCCAACCTCCCACCACGTAACCACACGTAGTGCGTTCTCGCAAACGTACATTTCTCGGCACACCAGGAAAATATTCTCGCTGGACGCCAGGTGGACGCGGGAGGTTTTGATCATAGCATATGACACCAACATTGCCACCGGTTACCCGAAGGAAGTCCCATACGCGGCTGTTGAAAAGTAAACGTGTGATGCACGGCCGAGAAAAGGGTGTTAGCTGCTCTCATATCCCAGCATGCAGGAATCCAAGGGGAAACTTTTTTTGGCACTTTTATTGTCGTCGGCTATGCAATTAAATAAGCAAACATGGACGGAGGTGAACAAGCCACATGTGCAGCGCCTTGGATGATTTTTTTTTATCCCTCTTCCTTGCTCTTTGAGTCAGAATGATAAAAATGGCAATGACGAACGAAATACCTGGTCCAGTTACGCGCCAAACAGGGGCAAGGTTTTTTCTAAAAGGGCGGCTATGGCTGCAGGTGACCTTGAAGGATTTCCTCTCGACGCTTGCGGATGTCACGTACTCGATTCAGTTTACTAGTCAGAATGAATCCATCGAGAGTGACTTGGAGTCAGGCTGATGCATGCGCGTATGACATCACCGTGGAGGCATCCTCCTGGAACGTTTGGGCCTGCGACTGTTTCTCGCGTGCCTTCTACAAGCCGGGCTGTGCGGCAAGGGCATCGCACAAGCGGTGCTGATGTGAGCGTAGCGTGCCGCGCTCATGACGCACGTGTAGAAACGCGCTTGTAAAATTCGCCCCGGCTTTGGGCGGAAAGCAAAGGGGGGGGGGGGGGGGGGGGGAGTGGCGAGAGAACGGCAGTAGGAGCCAAACACCGGTGTGGGCCCCTGCACGATGCTTTAACTGCGCCCATTACATCACCGACCGAAGCCAAACAGAGCGCGCCCAGTGACGCACTTGGGCCGCCTAATCAGTCTACCTCTGTCGCGTGCTCGCCCGCATCCCCGCCGCCTCGTCCCCGATTGGCTTGCATGCAAAGGGCGCTCGAACGTTCCGATTTGCAACGCTCCAGAGGGGAGAGACGAACACGCACTCCCTCCCTTTCCTCGGGGAAAGCGGAAGAATTCCCCAGACGGGACCTCGCGGCGCCCATTTTGGGGGGACGCGGTTCTGGAGACCCAGGAGGGCTCGAAGGTCGCGCTCGCTGCCCGTGCCTGGTCGTCCTCCACACCGCGGGCGCGGACTCCCGCAGGAAGTGGTGGCGCGTGCACGCGAGGATTCCCGTGGCATGATGGCACTGGCCGGGACCGTACGGGACGGTGGCTGGCGGCCGGGATGAATTATGAATGCTCATTTCGTCGCCGGAATGCAGGGAGGCGGAGGTGCACTCGGTGCGCGCTACGGGTCCGACGCGGCGCGCAGAGGAGTGAGATTTCGCGTCTTTGTCTCCCTCTCACGTGACCCATCGATATTCCCCACCCTCCCCTGAACCTTCCCAGGACCCGCATCCCATCTCCGTCATTCCTCCCATTCACGGACCCCTGGGTTGAAAATCGTGCGCGGTGCACAGTTACCGTATAGGGTAACTTCAGCCCGACGGGGGAAGTCGCAGGACATTAATGGTTCGTTTTATTTTACGTGAATTTGAGAGTTCCCTTTTATGTTGCGTTTTTTTTTCTTTGCGGGCTTCGGGCGTTGACAATTGCTCGGATTCATTGCGAGGGTCCTAAGGGTGCATCGTATTTTTTTTAGCTTCGTGTTCTTTGGTTCCCCTCTCTGGAGACCGGAATCGAGCCAGCGATGTTAGCAAAAAAAAAAATCACCAGAGTGGGTCACTGCCAACTGATGAGTTGCGTGATGAGGCTGATGAGGCTTGCCTTGCTGGATGTTCGCTGCTCGACAGGTTTTCGCTGTTCATGCTTACGTTTTTGTTAGGTGCTGCTAGCTCATGGTAACGAGACACAAAAATTGCTTACGTTGCTCGATCTCTCACTCGACTTTCACTTTTAACTTTTTCTTTCCGTAGTTGTTGTGCACTGACCGTAAACAAGAGAAGAAGTGCAAGCGAGAAAATTGATCACGCCTTTACGTTGCAACAAAACTCGGTCGCAAGTTCTGAGCACTGAAGTATGCCTGGACATCTCGCCTTTCTCGAGAGGATTAGCCGTACTATTTATTCTATTGGCTATAATGGCTTTGAAGGGTGATTGCATTGTTCTTCTCTTTTTGCAGGAGGTAATAGACAGGGCGTCAGGTAAAATTTCACGTAGTCCGAAACGAAGCATGACGAGAGGCTCGACCCTTTCTAAAATCAAGCTATACCCAGTCCTTCTGACAGAGCTCTTGATGAGCACACGATATCCCCCCCCCCCCCCCCCCCCCCGCGCCTTGGGAACAAAAAGTTGCATTGGAACTGCATGAAAAAAAAAAAACCTGGCCTACAAAGCTTATAAGCTGTTCATCGTGCGAGTCATTAATTCAAATCAAATCAAACCCGTTTTTGATGAGAATCTCGAAAAAAGTTATAAACAAAAACGCTCACGGCAGGGTGCAGTCAAAAGTGAGATTCAAAGGTCAAAGCGGGTGATAAATTTTACTTCCAGTGTAACTCTTTCTGTTGAGCGCGTCAAATGCGAACGCTTTTTTTTTGAAACGCGGTGCTTCGTATGAATCGGACCATTGAAAACCTTTGCATCCTCAAACTAAAATGGCAAAAAGCTCCTGATTATTTCTTTATGTTGCACATGGCGCCATATAGCCTGCATAGCGAGAAATAATCTAGAAAACCTAGTTTTTGGAGTGCTCCCAAGGCAATGAACAAAGGAACTCCCTGCCAGATATTAAAGGAAAATAAAGTGCTATCGGGCACTGTCCTCTGAGAATGGAACCTTCGAGCAATGCACCATGAGACGAGTGACCATCAAGTGACTCGCATTTTCTTCCTTTTTTTTCCCCAGCCATGCAGAGAGCGTTAACGCGAAAGCAAGGAGATATATAGATTCATTGTGGACGTCCCGAAATGTGGTGTACCTCGTACAGTGTAATGACCGACGCATCCGTCGCAGTTTCCGGATTCTGAGAAGAAAAAAAAAAGCTAGAGGGACGGCAAAGAGCAGTGCGCTAAAGGAAATAAAAAAAAATACGAGGCAGCATCTTCCCCATTACGTCCGTCGGCGACGAGTGGTGGCCGCGGGCCCTTCACACTCGAGCGAGCGAATACGAACACAAGAAGGAAGATGGTGACGTTCAGGAGGAAAAAGAAAATGCGCGTAGAGAGGCCGAAGAAACTGGCGGAGAATGCACTCCTGCCGCCGCCGACAAAAGAGTCGGCTCGGAACATGGGCCAGCCGGCAACAAAGCCTGCCAGGGATGAGTGGCCCAAGTACGGCGGAGCGGAAGCCGGAGCAGCGGCGTCGCAGGAAACGACGGCCCGGAGCCCGCAGAAGCCGATCCCGAAGGAGGGACCGGACAAAGGGCTCTCTGGAGCTGTGCATGCGTGCTGGTACTGCTGCTGCTGCTGCCGCGTGCGTGCGTGCGTGCGTACGGGTCGGCCGGCCGGCGACGTTGCCGTTGCGCTCTTTGGCCGCACTGGTGCTTTCCGATTCGCTTCTGGGATCCACGGCCACCGCTTGGGCCGAGGCGTGGGCCCTGATCGCCGCCGCTCTCTTCCTTGGTTTGCCACGTCAGCGGCACAATCGATCCCCCGACACACCCGCTCCGGAAAGATCCTGGCCAGTGCTCCAGAAGTGGCCGGCTGCCGCGGCATAAAGGCGCGCCCGACTGTGCACCCTTCCCGCCCGCCAAAACAAGCCGGGAGGAGTTGCATCGGCCTAGCGCCACTCGGACGACTCGCCAATGGCGCTCTGGCGCCCGCGGAGCCTTGCTACATGCCCGCCAACTCTGCTCGCCTTTGGCCTGGAGGAAACGCTTGTCTGGCGAACGCTGCGTTGGCTGCCGGGAGACGTCTGCAATTGGAAACGCTGCCAGAGTTGTTTTTCTCTCTCTCTCTCTCTCCATTCCTCTCCAACTCCTTCGGATCGGACGTGTTGGTCGCACGACGCATGTGAGAACCAAACGCGCAAGAGGCCGAATGCTCAGAATGGGCGCGAAAGCATGGCGGCTAGTTTCAAGCTCTGTGCGACCATGGTGCTGCCGTAGCTGTAGCGGGAATTTTCCTCTGGGGCAGACGGCATCACCTCCACCGTCGTAGTATGGCGGCACTATAAAACTTTTGGGATATTCTCCAGGCAGTTCTAGATCACAAGAGCCACGCGGGCTGCCGAGGATGGGAATCGAGGGAGTCTACTGTTTGTGATGATGTCATCTAAATGTGCTTGCGACTGGGCGCTTCTAAGAGATCCGCAACACAGCGATCGCTCTCACTCCTTTGGCCCTGATAAAGGCGAAGACCCCGGCGCTTGTTTTACCATATGTTATCAGGGTAATGTGAACTAAGTACGTGGGCGTGTGTGCTGGAACGCAGAGCCCCCTTTTTTAGTCATCGCCCTCGCAGCTATGTCTACTGCAGGACAAAAGCTCGTCTCTCACTGATCTCTAGTTAACTTTTTCCTTGCCACAGTTCGAATGATGAAGTGAAATGGCCCGTTCTGCCTGATCCGGGCAAATTCTGGACAAATAATGCCATTCAATACGTTAAAAAGAACTGTACTTCAGTTTATGAGAGAGTATTTTTAAACTTCCCGCGAAACCTCTGAATGCGGAGCGATCGCAGTGAGCCTGGCGCGTCTAACTCACACAGAATGTGCTCAGCAACGGCGGTGCTCTGGCGATTCCGCAGCATCGACACTCGGCTTTGCAAATGCAAGCAAGAGCTTGTGCGAAAAGAAGACGTCCATACGTCTGATTATATTGGGTCGGAGGTGACTGCTCCGCCCAGCCCGGATCATCGCCAGGTGCGAGTCTATAACGTTCGTTTTAGCTCTTACCGAAAAGATTCGCTGCCTTCCGAGACGTTATGAAGATGCCTAATATGTTCGTAACAATTACCTGTCACCAGAAGCGTAATAAATCGAGTTTTCTCCAAGACAACCCGGGATCGACCTTGGCACAGCTCTGCGCAATAGCCCAAAACGCTTCGTGCGAGAACTCTGATTTTATTTTTTTACTGATCCGAAAGTTTGGCATAAAGAGTTCTGTAACTTTGATTACTTGTTTCAGAGATAGTAACGCATAAAACGTATAATCTAGATTTTTATTCTCCTATTTGCTGACTGAATATATTTAATATTTTTGTGAATTTTTGTACGTGTCTCACATTTTGCCAATAAAATATATTTTTGCTTGGAAGCAATGTATATGGTGTTTTTTTCTTTGTCATCAAATAAGAGCTCTATCAGCTAGACTATGATTCGGTGCAATAAAGACACTTTTATAAATTTATAGGCGAAAAAAGTTTTACGCACACCGCGGCAAGCAAAAAGTCAACCCTATCGTGGGCCAGCTGCGGCCGTCTTATCTCCGCGAACTTGCTGATTTCATTCGCCCACCTGACCCGTTGCCGCCCCGCGCTTCTCCTGCCTTCTCTTGGAAATGATTACGTTACCCCTGGGGACCATCGGTTATCGGTTATCTGCTATCCGCATTACTCCGCTGTCCATGGCCATTTTTTATTCTTGATTTCAGCTAAGATATCATTAATTCACGTTTGTTCCAGTCTCTCAACTTTACTCTCATCATTTTCCTTTCTTGTAGCTGGTAGCGTTGTTTTCAATTTAATTTCAAGCCTTTTCGTCCGGCTCCAAATTTCTGCCCCATACGTGAGTACTAGCAAGGTAGAGTTATTATATACTTCCCTTTTGAGGGGCATTGGTGAGCTGCGATCCGTTAACGGAAAGAGAGTACCTGCAAAATTCACTCCACCCAGTTCGTATTCTTCAAGCCATTTCTCTCTCATAATACAGATTGGAGGTCTATACATATCTCGTCACATATGGAACTTAAAATTGGTGCGCCTTATTTGAGCGTTCACAGTTCGATTTTTCCTTTGAGTTGGTACATGGTACAGGCCTGTTAACGAGCGCTAGTGCTTTCGTGACAGCTCCTTGCGTGGTTTTCGGGCAAAAAGAGTTTTCGTGTTCGTTGATTACAACGCGGTACCTGTTTGCGATGACAGACGGCAGATTTGCGCGTCTAATGGTACTTAGATAGCACACGGTCCTCACATAGCAAGCTGTCACGTGATAACTTTCACTGTCGCCGCTTTACTTAAAACCACTGCAAACTCGCTTGTGGCTTATTAAACAGACGAAAACAACACGATTTCCAATGTTTATGGAACCCGAGATGTCCCGGGCGAAGCTAGAGGTACCAGTATACGTTACTGGTCATACATCTTAAGAACAGCGGACAATTCAGGGTTATTTAAGGATAGTTCAAGACATGACAAAGACGTGACTTCTCCACACATGCGACATGAAGAAAAACTAACCCTTTAATACACCATTTTTATTCTGTTCAGAAGCCAGTTCTATTCAGATACCCATTTCTGTTAAAAACAATTTCCTCCAGACTGTTTATATATGCACACCAAAAGAAGACTAAATACAGTGTTTACTCGCATAATGAACACACTTTTTTCCAAAGGAATTTTTGTAATTTTAGGGAGGTGCGTTCAGTACACGGCATAAAATGTAAAAAAAAAAATGAAACGGTAAAAATGGGTCAAAGCGTTCATTGGCGGAATAAATACTTCATTCGGTACGATTTGCCTTACAAATAAGCTGAAACGCACTCCTCAGCACGGTTTTCGCGCTCAACAGATTTTGTCCCGTGCGAATAACTCGCGCGAAGCCCAACCGGAGAGAGTCTCGTCTCCGATGAAATAAATATATAGAGACGGGAGGGTGGTTTCTATTTCTTTTAGGATTACTCGCGTAACACTCTTAATGACTGTTCGTGCTGCGGTGTGAGATCTCGGCAGTGGACATAGATTAGGAAGGGCTCAAAAAAAAGAAATAAATATAAAAATGCACACTGGACAGATCTATCTTCTATTGCGTTTTAGAGACTGCGTTTATTGCGTTTAAGGACGTTTGCTATAAGCAGAAAGGAGTAAAAAGGGAATAAGCTGTTTTCTAGCGCACTTACTTTTATAAAAGAGAGTGTGCTAGAGGACAGCTTACTCCTATACTATTATACTATACTTTATATTACATAGCATTCACTATCATGAGCAGCAGACTGCGTGCTGAAAGAAAGAAGTGCGCTTATTACGCAAGGGAAAAAATGTACCTTATGCAGCCACTATGGAGGGTGCGTTCTTCATGCGGGTGTGCTTGTAGTGTAACGCGAAATAGCAACATTTAATTTCCTATAGGTATCTAAGCTGTTGTGAGAAATCGACACGATGATTACAAAAATGTTACATGCTTGTAAATGTAACAAAGGAAATGATAGTTTAAGAGACCATGCAATGATTTATTCTTTTCCTAGCAGCAGATAACGCAAGAATGCAAGAATAAAATTTTATTAAGTTAGTTCTGTATGATTATGTGCGCGCTGCCATACCGCGCTACTTTGAAGACATTAATTTACTTCTTTCGCTCGCTAAGATAAAAAATAACACACTTGTATTGATATGAATGACGCTAAATTAGACTGAAACAAAGGATTAACTAATAGAATAGAACACTAAGAAGTAAAGCTGTGAGTTCAGATTGCGTATGGATGCGATAAAAATGCTGAAAGGGCTAAGAAAGCCATCTTTACTGAATGACCGAAGTCCCAGTCCAAGAAAACTTAGTGATATCTCTGTGAACTAAACTCAAGTACGCGAATAACATTGGCTTGCTTTGAATGAGGGGAAGCTAGTTTGCAGCGCAGACAGGGCGCAGTCATTATGAGAACAGATACAGCGCAACGTTCTTGATACATACAAACTTACTAAACTTAGAGCAAATGAGAAGCTTTAACTTTTCTCTCTGAAATAGAAATAGTCGTGTTGCAACTGAGATGAGAAGTACACCACAATACTGACCTTTTAATCGATACAGACTATAGGCTACGGAAAGAAAGTGAAAAACTGTAACGTTCACACGCTGCTGCAGCCAGAAGTGTTTCATTAACGTATAGTAGCATTCAAGGGACACTCGTAAATTTCTTACCACTGTGTCAATCAGTACGGCCTCAATAATTTCTGTGCTCATATTTATGCCTATGCCTATTGCTTTGCTCCTTGTACATTTATTTATTTATTTATTTATTTATTTATTTATGTATTTATTTATTTATTTATTTATTTATTTATTTATTTATTTATCTATTTATTTATTTATTTATTTATTTATTTATTTATTTATTTATTTATTTATTATGTATACATACTGCATGCAGCCCCTACAGCCCTTACACATACAGCCAAAACTGTAAGACATGGTAGCAAAAATTAAAACACCGAAGTTGAAAACATAGGGAACACTACACAAATTGGGAGCGTGGGAACAGTAAATAGGTTATGAATTAGTTATGGCATGCATAAATCTGTCTGTCGGGAGGAAACGCACTGGGCAGGGCAGTGTATTCTAGTGTTCAATGGTACGCCGAAAGAAACTGTTTTAAACACATTAGTGCCTGCAAAGTAAGGTGAAAGTTTAAGATTATGACAACTTCTTGTTGACGACGGCACGGCACTCGTGATGTACAGTACTCACGGATTGAAATAGGACATTCGGAGCGCTAGCCTTGCAGTGCCACGCAGGCATGTGGTAAACCACAGGCCGGCTCTTTGGCGGCTGGAAGGAACAATTCTGCTTTGTAGATGTTCTCCCTCTCACGCCATACCACAATGCACCACCTTGGTTCCATGAGCGTCTACGGGCGGCGCTCCATGAAGCGACGGCCACGCGCTCCGAATGTCCTATTTCAATCCGTGAGTACTGTACCTGTCGCTTGAGAGTCGGTAGTGCGAATGAACGACACAGTGCAAACATTTTAACGATCCTAGTTGCCGGCGAGTGGCGAGGGTAGTTATATGTAATGATATGAGGGCAGACGAGGGTGAAAAATCACGGCGAACTAATTTCGTTTTGAATGGCTTCAGTTTTCTTAATCTCCGTTACCTTGTAAGGATTCCATACAAAACAACCACAGTCAAGAATTGGATGGATTAGGGATTTACACGTTAGTAACCTGGTTTCCTTCGGAGCCTGGATTAATCTTCGTCTAAGATATGCTAATTTTTTAGGGCTCAATTACAAATGAGGTCGATATGTTTGGACCATGATAAGTTGGAGGTAAAATAATTCCTAGATACTTGTATTTGAACAGCCTTTGAAGGGGTATATTATGAAAAGAGCACTCAAAAATCGATGAAGAGGAACTATCACTTAATATAATGACAACAGCGTTACGGAAGTTTTGCGGACGCTGTGAGGAGCAGAGCTCAACCGCAGTAATCACAGGGGATTTAAAAGTGACTGTTGAAATACGGGTCTGTTTTATTTGTGAATGATGAACCTAGCCGCGGCGGCCACATTTCGATGGAGGTAACAAAAAAAAAATAGGGGGAGACTTAAGCCCCGCTTTTAAGGGTATCACGCGACAGCGTTAATGGCTCTCTTCAGCGCTTTCTCTTCACATAGAGTCACTGTGCTTTGTTCACATTGGCTCATTTATGAGAATTGACCCAATGGAGTTTCCACATTTTTGTCTTTGAACTCTTCCACACTGTAGCTTACGCACACGCACATAATGATCATCTAACTAGTATCTCACTAATTACCACGCCTCTAGTTCACTCCACTAATTACCACATTACTAAGCTACAAATAACGCCCACACCACACACGCATCACCCCCCCCCCCCCCCCCTTGTACCTCAGCCAAGTTAACGTTCCCGCGTGGCCTAGTCGGTCGTGTGCCTGGCTGGCGACCCCAAGGATTGTAGGTTCGAATGCACACTAAAATTAATGGAATAGTTTGTTTACGTAAAATCAATTACTATATAATGTTTGTTTGTTTATGTAAAATCAATTGATATATAAAGATACGTCGTTTGAGAAGTGTGCTGACCGTAAATTTTTATTACAAGTACTCCATTCAATTATTTCCATGCCGGACATACACGCGTAACCTCACGCGTGCCGTGGGCTTCTCGGCACAACGATGTGCCCAGGTACGGACGACGCTGAGTTTTCCGCTGAACGGGAGCCACAACGCTGTCGCGTTATTTGCACAACCCACGTATGATAGGCGATGCCAGTGCAAGCTTTCTGAGAACCGAAAGTGGTGAGAATGAATCCTGGGGCCATTACTAAGTCATCATACATGCAGGCTTGGAATATATTTGAGAGATTTAGCGTAGCGGTGACCTCCTTTGGAGGCTTACTAGAGGAGACGTATACCGGATAACCGTACGCCTGCTGCGCATGCGCAGTGGTCCCACCCTGCCGCGCAACTGCACTGCGCGCGTGCGGTCGGCATATGGTAATCCGTTGTGAGTCTTTGTTACTATGTCTCCGCTATGCTAAATCTCACTGTTGACTGCGTCATGCAGTGGTACATGGTAAGGCAGAACTATGCACTCAGAACACATGTATTTTTGTTATGCGAGCGTTTCTGTCTAAAAAAGTCGCATAAGGAGCATCGCTTCATAAGGCTTAATGTCTCATTCTGAATTCGGGATGCCGACGCGGTGGCTGAGTGGTTACGGCGCTTGGCTGCTGGCCCGAAAGACGCGGGTTCGATTCCGGCCGCGGCGGTCGAATTTCGATGGAGGCGAAATTTTAGAGGCCCGTGTACTGTGCGATGTCAGTGCACGTTAAAGAACCCCAGGTGGTCGAAATTTCCGGAGCCCTTCACTACGGCGTCCCTCATAGCGTGAGTCGCTTTGGGAGGTTAAACCCCCATAAACCAAACCAAACTAAATTCGGGATTAAAAAAATAAACAAACACACAAGCAGCGGGATGTATTTTAATTGTGGCGCATAAAGAATCTATTTGAATGCATACTTAGCGTCCAGTTTGTTTATTTATTTATTTTCAATACCTCAAATTACATGAGTAACGGGCATTCGCCACGAAAGATGAGTTCTTCAAAGAAACGCCGTGATTGCAAAGGACGACAGCAGCAGCAGGAAGGTCATTCCAGTCCTTGGGCGTTCTCTCAAAAAACGAGGAAAGATGTGCTGATGTACACAGTCTTGTCATGGCTGAGGTGGCAGGAGAGGTGATGTGCTGCTAGAATGGCAGGATTACGCGTGGATTCATAATAGAATTTATGGAGAGGGATAGGCGAGCGACTTTTCTGCGATATAGAAGGTTGGGTAGGCTAGCTTGTGCTATGAGTTTTGTAACGCTTGATATATATGAATAATCAGAACAGATAAAACGCGCAGGATGGTTCTGAACGGCTTCTAGTAAACTTATGGGGTTAGTTTGGTGTGGGTACCAGATAGCGCGTGCGTATTCGTGTTTAGGTCGAACGAAGGCGCGGTATGTTTGTAATTTTACAGAAGAATGGGACAATCGAAGGTTGCGGCGTAAATAGCCAAGGACACGGTTAGGTTCACTTCTCAGCGGATCGGTCCATGAAAGGTCAGCAGTTAATTCCTAAGTATCTGTTAGAAGTTACGGAACTGAGGTCAGATCCAGAAAGTGTGTATTTCCGGATCAGATGGGATTTTCTGCGATAGAAATTAAGAAGAGATGATTTCTTCATACTTGAAGGCATAAGCCATTTTTCGCACCAGATTGGTATGTTGTCAAGATTGGTCTGAAATGCATTAACATCGGTTATGTTGTTAAGAGGGCGATAGATCACACAGTCATCAGTGAATAAGCGGATATTTGAGGAGATGTTATCTGGAAGATCATTAATATAAATCAAGAATAAGGAGGGAAGAGGACTATGCCTTGTGGCACACCTGAAATAAGGGGGACAAGGGGGAGGAGTCATTGTTAGTGTGTACGAATTGATAACGGTTGGTTAAAAAGTCTCGGATCCAATTAAGGGCTAAGTCATTGAGGGACAGGGATGAAAGTTTTAGAAATAGATGTTTGCAGGGTATTTTTTTGTTAGAGCTTACATCATTTATACAGAGGGCTAGCTGCGTGTCGCAAGAGAGTTCCCTGCGGAAACCGTGCTGGTTAGGGTAAAAGAAATTGGCAACTAGAAGAAATTTTACAACATGGTGAGAGTAAATTATGTGCTCCATTAATTTGAAACAAACACTTCTGAGGGAAGTGGGTAGTAGTTATTAGCAGAAAACGGATTAACTTTTCTTTGATTACCGTATTATTGAGGGTAAATCTGGACACAATCTTCGAAGAGGAGCCATTTATGAGCAAAACCCTCTTCGTGGGAACAAAATGGCACAGAGCGAAAGCCTTACGCACCATTCGCTCCTTGCTAGAGCGCTACACGCTGCGAGCGAACCAAGGTGAAGCAATCGTGAAGGGACGGTTCACTTCTGCCACGCCGCGAAAGGTGCAGGATGGGGACCGCTAGGGGGAAATCGCCCAAGGCTAGCGAGAACTCGGCCACTTTTCCGTCTTTTTACTCGAAGAGTAGATTTACCCACATTCGTGAAAACCGGCCCCTGGCTGTACGCCGACTAAATTCACTCTGCCATGCCCAACTGACAGGCGCACTGCAGCCTGCAGCATCCTAGCTGCATGCATTCATCGGGCCGATACGGTCACACCACTTAAAATTCGTCATTTTCGTTACATTTTCCCCACGTCACCAAAATGTACCGTTACAAGCTTAAAATAACCCTCATCAGTCCAGTCTCCTTCAAAATTTCAAATATACACTGCCTAAGCCGGCTGAACGCCAACTCACTTTTCTTCTATTTTTAATAATAATAATAATTGGTTTTTTGGGGAAAGGAAATGGCGCAGTATCTGTCTCATATATCGTTGGACACCTGAACCGTGCCGTAAGGGAAGGGATAAAGGAGGGAGTGAAAGAAGGAAGGTGAGGTGCCGTAGTGGAGGGCTCCGGAATAATTTCGACCACCTGGGGATCTTTAACGTGCACTAACATCGCACAGCACACGGGCGCCTTAGCGTTTTTCCTCCATAAAGACGCAGCCGCCGCGGTCGGGTTCGAACCAGGGAACTCCGGATCAGTAGTCTTCTATTTTTGGGGGTTAAGATTCTTGAACTGTGGGCTCGCCGTTCCATGGCGGAATAAACCACTTGACTGTTGCAGCATTACTGCCTTAGCGTTAGAGCATTAGTAAACGTCCGCTGCCGTTTACAGAACTGACTGGTGCCCTAAAGTGCGAGTGAATTTATTGTTAAGTATACTCGCTCTCCTTTCTATCACTTCGTCTTCTCGCAATGAAGTGTAGACACCCACACTTGAATGCGGTTCATATTCCTGCTCTTGTTTTCTCCGTTCTCTCTCCATCTCTCTGCTATTCGCTGCTGTGACAACGCAAGGGGAGAATAGAAACGTAATACGAGAGAAACGGATTTCCGAGATGTCGAGCTTTGAGTTCCAAGGGTTCATAAACCAGATTTTCTTACGTCAGATCAATTTAGCCATGATAGTTACATCATCAAAAAAAAAGAACTTTTTGCGACCATTGGAATTCAAAACTTCGGACAGTAAATTATAAATTGATTCCGTTTGCGCTGAAATGGGGAGAAACATGTCGAAGGCAAAATGGGCAGAATAGGAAAGCGCAATTTATGTGCTCAGTTCTCTTCGGCCTTTAAAATTATGCATTTGAAATGCTGCATGTGAAACAGTAATTTTTTTTACCTGCTTAAAAATCAGCCGCGGCAAACAACAGGCCGCCGATATACACATCGAACAGTAATGGAAAGCAAAACAATAAGGTCCTGCCTCTTGCGATTGTTCGATCACCCTATTTCCTCTAGGTTCGTGACTTGACTGCCCAACAAAGACTTTTCTCTCTGCCTGGAAAAAACGTTATTGAAGCGGCGACGAAATGTCGTGATTAAAGTACATTCAAGTGTAGAAAAATATTAAGCTTTGGAAATTGCGTGTCTTTACACGGGTGCTACGCCGATCTGGGGAGCGCCACGTCCACACCCACCACATGTCAGTGGCCAGCGCGGCGTGTCGCAATTAGGACCCTCGTCCGATCCGCGGGAAAAACTAACACACACACGACGCCCACCAAAGTTAGCTTATCACGTATTTCGAGTTAGCTTATCATTACTCATGCGCATACGCGACCGTGCGGCATAAATTGAGCGCGTGATCCTGCCCCCTCCCGCAATCATCGCCAATCTGCGAAACTAGCGTTGAGGGCCGGCCGGCTCCTATCCGAGAACAACTGGCAGCCCATTGCCGCTATCTGCACGCACACGCGCGGAGCACGGCTTCGTGCCACGAAGCGGCCGCAGCGGACGGCGCCCGCTTTTGCTCCAAGCGCAACCCGTACAGCCTCCACGCTGAACGAATGAGTGCGCAGCAATACACAAGAACAAAAGAAAATAAAAAAAAATAGTGGGAGAGAAAGTGACCAGCCTGATATCGCGAGAGAGTATTTAGATATCCGCAGTCATGTTGACAGAAAGTACGCAACGCATGCCGTTTCGCCCGTGTGTTCGTTTTCCGTACCTCAGTAGAGGCACTGCTACGCATGCTCGCCCCACGTCGCATGGTGTCGGCGGGCGCACACACGCACACATGCGGCCTACGTGTCCACCTGAGAGAATTAGGGTGGTTTGCGCATGCATTTGCGACTGTCGTGGCTGCTGGCTCTTGTCGCTCCCTCTACTCGGCTCGTTCTGCGGGCAGCAACGGCATGCCGCTTCTACTCGCCGACTGCATGCACCCCCCCCCCCCCCCCCCCCCCCCCCCCATCCGCGGCCTCGCTCTCGCGTTTTCCGCACGGCTGGAGAAAAGGCTTGGCCGACGCGCTCAGCTTCGCCCCTGCGGCGGTCGGACGTGGGTGCAAGCTAATTAGGAAGATCGACTTTGCTCGTTGTTTGGCGCTCATTTGATCAACATGGGGCCGATACCGAGCCGCTCTCCTTCTTTACGTGAGCTCTCGTCTCTCGCGAACAGCAGGTTTTCCTTTCGCCCTTTTCCCCTTTCGTTTTTCTTTCTGTCATCGTTTGACGGGTTTCGCTTCTTCGTTCTTTTGTTTTTTTTGTTTGTTTTTTTGCAGCGCTGGCTCGTCTTGCCAGCGGCGCTGCACCAGTGCTGCCAGTTGGTTTCTGCGTGCGTGCCCCGAATTCGCTGTGACGTCGGCTCCCGGCACGGAGGCAAACACCGCCGAGGTGTCTGTTACAAGCGCAACCCATGATAGCCTACATGCTCCCCCTGTTGTTCGGAGATGGTGTCGCTTCGCCTTATTTTGCCTTTTCTGCATTTTCGCGACCCGGCTGCTCCCCGACATTATGTACGTTATTTCCTTTTTTTTTCTCCTCTTTGGTTCCTCTTTCAGCCGCTGTCTCTGTCTATCGCTGGTGTGCCACACTCACTTTCGTTGCTCGTGCCCCAACCGCTCCGCAACGTGACGATCCGTGCTTTAACAGCGTGGACACACTTTTTCCGGCCTCGTGCATTCAAGCTTCTTCGCACTGCGGCCGTGAGTAGCAGCTGACTCCCCCAAGGAAGAATGCAGGAAAGGAGCACTGCACTGCTTGCTTTTAACATTTGACACCTGTTTTCAATAATCCCCAAGTTTTTAACGCATTTCTCTGCGCTGTCCTCTCGAATTCAATCCCGCTTTCCGACTGAAACGGTCGGCCGAAAGAGGGCCGACGGAGCAGTGCGCGGCCCGTTTCCGGTGTGCGCGCACGCCGACGCGTTTGTAATTGATAAATAGCTTCCACGCGGGCTGTACTGGGCGCACAAGGCGCAGCGGGGCGCGCGCACGTCGCGTGCGTCCGGACAGGCACGTCTGTTTGCGGACGCGGTTTGCGACGTGCCCGTACAGGCGCCGTGCATCGGGCCGCAATCGCGCGGCACGTACTGCAGTGCAGCGCCGACCCGGCGAGCCCCACACGCGCAGGCCCCAGCGGCAGCCAGCTCGCTTTTCCTTCTCTGCTCATTATCCTCCATTGCCTCCGGATCGTGACCTCCTGTTTGTTGGCGTCGTGACCAGCAGGTCACGGCAGGGGAGGTGGGGGCATAGACGCTTGTGCCTGTCCGGCGCGTGATCAGCGCATCGGGCGTTGGCGCTCTCTGCGCACAGGGAGCGCCACCACCGACGTGGCAACGGGGGCAGCCAGCGGCTGCGGTCCGCTCTTTGGGGTTCCGACCGACTCGGAGAACTCTGACCTCAATTACCGGCGATTAGCTAATTCCATTCCCTTAAAAGGAGCCCTCCGCCTCTCAATCGAAACG
Organism: Amblyomma americanum; assembly: GCF_052857255.1. Classification (NCBI taxonomy): domain Eukaryota; kingdom Metazoa; phylum Arthropoda; class Arachnida; order Ixodida; family Ixodidae; genus Amblyomma; species Amblyomma americanum. The sequence continues at coordinate 248,650,744 of NC_135497.1, forward strand.
GCCGTCCCTTTTTCTTCTCTCTGCGGTCTCCACCTCGGGCTGCGTCCAACGACGCGGGAAAAAAAAAGAAGGAAGGAAGGGGGGGGGGGGGGCTACATTTCGCTGGCCCCGGAACTAGAGTGGCTGGACTAAGTGTTCGGCTGAATGTGGATGAATCAAAGAATACGGCAAGGCTGCGGGTAGGCGGGAGGAGTGGCAGGCAGTTTAACTACAAGTGATGGCGCGGGTAAGATGGACGACTGTTTTGAACAACACGGAGCTCCTTCATATGGTCAGGTGATTAGCAATGAGCATGGAACGTGCCCGCACCAACAGAGTAAAGAGAGTGCATGCCGAGCAAAAGCAAGTAAATTTTTTGAACAGTTTGATTTTATTATTCTTTTTTAGCCGGAAACGTACTACAGGACTCAAAGGCCCTTCTGAAGTATGTACCAAAGAGTGCGTGTATGGTGAACCGACGAGGATAACGCCAGGGAGTGGCAGAAGAATTCAACACTGTAAAGTAAAGATGGGAAGCAACTTTATTTTTTTAGTAAGCAAACAGCTTCTCACCCGGTTTAGTGTGCTTGGAGTCAACTGGTGGTAGCGGTTTCTTACTAAATAAAAATAAAATAAAAACGGAAGAAAAATATGCTGCCGGCTGTTGAAACTGATGATCCAAAGCAGCCGAGGTGCCGGCAGTGGAAATAAAAGGGCTCAGAAATACGGCAGCGAGATGTAGTACAGAGAGGAGCCATAGCAAGGAAGGACAGGGCAGAGCTAAATCCTCCGCTGTTTCGTCACGTTACAGAACGAGTTGGCTACTTTGCCATTGCAATTTTCAAGAAGAATGCATAGAGTTTCAACATAAAATGTTACAAGAAGCGCCATTTGAGGGACGGAATATTTTAATTAGTACGGTCAAAAAGCTACCCACTCTTTTTTTGAGGCACCTGAGACGCAACCTCGTTTTTCACTTATATCTTCTAACGCGGTGGTGGCGTAGGTGCAAGTGCGTGTGTGACATCCGTATAAGGCTAACTTGTCAACCTGTCCGCAGATTTATTTGCCGTTTATGAGCTTCTACTCCCGCTTGATCATTCTCAGTGAAGGGCCGCACTGTGTTTCTTTCCGCATCCATAATCTATCTCACTTTTTACGGCATCGACACCAACAGAATTATGTTTACGATCAATGTTTGTTGCGAACTCGCGCTGTTCCGCCTGAGAGTAAATGTTGGGCCTTTATAATATTTTTAGCATTTGCCGCACACTATGTGAAGAGGGTTATTTACCACAGAGCTGCGGCTGAATAATGTACTACATGGCGACGGTTGACAATGCGCTACGAAATCATAGGTGTGTGGGGTTTAACGTCCCGAAGTAGAATGCGAGCTATATGAGAGACGCCGTAGGTTGGAGCTTCGGTTTAACTTCCATCGCCCGGGGTTCTTAACGAGCGCTAACGCTGCACACACAACACGGGCGTCTCGCATTTCACTACCATCGAAATGCATCGGCACCCCGTCCACAGGCGACGATGCACTGCGGGACGACAGGCGGTGACTCAGACATGAAATTTTGCAGCGGCACTGTTCTGACCTTGTGCTGAAGATGGTTGGCAAGCAATGTTCGCAAGGTCTGAATGAAGGGGCGGACGTAGGTAGGCATATAAAGCACCCGACCGTGTCATCACACTGGCATTCGCTGCACTATATATATATATATATATATATATATATATATATATATATATATATATATATATATATATATATATATATATATATATATATATATGTGTGTGTGTGTGTGTGTGTGTGTGTGTGTGTGTGTGTGTGAAGGGAGCCAACAGTCACCGAAACCAAGGTGCATAGGGGAACGTTATTTTTTTTAATGTGTTGTGCTTATCAGTGGGATAATATTACCTAGATTAATAAATCGTTTAAAGAAAATTACTTATAAAGCAGCAGAAAAAACAACCATGCCGCCGGTGGGATTCGAACCCACGACCTCCTAATATCGCGTCCGGTGCTCTTACCACCTGAGCTACGGCGACGGCTGTCCAATCTGCTGCTCTCGTGGGTATTTATGTTTACTTGGTGTACGCTAACCTTGAGAGTGTTCACCAGCGCCACCGTCGTCCATAGCGGCGGACGTAGCACGTCCTGTAAAGGCGCGCTCACACTAGCGGGAAGCTTCCCGCAGCGGCACAGCGTCAACGTCGACGCTGCCTCGCAGCTCCTCGGAATGACGCTCACACTGCGCGCGTTTTCTCGCTGCGGTTGTCTTGGTATGTGGAGAGAGGAGGCGCTGAGGGAGGACCCGAACGAGCAGAAAGAGAAGGGAATAGTCACGTGACACCAGAGAAGACTGGAAAGCGCGCCCTTTTCCCGCGTCGTCGTCTTGATCGTCTGCTAGCTCTCCTCCCGTCGACCTTTTTGTCTCGAGGATGGCTGGTTCGAACGATGAGCTGTTGGCTACGGTAAACGTACTTATGCTTTTGAAAAAGACATAGCGCATTAAGACAGGACAGTGCAGAGACTGCTGCAGGTGATCGAGATTCGAGCCACGTTGGCCGAAAGGGCACCACCTTTAGCAGGCTGCGAGGTTGTCCGAGACTGGGGCTTCGCCCGCGAGGGGCGCAGCGGGGTTTACGGAGCTTCTCCCAAGCGAACTCCCCTAAAGAAAGCCGGGCGCCAGGCCGGGGGACGCTTGTACCCATTTTTACCGGTGGGTCCCCGGCGGTGGGCTTCGAACCATCCACCTCCCGGAGCCGAGACGGGCGCCCTGTCTTCATGCGCTGTCTTTTTCAAAAGTGATGCACCAACAAGCCCAAAGTTCCACCCTATTAAGTACTTATACTTGTTTGTTCGCTGCTTCTGCACCGTCGCTTCTGCACCGTCTCAAGTAGCATGTCCATGCTGGCAAAGCAGCCGCCGAGTGGCCGGCCGGCCGGCCGGCCGGACGCGCGCAGCCTCCGCCTCCGCCGACGGGGTCACTGAGCTGGGACCGACGTCACGGTTCACGGTCGGCGCCCATTGGCTGTTCTCGCCAGCGGCACGGGAAAAATAGGTACCGGACCCATCGCTCTGCGGGACGGCACAGCAGGCTGTCCGCGGGAGAACAACCGGCTTGTGCGGGAAGCGGCGCGCGGAAAACGTTCTGCGTTGCGCGTTTTCCCGCTAATGTGAGCGCGCCTTAATACCGCGAGCGTGACGTAGAACGTCATCTAATGGCGAGGGGGGAAACTGTGCGAGAGCCCTCTTAAGTAACCTGTGGCATGAAGACTGCCAGAACCGAGACCCTCATTGAGCTATTAGCAGACAAGGCAAATGAAGTGAGGGGCTCGTTTCACAAACATATTAAGGAAGCCAACAGTCACCGAAACCAAGGTGCATAGGGGAATGTTTCTTTTTTTTTTAAATATCTAGTGCCAGTCAATTAGTTTTAAAGAAAATTACTTATAAAGCAGCAGAAAAAACAACCATGCCACCGGTGGGATCCGAACCCACGACCTCCGAATATCGCGTCCGGTGCTCTTACCAACTGAGCTACGGCGACGGCTGTCCAATCTGCTGCTTTCGTGGTTATTTATGTTTTCTGTGTAAGCAAACCTTGAGAGTGTTCACCAGCGCCATCCTCGTCCATAGCGGTGGATGTAGCACGTGCTGTAATACCGCAAGTGTGACGTAGAACGTCGTCTAACGGCGAGGGCGGAAACTGTGCGAGAACCCTCTTATGCTACCTATGGCATCAAGACTGCCATATATATATATATATATATATATATATATATATATATATATATATATATATATATATATATATATATATATATACTGAAAGTAATTTCTGGCAGCTGATTTGGTCAATATAATATAAAATCACCAAAAATTGAAGAAACATAGCAGGATTTAATTCACGACGTTTCGGCTGGAGCACCTCCAGCCGAAACGTCGTGAATTAAATCCTGTTATGTTTCTTCAATTTTTGGTGATTTTATATATATATATATATATATATATATATATATATATATATATATATATATATATATATATATATATACATATATTCTTTTTCTATGGCTGTTGGTCAAGTTATGTCGAGAATGACAGTTCATACTGTTCAGGATGAACAGCTGTCGTCATAAGCCAGTTGAGGCTATAAAACTAAAAATATATGCACTCTTGCCCTTCCCTGCGCTCTCAGGTGATTAGCATGGTTTTGTCGAATCAGTGAATATCAGCAAATAAAGTTTTTTTTATATCTTGGGAACTAATTTCGGCTTACCGTACCGTTTTTATCCGACCATACGGCGTGATTTTATTACAACCCCTGGTGTTAGTGTTGTCCTTCTACTCGCGCTAAGACTACCCCCTTGCTGGCTGAATATGTAACCACATCTATTCCTTTTTATGTGCACTTTTTAAAGGAAGCTTTACAACTTTCGCGATGTCCTGTTTTATATTAACATGGAATATAAATTTGAACTGGGCTGAAATTCCACCCTAATTCTAATTGATATCCAAAATTCTAGCCCTGGCTTCCTTCGCGCTGAGGGAGAACAACAGATTCAGGCGGCACCACCGACCGACCCGCACAAGCAGCCTTTTAATAAGTTCCAAGACTTTCGGTCTAAGTGGCGCTGTAGCTTGCTCTTGCGCCTCCGTAAGTTTATACTGGAACTGAAGCGTGCGGAGCTCGGCCCGGAAAGCGCAGCCCGAGGAGGAGTCATTTGCATAGGACTCTAAAGAACGTCGTGCTACATTTCATGTTTTTGTTTGTTTGTTTTTCTAGCGCCTTTGCCACGTCAGGAGACAGTCTGCACAGGAACGAAAGCTCACAAGAAACAGAATTACGACGAGGTCGCGCAGGTCGCGAAAATGAGCTTAAGGAAGCAAGCGAAGAAGACGACAAAAAAAACAACTAATGCTCGGCGAAGCTAGGCAGAATTGATGAGAGCGGTCTGGGAGAATAGCATAAAGATTCTGCTCGACGCAAAAAAAAAAAATATTAAGCGAGGGGCAGGTAGCGCCGAGGACGGCGGCACGGCTGGCGAGATAATCTGAAATCAATTTGTAAAGTGTTGCCCGGCTTGTTTTCCCGGTTATTTACACGCCGTCTTACTTTGAGACGTCATGTACTTGACCTTTGTATGCGTGTCTCGTCGCTGTTTAGTCCCCGCTCATATGTTTATTTTTTTCCGCAACGAGCTGCTTGAAGGAGTTCTTTGCATACCATAAAAAAAGTCATCTTAAGTAAGCAAGGGCTCTTCAGCTCACAGTGAAGAATTATTTTCTCTAGGGCTTAAGAAGGGGCGAGAATAGTTTTCTTCCCAGTGGAACAAAGGACCGTGAGAAATAATTTGCGAAATATTTTGCTCTTTCTCTGTTCAGCATACGGAAGGAAGGTGCATACCAGGAGCTAATGGGAAGCCTTTCATTTTGTCACTCATTCAATCCATGATTTTTCTCCACACACACACACACACACACACACACACACACACACACACACACACACACACACACACACACACACACACACACACACACACACACACACACACACACACACACACACACACACACACACACACACACACACACACACACACACACACACACACACACACACACACACACACACACACACACACACACACACACACACACACACACACACACACACACACACACACACACACGCGCGCGCTCTCCAGTGGCTCAGTGGTTATGGCGCTCGGCTACTGACCCGAAAGACGCGGGTTTGATCCCGGTCGCGGCGGTCGTATTTCGATGGAGGCGGAATTGGAGAGGCCCGTGTGCTGTTCGATGTCAGCGCACGTTAAAGAACACGAGGTGGTCGAAATTTCCGGAGCCCTTCACTACGGCGTCTATCATAGCCTGAGTCGCTGGGATGTTAAACCCCTTAAAACCAAGCCTCAAAAGAATAAATCGAGTGTTGAAATAGATATTCGTCTTGTGAATGCAGATTATGTGTGTTGCAGTGTCCCTTAGATTGAGGTGAGGAAAACTGGACATCTTGTGGCTTTGGGTGGAGGGCTCAAGAAGATTTCAGCCAACAGGTCCGGATAAGATATGAAGGCATGTGCAAGCTTAACCAACAAGACGGGCTCCACGTTCACGCGACTGGGGCTCAGGGAGAGAAGGGTCCTAAAAGATTAAAAGCTAAAGGGAGGGTCTGCAATGTTGCAGATAAAGCAGTGTTTAGATTGCCAAAAACATTTTTTTTGTACCTCCTCGATGATACCGTTTGTCGACTGGCATGCCGCCCCAAATAACAGTTGTGTATTTCAGGAGAGGAAGGGCAGACGGTATTTTAAAGTTTCAAGAACTAACTAGAGTAAGTGAAGTCTATTTACATTCAGCGAACCACACCAGGTCAACGAAGAGCACGTTGTCTAAGAGAATGAACATGAGCAGAGAAATTAAGAGTGCAATAGAGAATTTCCCCGACGTCTGTAAAGTGAACCACACGAGGTAGAAGCACATCAAGAATTGCTCATGAAAAGGCAATGTTGTGAGTTTTTCGGGTGTACAATATCACATCCGTTTCTGCGGTGTTCGACCGAGTTAGCTGCTTGAGTGCCATTTGTAGAAGGCATTTGTTATCTGCCTGAGGTGCAGTACAGTGATTAAAACTGGCAGTCTCTTTAAATATGTTGATGTCACCGGCATAAAGAAGAAAAGAAGACCGAGCTATTGCATTTTCAACATCAATGACAAATAGCGAAAATACGAGCGGTCTGAGAACGAACCATTGAGGAACGCCACTAATGTCAAAGCAAGTGAAGAATTTCTGAGCATTGATACGAGCGTAACAAGAGAGGTCTTGTATAGTAGCTTGAGCAGATGGGCAAAACAGCCCTAGATACCTGCCAAGGACAGATTTTGGATTAGAATACGAGGTTTAGAGCATAAAACACCTTGCTGAGATCACACTATCCAGCACCCAGTTGCCCTTTATATGCGTTGCTTCAGAAGCTTTGAACATTAATCATGATAGTTTGATGGTATAGTAAACCGCCAAGCTAAGAAACCATTGAAGGAGCAGTGTATTGCTGAGGATTGCGTGTTTAGTTCAAATTCTAACTGTTAATGATAATAATAATAATAATAATAATAATAATAATAATAATAATAATAATAATAATAATAATAATAATAATAATAATAATAATAATAATAATAATAATAATAATAATAATAATAATAATAATAATAATAATAATAATAATAATAATAATAATCTCTATTGCCACTTTGTATACAGTACAAATGAGGTTCAGGCCCGTCAAAGCCAACAAGAGGCTTGCCGGACTGGGCCCGGCAGTCAAAGCAAAGCGACAAAATGGTAGGAGATAAATAAAAAACATTAATCGCTACAAAGAGCACTAAAGTTAAATTATTACAAAATTCACGAATAGAGCTCCAAGATAAGGAGTATGCAAAAGGAAACAGAACAAAACAGAATCACGTGCATCTTCGTGATAAACAAAGATGGACCGCGGTCAGCATAGAGCTTTCAAGTGCATCTTCAGGTTCCGCAAAGAGGTCACTTCAAAAAGTTCATCAGGTAATTCATTAAATATTTCAGGCACATAAGCTCAGCGTCTTGATCTACCATAACACGATGAACTCCGCGGTACAAAATAACAAGTCGTCTTCCACAATTTTCTACTCGGAACATTCAGCACTAAAAGTTGGAATTACAAAAATGGCGACGAACGACTGTTTGCACGGTAATGGGACCGACCGGCAGGAGTTGAAGCACAGCAGCGAAGAGGTAGACGAAGTGCAGCTGGGATTTCGAGTGACGCCTGTGAGTGTGTCCGTCGTGCCGCCGTTCGATCAACGCCAACCGACCTGCGCTTCGAATAAACACCTTTACAGTTGGTGGAGGTGTCTGGGTTCCCGTCCCGGTCCTCATCCTGGAACTTCGAAGCGGAGCGCTTCTCGTTCCCGCAACCATGCCGGAATGTCCGAGCCAACCATCGCAGCCCATCCCTACTACCGTCCTCTGTTCCGTGGTGCAGGGCCAGCGTGACCCTTCTCCATTTAGTGGCACCGACGACCAGGACGTCCACGATTGGCTGGCCTCCTACGAGCGCGTCAGCACTTACAATAGGTGGCACGATTTCGTTAAACTGAGAAACGCCCTATTCTACCTCACGGTCGTTGCCAACCTATGGTTTCGCAACCATGAGGCCGATCTTCCCACCTGGTCCGCCTTTAAGACGAACTTCGTTGACGTTTTCTGCCGCCCCACCGTCCGGAAACTTCGCGCCGAGCAACGTCTTCGTGCTCGAGCACAGCTCCCTGCCGAGACATTCACTAGTTATATCGAAGATATCGTTGACTTGTGCAAGCGTGTCAACTAGTCCATGACCGAAACTGATAAAGTCAACCACATTCTTAAAAGGATCGCAGATGACGCTTTTCAGGTGTTCCTGGCGAAGAACCCAAGCTCTGTCGCTACCGTCATCCGGCTGTTGCAAAACTACGACGAACCAAGAAAGCAACGCACATCTATGTGGCACTCCGGTGCGCCTGCAGAGAGTCTAGCTGGCTTGGCCCTCATGTGGCCAGTCTTCTGAGCAGCCCCAGTTCATGCAGCACGTCAAAGCCTTCGTCCGCGAAGAAGTCGCCCGCCAGCTTTCTCTGCTGCATCACATTCCCGACCCCGTCTGCTCTTCTCACGACTTGGCGCCATCCCTCGCGCCCACTATCCGCCGTGCTATTCAAGAGCAGGTCGCTGCAGTTCTACCATCCAGACCTCCAACTCCCCCTGTGACAGCACCGCTCACCTATGCTGAATCAGTCGCCAGTACACGGCGCTCGCCCACCTCTGCCGCCTACCGTAGCAGCCTGGCCTTACATGCTCCACCACCGTCCATACCACCGCCGCCAGCCCCGTATCGCCGACCCCGCCGACACCCTACGAACCCTTGGCGTACCGACGACATTCGGCCAATATGCTACTCTTGCGGTCTTCCGGGCCATGTCGTACGCCTTTGCCGTCAGCGACCCCCTCGTTCTGGGGATGCCGTGCGCACGTTCCGCTACGATTCCGAGCCGCCCTTACCTAGTGCCTCTTCTGGCTCATCTACGCGTCGCCCCCAGTACCCTACTCGCCGCTCGCCTTCCCCTCGCCTACCTTCCATTTCTTCGCGTACTCGATAAGTCCTCCGTTTCCTCCTGCTAACGTCATTGAGGTGTCTGTTGAAGGCGTCCTCGTCCTCGCGCACGTTGACACGGGTGTTGCCGTGTCAGTGATTAGTGACGCCCTCCGCCTCAAACTTCGTAAGGTGACAACGCTGCTGTCTCACTTTTCACTATGTACGGCCACCTCTCAGCGCTTCCATCCCATCGCAGCCTGCACGGTCCGCGTTTCTATCAATGCCATCGCCTATGCAATCGAGTTTGTTGTGCTGAGCGCCTGCTCTCACGATGTCATGCTCGGCTGCGACTTCCTCTCGACCCACCGCGCAGTGATTGATTGTGCCCGTGCTGAACTTGAACTCTCTCCCGTGTGTAATGTGTCATTGTGTGACCTGCCTGTGCGCTCCGCTGAGCTGCTTGTAGCTGCCGACACCGACATACCTCCCTTCTCTTCTGCCCTCGTTCTGCTCCGACCTGAGTCTTTTCTCAGCAGCCCTGTTCTTTTCACACCCACCGCAGCCGCCACCCGCCATCAGCGCCTTCTGCTTCCATTCGCCGTTCTCACGATTTCCGACGACCACTGCGCCATCTATGTCACCAACCCATTTTCTTGCCCGTCGTCTGTTCTTCGCGGCGAATGCCTCGGCTCTATTGAGGAACTGGACCCTGCTCTTGCTTCCGAGTTCTCCGATACCCGTGCCTGACCCCCAGTTACTTCCTTAAGCCCGTAATACATGGAGCGTTTTTGAGGCGATTTTCGCCCGACGGCGCAGATTTGACGCCCGGCGTCTAGAAAAACGCCCGCCGCCGCCGATCAGGAGCGGCTAGATTTAGACGCGGCGCGCGCGCGTCTGACGCTACCGGAAGTGCCTGCCGGACTCACTTCCGTCTGTCTTCGGCGGCAGCGGCCAGCCGTTTCGCGCGCGTGCGCTGGTGAGCACCATGGTAACGTCGGCGAAAGCATCACGCGTTGAATTTACCGATAAGCTTATAGAAGCGATACAAAAGCGTCCCATATTGTGGGAGAGCACAAGGAAAGACTTCAAGGAGCAGAGAAAGAGGACGGCGGCGTGGGCCGAAGTGGTCACCGAAGTTGGATGCGACCCGGAAGGTACGGTTGTATTGCCACTAATATTTCTAGCAAAACACAGTGAAATCGCATTCTGAGCATTCGAACGCTCTGCATGCGCGCTTTTTAGAAGCGAATGTCGGGTTGACGGCGCTCACTCACTTCCCCGCTGCTGCATGCCGCCACAGCGAACATGACAGACCCAGTCTCCCGATCGTTGCCTGCGTATTCCCCGCAGAGAAAAAACCTAAAGAACGAAAAGTGGTCTCTGCAGCGATTCGCATTTCACTCTACAGCGTCACGCTATCTAGCCGCAGTGTAACGCTTGCCTGTTTGAAAGACTGCTTTCTTTGAAATGTATCTTGATACGTACATACGCATCGAGGTTGTACAGCGTGCTCAGTATTTATCTCTCCGGGTTGTAAACAATTTTTATGCGCAAACTACGTGACTATTTGGGCTCCAAATGTGACCTCAAGGTAGATTTTGACAGTGCATGTTTATGTAACAAGTAAATTAGCCTCGCAATTTGCCTGCATTTTCCGGAATCACCGGAAGAAAACTGCAGTTGGCTGCGGCAACACTTCGTCCAGGCGAGCGGATCGGCCGAATTGACAGGTGGCGGTGCCTTTGAAATCGGCTGAACTGCTCGCCCCGAAAATTGTGCTGAAAAATGTGTGTTATACACACATTTTTGCGGTCCATCACTAGGCTAATGAATTGCATTTCAATGTGAGGGCTGTGCTTCCAAACAAAAAGGAAAGTAATGAAACATTCGAGCATCCAAATTGTGAAATGCAAACTGTGTGGTGTTCCGTGTCATTTGACGTTTAATTTTTCTTTCAGCACCTTCTCAAGCAGCCACATGCACGACGCTGAAACTGCAGAGTCGGCCCTGGAATCGATCTACAGTGAAACAGAAGGGACAAATTTACATTCCATTCATGCTGTTATCCACCTGCAAACACTGTCGTTGACAAATGCCCACACTTGGAATATAATGAGCCAGCCGTGAAGTCTGTCAGAGATGGAAATAATTTACTTCCGATGCTGAAACATTTTGCAAGGTGGTTTAGTTAACAGCAGAAAGCTATCATTGCATGCACTGCGTTCAGCTTATGCTGAACACCATCTTGTCCTGTGTTAGCTCAATTCTACGTGCGGGCTCTGTTCTGAAATACATACTTTCATTTATGAAGAAGCAACATGGGAAGTTCTTTACAAATCATTTTTTTTCCTTTGCGCTCTGTAAAATGATCTAAAAACCTTTCTGAGTGCTTAAGGTTTGCAATTCTTTTCTTTCATCAAGATGAAGCGGAAGCTCCTGAAGATGGTGCTTTCTCTCCACCTGTGCCCTCGACAAGTACGAGCCCAGAGCCACACACATCAAACGGCAGCTCACAAGCCAGCACCGCTGCAAGAATCCTGGCAACTCCTCGACGTGGCACAAGAAAAAAAGGAAAGAGAGGTCTCGGCGGCAGGACGACATTGATAAAGTTGACGCCCTGATAACCAAGGACAAGGACGAAGCATCATATGGGCAGCTAGTTGCCCACAAGCTGCGGGCATGCCCGAAGCATGCGAAACGGCAAATGGAAATGGATTTGCTTCAGTTTATAGCGAAGTGTACATTTAACGACAACTCTGTATAAATGCTCATTGAAAGCAATTTGTCATGCTACAGAATACGTATTCACTGCCTTATTTTTGTATCCTGCTCGGTGGCAGGACAATATTGATAAGTCGACGCCTTGATATCAGAGAACAAAGACCAGGCATCAGTGCATAGGCAGCTCGTTAACAACAAGCTGCGAGCACGCCCGAAGCTTGAACAACATGGCATCGAGATGGACTTCCTTCACTTCATAGTCAAGTATACATTTATTGACAACCATGAATAAATGCACGTCAGGTACTTTTCTAACAGACATCGTATAGTGACAGAGGGTACTTTAATTAAAACGCACTATAGATTCTGTGGCACTGCAAGTCCAGTGTGAGCCCACTGCCATAAAACGGCACCTTTATTAAAAAAGTACTGGGCGAAAAGATTCCTTGTGTCAGCAGCACTTGCTATGTAGTTTCTAGACTGCGTTGTTTTAAGATCAAGCAGGCTACTTGACACAGCTTCACTTCTCCACTGCCCAGGGACGATATTCCCATAATCATCCTCGGATTCCACATAGCCTGGTGAACAGTAGGTTGTTTCCCGGGCAGAAGACATGAAGTTATGCAGAGCACAACAAGCCAGGACAGCAAAGATTGCATATTTGGGTAGAAGGTTCATGGGCCCAAGCAAGATTCTCCAACGAGCTGTCAAAATGCCAAAGGCATTTTCCACGATGCGCCTGCAGCACATTTTTATAAACATGATTATTTGTAGCTTTGCTATAGCATTACACAAGTTATTTTACTTCAAAGAAGTTTCTTTGAAGGCACTTCACCTATTAGTAATTGAAAGAATATCAAATGAGAGAACATTCGCTGAACCTTGTTGAAAAGGTGCATACACACCAAACTTTACTGCTGCATTTACTGCTTCATTGCCTTAGTTCACCATAACACTAAATAATGCTGCCACAAAAGAAAGTGTGACAACGAATGAAAAATAACGGGGACTATATTGCAGTTTACTTGTGCCGTATGTGACCTGTGCATAACTGTGGTATCGAAACCACCATTTGGCTATCAAGCCGGTACCGCATGACTAAAGGAAGTCATTTTTAAACTATGCATTGGTTGTAGACAAATACTATGTGGTGATGTATGTTTATAATGCCTCATGAATCATTACAAAGAAGAAAACACACTATATCAAGAAAAGAGGTTTAAAAACTTTGTTTTTTACAGGCCAGAAAGGTAAGTATGTACTCCAGAAAACAATTTTCTCTTGCCTCCTTGCCACTCAATCACAGCATAAGATACTATATTGAGTCATCGCTGTGCATGCAAAGCAGTGCAAGGCCCTTGAGTTCGTCCTTTTTTCTCCGCAACACAAATAAAACAGTGCCATATTTTTACAATGGCATTCAATACCTTGCTCTGCTCAGCCGATAGTTGAATACCCTCTGCATTTGCCGCATGCCTTTTCCGGGGAACGGGCGCAAAAAAATCGGTCCTCAATCGGAATGCTTCGTCCCCGACAAAAACATGCGGCGCAACCTTCTGGCTTTTTGGAAGGCATGCTGCTGCTGGTAGGGCCAAGACGCCATAGTTGAGCTTTTTTCCAAATGTGCATGATTTGAAGACTCCGCCGTCACTGTGTCGGCCTGGTGCGCCGACGTCTACAATCATGAACTTGTACTTTGCATCCACGATGGCCATCAAAACAATAGAGAATGTCCCCTAACAAAAGGGTAACATTAGACATGCATGAGAACTCCTTGTATATGTATGACATCTTGTCCAGCTTTTGGAGTGAACAGTACCTTATAGTTGAAAAACCTGCTTGCAAAATTTGGTGGAGCAGCAATCTGGACGGGCTTTCCGTCTACTTCTCCTACACAATGAGGAAAGTTCTAACGCCTGCTGAATTCTTGCGCAGATTCCTCCCATTGCACAGGCCCTGGCTCCTAAATGAAAAAAAAGGGCAAACCTGAATATTTAGGCGAATTGTTTGGAAGTGAGAGAGATTATAACAATGGTCCTGCTTTCTAAATCAGTTAATTTAAGCCAATACAATGCTCTTTACTTTTGCCCTTTTGGCTCTTTCATGCAAATTTAAGTTTTCTACATAACATATTAAAGCTCCACCACAAGAGTCAGGAACAGAATTAGGCAAGAAATACATACAGGCAGGTAGAGCGGCTCCAAGTGCTTCCAGATCACTCTGCAGGCATTGTGAACCACAAGCCGACATGTTGCTGGCGCAACTCGAAATGTCAATGCTACCTGCTTGATTGCCATTCCCGAGGATAGGTACCTGTGTGCAATAATAAAGCAGTTGAAAAGTTATGTGAGAGCGTCACTGCAGTCACAATTGAGTGCTACAGTACCTGAAGGTTATAGCAAGTCTCTCTTCAAAGCAAACAGGCTCCTGGCAAACAAAATTCCTCCTCAAGTCATTGCGGACAATGCTGTGCAGTTCATCAAATTGCTTCGCACTCATCCGATAGTATCTGAAGAACATATCTTCATTTTTCTTCATGACTTGAAACTGCAATGACAACAGTGAAGCAATAATTACAAACTGACGCCAAATATTTACCTCACCCTTTATCATTACACAAATGGTACGTGACATACAGAGATGTAGAACTTGTTTTGTGATTATTATTATTATTTCAGTGGGCATATTACTAGCGACGCGGACCTCAGTTTACATCGTCCCGTTTTATAAAGACACACCGCCAGCCTCTTCTCCGAGTACTTTTTCTTAACAGCGTGTGTTGACATTAACACGAAATTGGGAGCGGTACACGCCATGTGTAAAAAAGTGTCTTCCGAGTGCATTCTGAGCTCTGGGATGCGTGTCTTGATCAATGCGAAAACGCCGCACGCGCGGAAGCAAAACTGGTCAAGGGTATACGTTGGCCTATGCTTCCGATGCGGCAACCAGTTTCTCAGGCATATGTGGAAAAGCAACGCTAGAGAATGTAGCCGCTTACAGTAACACACCACGGAGTTCCCGTTTCCATTACAATTATTACAGCTCGCATGAAGCCATTCGAGCATTTTTAAGAGTGATAAATACATAATGGTGCATGGCATTCAGCTAGAATCTTAAGCGTGAAAAAATGGTAAATGTGCCGGTTATGAGCTACGAACTCCGACTGGCACAAAATTTGATTATGACAAGCACAAGCAGCAAAACGTTCAGCTGGGTGAGTTGGTACAGATTCATAATGAAAAACAGCGCAGAAAACGACGAACACAAGAAAAAGGAAGGAAGCAGGCAAGATAAAACGAAGAGTTGGGCTAGTTAAAGTTCCGGAACGCCGAACAGAAGATCGATCGCTACAGACCGACAAGTTACTTACCGCGGTGTGGTATTCACCCTCCTCCTTTCTTGCTTGCCAGATGAGGCGCACCCAGAATTACCTCTTTCTTTTCTTCTAGGTCCCTCATCTTAATCAGCAATAATCTTTTCTTTAACAACAGAAGACGCCGATGTACCCCCATGGACACTGGCTTTGGTCACAAGAATAGAAGCGGAGCGTTCTCCCTCGCAGTTACGCTTCCTGCTTGCCGTCCGCTCGAAGTAAATGAAAACTCTTTTTAAAATTAGTTTTCAGCAACGAGAGCCACAAGCAATGCACAGAACGAAGCTCACTTATGAACTCTGCCCAATCCGCACCGCCATTTCAGTCGCACAGGGTCGCCAGACGAAACATTTCTGGCCAACTCTCTCCGCTGAACATCCACAAAAATATCGAGACAATACTAAACATACCTGAAAATGTGTATAGACATAACTGTAGGATATCTATTGCCTAATTTAATAATTATAACACAAGCAAAAAACATATTAGCATTGATCGTTCATTTAGTGGTGGCCAAAACATTTTTGTCTTGTCTGGCAACACTGCGGCGGCGTTCGCCGCTCGTATGCCTCATGTAGCCTGGCCAGCGTCCCGCCGGCGCGTTTTTTTTACGCGTGATAATCGCTGGAGAAAACCGCCCTATGTATTCCTGGCTTTAGCCTGTTGTGCGACTGCGCCCGATCCGCTTCTCTCCGACGTCTTTCATCGTACCATCGCTCCCGACCTTCGGTCCGCTTGCCGTGACCAGTTCTTAGAACTTCTCCACTGCTTTCGCAAATCTTTCGACCTTTCCCAGCCCTCCTTGGGGCGCGCGTTGGCCGTCTCTCACGCAGTTGACGCTGGTACGCATGCCTCCTTGCGCTAGCGACCGCACCGCGTCTCGCCGAGTGAGCGCCGCGTCATCCGTGCCAATGTTGACGACATGCTTCTGCGCAGCATTATACAGCCCTCTCACAGCCCCTGGGCCTCTCCTGTTGTCTTAGTGACGAAAAAAGATGGGCCAATCAGGTTCTGTGTGGACTACCGCCTTCCCAACAAGATCACTCGCAAGGATGTTTATCCTCTACCCCAAAACGACGACGACGCACTGGATTGCTTGCAGGGAGCGGAGTATTTTTCATCTCTCGACTTATGCTCCGGCTATTGGCAAGTGCCGATGGCTGCCGCTGACCAGCCGAAAACCGCTTTCATCCCCCCAGGCGGCTTGCACGAATTCATTGTGATCCCATTCGGACTCTGCAATGCTCCAGCAACATTCGAGAGAATGATGGGTAATATTCTCGGCGGCCTCAAATGGGAAACTTGTCCATGTTACCTGGATGACATTGACATTTCTTCCAAAGATTTTCCTTCCCATTTGCATCGCCTCGCATGCCTTACAGACGCCGGGCTACAACTCAAATGGAAAAAAAAGTTACTTGGGTGCTACGCAGCTGACAATATTAGGCCATGTCTGCTCCAAGAACGGCGTTCTTCCTGACCCCGCCAAACTTCACGCTGTCGCTGACTCCCCCAAACCGACCATCTTAAATGAACTTCGCAGTTTTATACAAGCTATCACTGTTTATAAAAACAGCGATAGCTGGTTCTTTACCAACCGCGGTGTTAATGACTCATCTATACCCAAACTTATATGAAAGTGATGTGTGTCGCGTGTGCCAGCGGGAGAGGGCAACTCTGACGCACATCCTATGGGACTGCACAAAATTCCCCGACGAGGCTTCTAAAAGCATAACGATTCCGCCGCGACTCGCGGCTGCGGCGGAATGCTCTGACCATGACGTGCAAACCTGGGCCGTCCAGCAGGTCTCGGCGGCTCTTGAGCGACAAAGGCCTCAGATCCTCCGCTGAGTCGCCGCCTGGGCCCCCGTCACGGCGCCATTAGGTCATGATGCCATTAGGCCATGACGTAAATAAAGTTGTTCCTCCTCCTCCTCCTCTTCGCAGTTTTATAGTCTTATGTTCATATTTTCGCCGCTTCATCCGCAATTTCGCCTCTATCATTGCCCCTTTAACGCAGCTTCTTGCCGGCAGCCGCGAACCTCTCGTATTGGTCCCCAGCCTGCGATACCGCGTTCAGCCCTTTACGTCGCCTGCTGGTCCCCCCCCCCCCCCCACAATCCTTCGCCATTTTGATCCCACCTGTCCGACAGAAGTTCACACTGACGCGAGCGGTGTGGGCTTGGGCGCCGTTCTTGCCCAGCGAAAGTATGGGTATCCGGAATATGTTATCGCTTACGCCAGCCGCGCCCTCACCAAGGCTTGATCGAACTATTCTGTCACAGAAAAATAATGTCTAGCCATAATTTGGGCGATTGCCAAGTTCCGACCTTACATTTACGGACGGCCCTTCTATGTCGTCACAGACCATCACGCCCTCTGCTGGCTATCCTCCCTCAAAGATCCTTCTGACCGACTCGCCTGTGGGCTTTACGTCTCCAGGAGATTGATATTCACGTCATTTATCGGTCTAGCCGGAAGCACTCGGACGCCGACGCCCTTTCTCGTTCACCGCTCCCATGCGATTCAGCCTCTGCCTTTGTGCTTACGATTTCTCGCCGTTCGACGTCCATGATATGCTCCCCTAACAACTGAAGGATCCTTGGATCACCTCGGTGCTCACCTTCCTGAACAATCCCTCGCCGCATTCTTCGTCCCGGACCCTTCGCCGCCAAGCCCACCATTTCGCCGTTCGTGATGGCCTCCTATACCGCCGTAACTACCTCTCTGACGGGCGGAAGTGGCTGTTGGTGATCCCTCCACACCTCCGTGCTGCCATCTGCGCCTCTTTCCACGCCGATGCACAATGCGGCCGCACTGGTGCACTGAAAATATATGCTCGCCTTCGTTTGCGATATTACTGGCGAGGTATGTACAGCTACATACGTCAGTACATTCGGCCATGCACCGACTGCCAACGTCGCAAGAAACCTCCCCGCCCCACCGCCACTCGTTTGCAGCCGTTACCTTGCCCTGGCCGAACCTTTGATCGCGTCGGCATTGATCTTTATGGCCCGCTTCCAACTGCTTCGGCTAACAATCGCTGGATCATCGTGGCCGTTGACCACCTAACACATTACGTCGAAACGTCGGCTCTCAAATCTGCTACCGCCAACGATGTCGCTCGCTTCATTCTACACAGTCTTGTTCTTCGTCACGGCGCCCCTAATGAACTGCTAAGTGACCGCGGCCGTGTTTTTCTCTCGGACGCCGTCGAGGCCCTGCTAAAGCAATGCCAAATCGTTCATCGCTGCACCAGCGCCTATCACCCCCAGACCAACTGCATGACTGAGCGGTTCAACCGCACACTCATCGACATGCTCGCCATGTACGTTGACACCGCCCACTCCAACTGGGACCAAATGTTCCCTTTCGTCACGTACGCATATAATACGGCCACGCAGACAACGACGGCGTTTTCTCCTTTCTTTCTCTCATATGGCCGGGATCCTACATCCACCATGGACACCATCCTTCCCTATCGCCATGAGCCTTCCGAGACCACCTCACTTTCCGAAGCTCACCTGTATGCCGAAGAGTGCCGGCAACTTGCCCGTTCTTTCACTACACAGCTCCAATGGCATCAGAACCACCGTCGGGATTCCTCGGACCCTCCCGCGTCATACCCATCTGGCGCCCTCGTTTGGCTCTGGGTGCCTTCCTCCACTCCCGGAATCACCACAAAGCTGCTTTCTCGCTATCACGGACCTTACCGCGTTGTGCAGCAAACTTCTCCCGTGAATTACATCGTTGAGCCGCTCGCTCCCCCTGCGCACTACCGTCGCCGGGGGCGCGAAACTGTGCACGTCGAGCGCCTCAAGCCTTATTATGATCCGCCCATGCTTTCCTCCCCGTAAGTCGCCTGGATGGCTCCTTTTTCGGCGGGGAAGTAACTGTAATGAAACCTACCGGCAGGAGTTGAAGCAGCGCAGCGAAAAGGTAGACAAGGTAGACGAGGTGCAACTGGGATTTCGAGGGACGCCTCTGCGTGTGTCCGTCGTGTCGCCGTTCGACCAACGCCAACCTACCTGCGCTTCGAATAAGCCCCTTTACCGCACAAGAACGAAATGATGGAAGACTGAGGCATTGAAAAACGTTAGAACGGGATGGCAGAGGGGAATTAATTGATATAGTGTTGAACATGTTTTTCAAGGGCGTATTCACACGGTCATGTCAACGGGAAGGACACGAAGCATAAAAAGTGATGCTATACCTAAGGACACTATACGCGAGCGCATGCGCAATAATTTTTTTCACGGCCAAGGGCGCCAAAGATTTCACACTAAAAAGTAACCATGGGACCATACGAAGCTTCGAATATGCGCAAGCCAAGTGTTCATGCCATGATGAGCAGCCGTCGAAGAGAACACCCAGATATTTGTACGAGTTCACATATTCCACCGGTTGACAGTGACCTGAAACATGCTCATGCAAAAATACAGGCTTATCTATAAGTGATGTTTTTAAAGGATTTCTGAAACACATGATCTTTGTTTTCTTCATGTGCACTGAAATTCCGTTCTCAGCAAACCATTTCATCACATTATTTATGTTTTCCTGCAACAAATTCACCGCGGTCTCATAATTAATGTGCTTTGCTAACAAAAACTGTGTCATCCGCGTATTGGAAAAATTGAGCACTTGGATACTGCTGAACTCAAGTCATTTGTATATAAATTAAAGAGCAATGGAGATAAAATAGACCCCTGTGGTAAACCTGCCCTCAGTGGCTGCCTCCCGCTATGTTCTTGTTGGCAGTTAAATCTGACAACTTGTGCGTGTCCATACAAAAAACTCTTGAGAATATCATAAAAGCGGCCTCGGAAGCCCAACACATGCATTTTCTGTAACAAATTATTATGGTTCACGGTATCAAAATCTTTCTGAACATCGAGAAAGGGGGCACAACTAAACAGGTTTTCATCAAAAGCTTTCTGAACATCGAGAAAGAGGGCACAAAAGCACTGCACAGTTCATCAGCGAATTCCTCCAGAAGTGATGTAGTGCCTCTCACTGTAACAAACCCAAACTGACGATCCGAAATGACAGAGAATTTATTCAAAAAAGACATCATGCATTCAAACCAATTTTTTCAGTATTTGTGACAAAATTAGCAGTATGGAGATAGGTCGGTAGTTTTCACAAGCATCTCTTTTTTTTCCCCTTGAAAAGCGGTGCAACCATAGCTGTTTTCAAGCTCTCCGGAATAACCGCGCTTTCCAAAAATCCGTTCAAGAAAAGTAGGATGTTTGAAAAAGCAGGAAAATTCCGTTGTAACAATGAGGCTGATATGCCACCTATTCCTGCAGGCTTGTTTCGTCTGAAGCGGAATACTATCTTTTCAAGATCGTCATTTGAGAGCCTTGGAAGATATGCTGAAGCTGATAAATATTATTTTAGTGTGCACTTAACGTCTTGTCGAGCCTTTTCCTTCGCGAACGTAAAATGTTTATTGAAGTCATCAGGTTTTGATACAGAATCATTTTTTAATGGGTCCTAGCAAAGAGAGTTCGCTTCTTTTCCACGAAGATGGTTAATCAATGACCACATCTTTGCAGGATTTCTCACAGATTGTTCGAACTGCTCTTGAAAATGCCTGCGCCGTGCTGATCTAATAAGTGCTACCACTCTATCTCTCGCAGCCCTGTATTCCGAACGGAGGTCTGCATTTCATGGATTACGTTTAGAACGTTTTCAAAGCCAGTGTCTGCTCGCGATCGCTCGCAATAATAATAATAATAATAATAATAATAATAATAATAATAATAATAATAATAATAATAATAATAATAATAATAATAATAATAATAATAATAATAATAATAATCTTTATTGCCACTTTGTATACAGTACAAATGAGGTTCAGGCCCGTCAATGACAAAAAGAGGCTTGCCGGACTGGGCGTGGCAGTCAAAGCAGAGCGACAAAATGGCAGATCAATAGAAAACACTAATCGTTACAAAGAAGACTAAAGTTAAATTATTACAAAATTCACGAATAGAGCTACACGATAAGCAGTATGCAAAAAGGTAACAGAACAAAACAGAGTCACAGGCAATTACGTGATAAACAAAGAGCGACCGCGGTCAACATAGAGCTTTCAAGTGCATCTTCAGGTTCAGCAAAGAGGTCATTTCGAAAAGTTCATCAGGCAATTCATTAAAGATTTCAGGAACATAAACGCAGCGTTTTGATCTACCATACCGCGTTGAACTCCGCGGTACAAAATAACGACTCGACTTCCGCAACTTTCTACTCGGAAAATTCAGCACTAAAAAGTTAGAACTCCAAAAATGGCGACGAACGACTGTTTGAACAAATAAAGAGCGAAATGATGGGAGACTGAGCCATTGAAAAACGTTAGCGCCGGATGACAGAGGGGAATTATATGCAATAAAGTTTAACATGTTTTTCAAGAGCGTATTCAAACGGTCATACCAACGGGAAGGACACGAAGCATAAACAGTGATGCCATACCTAAGGACACTGTACGCGAGCGCATGCGTAATAATTTTTTTCACGGCCAAGGGCGCCAAAGATTTCACATTAAAAAGTAACCATGAAGCCTTACGAATTTTCGAACATACGTAAGCTAAGTGTTCATGCCATGATAAGCAGCCGTTGAAGTACAGACCAAGATATTTGTACGAATTTACATATTTCACCGGTTGACTGTGGCCTGAAACATGCTCATACAAAAATACCGGCTTATCTATAAGTGGCGTTTTTAAAGGATTTCTGAAACACATGATCTTTGCTTTCTTCGTGGTCATATAAATTCCGTTCTCAGCAAACCATTTCATCACATTATTTATGTTTTCCTGCAACAAATTCACCGCGGTCTCATAATTAATGTGCTTTGGTAACAAAACTATGTCATCCGCGTACTGGAAAATTGACCACTTGGATACTATCGAACTCAAGTCATCTGTATATAAATTAAAGAGCAATGAAGATAAAATAGACACCTGTGGTACACCTGCCCTCAGTGGCAGCCTCCCGCTATGTTCTTTTTGGCAGTTTAATCTGACAGTTTGTGCGCGTCCATAGAGACAACTCTTGAGAGTATCCTAAAAGCGGCCTCGGAAGCCCATCACATGCATTTTCTGTAACAAAATATTATGGTTCACGGTATCAAAAGCTTTCTGAACATCGAGAAAGAGGGCACAAAAGCAGTGTACAGTTCATCAGCGAATTCCTCAAGAAGTGCTGTAGTGCCCCTCCCTGTAACAAACCCAAACTGACGATCCGAAATGACAGAGAATTTATTCAAAAAAGACATCATGCATTCAAGCAAAATAACAAAATTTTTTCCAGTATTTGTGATAAAATTGGCAGTATGGAGATAGGTCGGTAGTTTTCGCAAGCATCTATATTTACCCCCCTTGAAAAGCGGTGCAACGATAGCTGTTTTCAAGCCCTCCGAAATAACCACGCTTTCCAAAAAATCTGTTGAACAAAAAAAGTAGGATGTTCGAAAAAGCAGAAACATTCCGTTCTAACAATGAGGCTGATATACCATCTATTCCTGCAGGCTTGTTTCGTCTGAAGCTGAATACTATCCTTTCAAGATCGTCCTTTGAGATCCTTGGAAGATAAGCTGAAGCTGATAAACATTCTTTTAGTGTGCAGTTAACGTCTTGTCGAGCTGCTGCCTTTCCTGTCGCGAGCGTAAAATGTTTATTGAAGCCGTTAGATTTTGATACAGAATCATTTTTTAATGTGTCCGAGCAAAGAGAGTTCGCTTCTTTTCCGCCAAGATGGTTATCAACGACCACATCTTCGCAGGATTTCTGACAGATCGTTCGAACTGCTCTTGAAAATACCTGCGCCGTGCAGATCTAATAAGTGCTACCACTCTATTTCTAGCAGCCCTGTATTCCGAACGAAGGTCTGCATTTCTTGGATTACGTTCAGAACGTTTCCAAAGCCAGTACCTGTTCGAGATCGCTCGCAACAACAACAACAACAATAATAATATTAATAATAATAATAATAATCAATCAATCAATCAATCAATCAATCAATCAATCAATCTTTATTTTTTCGGTGCCCAGGAACAACCCAAAGGTCTTGGTGCTGGTACACCATTCACACGCACAAAATGTACATTTATTTCACCACAAAGGAAGACACTAAGGGGAGGTAATGCAGCAGTCAAGGCGATAGAAAAAAAAGACACATAAACTAGGCGTGACAGCAAGCATGAAGCAAAAAAGCGAAAACAGCGGTAAATGAAAACAGCTAGAACAGGCAACAGACATATAAATAACTAATGAAACAATAAACAAAGAGAATTAACGACCGATAACAGCCAAGTACAGCATATAGCAAAATACAAACAAGAATAAAGCCAATACTAATATGAACGAATATGAAACCTCTGAAATACAAACTAGAAATACAATCATACACAATAAGAAACGTAATTAGTGAACGCGTTACAGACAATCAGGCGTGAGTATACAGCATTAAAGAAATAATATTAATGACAACAAGTACACGTGATGAACAATTAAGGAGAGAAAAAAACAATATAATACCGGTGCAAACGCACAAGTGTAGTAAAGACAAAATGCATGAAAGGGGAAATTATGTATGAGAAAAAGAGTGCTCAAAGTGGAACGTCACGGACATCCAATATAAAGGAAGGGAGAGAATTTTCGAATATATCTAGGTGAGGACAAAGAGAATTAAACAACTTTTGCATTCTGTCCAGAGGGGAGAGGGAGTGCAGGAGCGCAGAAACTTGGAATGGTCTGAATTCCCTTATGCTCTTTCGCGGTACACGCAAAAGGATACGCGCTAGGAGCTGAGGGCATAGAATGTGACCATGAAGAAGTTTATACAAGAAAAATATATCTGCCCTCACGCGACGGCAGCTAAGAGAAGGAAGATGCAGTGAGTTACTCCGTCTGGGACGAGAGCTGGAAGTTTTGCAAGAAAACCGATGTTGAAATATGCGTAAAAACTTCAGCTGAACTCTATCGATTTTTTCACAGTTCGACTGGCAAGTGCCGTTCCAAACAACAGACGCATATTCCAAAAGCGGCAAGCATATGGAGAGGTAGAGCTTTAAGAAAGGAAGTGGGGATCGAAACTCTCTCGAAAGCCTGCAGATGAAGCCGAGTGTACGCATAGCCCGTAGAGCAATGCGTTTTGTATGAGAGGAGAAGCTGAGGCTACGGTCGAAAAGTACGCCGAGGTCATTAATTTCATCAACCCTGGGCAGCGGCCTACCATTCATAGAATAAGAGTAGAGAAGACTGTGCGTTTTACGCGTAAATGAGACAACCTTGGTTTTAGATGAATTGAGAGTGAGCCCATTCTTCAAGCACCAATCAGAGAAGGCGGATATGTCAGATTGCAATGACAAGCAATCGTGAAGAGTATGTATTGCCTTGAACATTTTTATATCGTCCGCATAAAGGAGAAATGAGGAGTTTTTGACCACGGAGGAAACGTCATTGATAAAAACAGAGAACAGAAGCGGGCCTAATACCGAGCCCTGAGGGACTCCGCTGGTTGGAGTGTAAACAAATGAGGTCTGTCCATTTACACTGACAAAGCAGGACCGATCAAGAAGATAGTTGCGTAGGAGGGCTACAATTGAAACGTCGATCTCAAACAGCAGAAGCTTTTGAAGAAGTAATGAGTGAGTAACAACGTCAAAAGCTTTGCTCAAATCACAGTACACAGCGTCTACCTGACTCCTCTGAAGGACTTCAGCTGATGTATACGTCATAAAAGTCACAAGGTTAGTTGTAGTAGAACGACCTTTTATGAAACCATGCTGATTATGAATGATTACATTTTTGAGGTGGAAGGAAAGTACTTTGTGCAAAGCTAATTCAAAAAGCTTAGAGGTTGCACAAAGAAGAGAAATGGGGCGGTAGTTCGAAACATCAGATTTGTTTCCTGATTTGAAGACAGGGAAAACACGCGCCGTTTTCCACACGCGGGGAAAGGCAGAATTTTTCAAACAGTTATTAAATATCGTGGTTAAAACAGGGACGAAGGTACTATTGAAGGCTTTTATTATGGCGGCTGGAATGCCATCAGGTCCAGGGGACAAAGATGGTTTCAAACACTTAAGACTTTCACTTACTAACTTCTCGTCGAGAAGAACGGAATTATGTGCGCCAGCTGGAAGGCACACGGAGTCACAACGTGGAGATTTGTACACGGAGGAAAAGTGTTGAGCAAAGCCGTCAGCGACATTCCGAATTTCATTCCCATGAGAGTCAACTAAGTGAATATGACTATCAGATTTATTCGAACGCTTGCGAACGTATCGCCAGAATTCTGTAGGACGATTAGAGGCACTATTCTCTAAATATTCAAGATAGGACTCATGATCCCGCTTGTACAGGCGTTTGCAAAGAGAACGCAAGCGGCGAAATTCATCCGCCCATGTATCCAGCCCAGGGCGTTTCGCTTTATGGTGGGCCCGCTCCTTAAGTTTCAGCGCTGTTCTAAGTTCTTTGGAAAACCATAACGGAAACTTGCTGCAAGTAGGAGTGTGCACAGGTATGTACTGGCGCATACCATTGAGAACTATTTCATAATAATAATAATAATAATAATAATAATAATAATAATAATAATAATAATAATAATAATAATAATAATAATAATAATAATAATAATAATAATAATAATAATAATAATAATAATAAACCACTTCCTAACGAGAATGTGTGCTGGTAACGTTTTATACCCCGCATGCTGAGAGAACTGCTAGGTAACCTGCCACAACAGTTCTTGTTGGGCATCGAGCATCCATATTTACAAAACGGGTTCATTGTGCTGTTCCTCTGCAAAATTGCTTCAAATCCATGTAAAAAACGGCTAATGCTGTTAGACGACAGCCACTAAATTGCCAGAAAAGTTAGTGCCTCTAACCTGGAGCCAAGCATCAAAGCTAGGCGCTCTGCAGGACCAAATGACGTATGGATTCAAGATATATCAAACGTGTCCCAAGCAACGACAGCGATGCCCATTCCTCTGCACTAGGAACGAATTCCAAGCCTTGATTCGCAACCATTCAATGAAAACAAATGTAGTCAACAATCTGGAACATTTTTTTTCTTTTCTGGTGACATGAACCAATGAAACCAATGGCATCCTCTGAGAAATTCTGAACTGCTCCCAGTATTTTCGTAGGCTCCGGATATCAACATTAATCATGAGTAGACTCTTTGTCACGGTTTCGCATGATGCGCTCCTTAAGTGATTAGAATTCAGAAAAATTTAATGGAGCTGATGAAGCATTGTTCATTTTACTCTGGCTACGTCCGATTCACAAGTCACTCGAACAAGGGGCGCATCCATCTCTCTTGGCGAAGATTTTGCCTCCTCTTACCCAAACATATTTATATAATTTCTGTTTTCCTGCCGTACTTGCCCTCCGCAGCAATTCATGGTTCCTTTTGTTAGGATGTGATTGAAAAAAAGCCTTTCGCTGCGGTCTTGACTCGTGCAGTTATTTGAGCTTGCGTCGATCATTAGAGCATCCTTCTGTGGCTCCTACGCTAGAGAAGTGCGCTAGGATGATCTGTATGCTGTCTGACTTGGCAGGAATTCGATGCACAGCAACTACATTCTCAGGGGAAAAGTAATATCAATCAATCAATCAATCAATCAATCAACATTTCCGGTGCCGAGGAGCAACCCTTAGTTCCTGATTATGGTACACCATAAACACAAAAAGTACAATTATTTTCATACAGAGAACAATAATCAGGGCAAGTATTGCAAGAAACAAGGTGATAGAAAAAAAAAGAAGAAAATGTCAACAAAGCTTCTCCTTCAGACAAAGGCGTGCCAGCGAACAGAAAGATAACGAAAAAGCGAAAACAGCTAATCAATAGCAATTTACGCGATGATAATTGGCGCGGCATGCAACTGGAGCTGAAATATTAACCCAGAGCCGGTCCATTACCCAGAAGCGCTTGAATATATTTATCGTCACAGTGATTTCAAGCTTACTTATCATCTTTAACATTTCTTATTCACGAACATAGAAATAAGGCTCAACGCATTTAAGCGTCGAACAATCTTAAATATTACAACATACCAGAGAACAATTCGGCATCGCAACAAGAGGCTTCGCCGCTCATGATGACATCTGTTGTATTCCTGAGTCCACTTTTTCAGGAGAATAATAAAATTAAACAGAGAAATTAACGCTTGAGATGAACAAAGTGGGTTCCTAGAGGCACTGGTTAGTCGACTGAAAAAAGTGGCAAAACAAGTTTAAAGAATAAATGCGAACATAGTTAAAAGAATCGGCGAGTTCCACAAACTGTAGAAGGGGCGACTCAGGTAGTCCAGCATGGCAACGTTTCGATTCCTATTGTAGACAGCGTACGGAGAATCACGCTTGTTTTGAAATTTCACGACAAGCTCGCGCTTTTTGTAGCGAGAGCTACACTGGGCTACCAGTCGAGCATTTCGCGGTGCATGGGAGCGGCCAGTTGTGCGCATGCGCCGTTACCGTGGCAACCGAAGAGGAACACAGTGTGGCGAGCGCTTCGCCGTCGCTGCGGCCGCGCGCCCGCTCCACCGTCAAAGCCGAGCGTAACGTCACGCGGATAAGCAGTTGTGCGCATGCGCCGATACCATGGTAACCAGAGACCCCACAACTGCGCCGCGTTCTTCGTCGCCGCCTCGCCGCACGCCGCTCTATCACCCGAACCCCGCGTCACATGCGCAGGATTGCGTGTAAAAGGCGGAGATGTAGTGGGCGTCTGCATCACAACGTTTGGCATGCATGCATGCAGAGAAGGGGAGTCCAGCCGCTGCTAAACGGCGGTATAGACAAGGGAAGATTAAAGGTGCACTAAAGAGGAATCTTAACTCGTCTTTTTACCGCGCGTACACTATCTACACGTTCCGGGCATTCTTGGAAACTTCGAATTATTGTCCTGTGCGGCCTATTGCGCTTATTCAATCAGATTAAACGTCCCGGCTCCCGCCTTTTTTTTTTAACTCAACGCGGTAGGTAGGAGGAGTCAACCAATGCGTCAGCCAGTCCCGTGGCGGCTTGCCGCTCTGCCATCGGCGGAGTGATACGTAAATCAAAGAGTCCACGTGCATTTTTATTTCTTTGGACCTAAATTGTTGCTATATTGCCTGTGACTGAAATTTTTCATTCACACAAACCTAAAAACAAATTAAAAGCGAAAGCGAAGCCGCCACTGGACTGGCTCAAATGCACTCCACGCGTTTTTTGACTCCGCCTACCTACCGTGCTGGGTTAAAAAAAAAGCGGGAGCCTGGACGTTTAATCCGATTTAATTAGGAAAATTGGCCACACAGGACAATAATTCGAAGTTTATAAGAATGCCCGTAACGTGTAGATAGAGTTCCCGCGGTAAAAAGACGAGTTAATATTCCTCTTTAGTGCACCTTTAACTCTTCTGATCCTTAGGTTGTCGCCTGGCAGTTGGCTTGAACCAAATACGAACGCTTGAGTCTGTGTGTAAGTGAAACAAGGTATCACCGCTGTCACGCATCTCCCTTCGATCGCGGTGAATAATGGTGAAGCCTGCTGTGTTCGGCATCTACGTGGCACCGGGAACATCTGTCAAGCAGACGATTGATGTGGTTGCCACGTGTTTACCAGCCTACGGCACGGTTTCACAGCTGTGTGTGACTTGTGGTGATTTCAGCAGGAAAAAGGACTCTCTTAGTGAGTGTATGAAAGAAAAGTTTGACTTTAATTTAGCTTCGGACCCTCACGTCCAGACTACAGAATGGGGAACTACTATAGACCTTGTATACTAAAGAGGCTGTACCAAATCGAAATACTGTATCGACAAAACTGAGCCCGCTGCATGCTACTTCACAGATCATCGGGCAGTCTTCGTCTCTGTCAAGCAAAGTGAATAAAACATGTGTGTACCCACTGTCTCTCATTGCTAAACATACAGTGACCACAACAAGCTCAGCCAGAGAAATGTACCTCGCGCTACGTATATCCTGGAATAACCGAGCTAAGCCACTGCCAATTTTTTGACGTTGTTGGCAACCCCGTGTGAGCCGTGCTTTCGTTTCTCGAGTGTGTAAAAGAATAAACAAGAGAAGAGAAAAAAATCGCTGTCTAGAGTTAGAAACGGCCGGTGCGAAAGCGGAGCGGTACGTAGGCGATCGACACACGCTTTGGCGAGAGTTCAAGATCATTGACAGGCGACGATGAAGACATTCGTAAAACGAACGGGTGACTGGCAAGGCTAGAACAGTGATGCCGCCTTTCCAGCGCGAGTAAGCAGTGGAAGTTAGGCGTGCAATGAATGTAAGGCCGCTACGACACTCTTCTTTTCGATTGATTTTATTCGATTCTTATCATCCGCCCGCCTTATTGGTCGATTACAGGCATATCGAGGCCAATGGGCAACAACCAAGTGCGAAAAAAATCAGAATTAATTAGAATTCCAATGAAATCATCATACTGTTACGTGACGGCAAGCCTATGAATGAGATGAGATGACAGATTGTTACAGAATGATTTTAATGACGGATGGCCTGGCGCGAGCGCTCCTACCCGCGCCACTGCACAGTTCGTCGTCTTCTTAGTCACAATATCACCTAATCGTTTCTTTCCATGGACATCAAATCACCTTATCACCGAACACACATGCTGTAACAAAGTTTGTCATTACAGACTCCGCCTGGCGCAAAACCTTCGTGCTTCAAATGTTCCCATTAGTGATGTGTGCGCAGCGATCCTCGTTAACGAAAGCGCCTTGTATTTTACATAAGGCCTTTCTACTCCAGGCACATTATCTTTCTTTAGAAACATAGGCTCAGTACCTTGTAAAAACTGCGTCGTCATAATCCTGCGAGCGTTCTACTGCAGAGGGAAAACTTTGTTGTCATGCTCCCTCTCCATTCCGAAAAATTACGTAGTCACCCTTTAGCGACTCTTCTATCTCATTCACGGTAAAACACCAAGGTAACGGCGCACCTAGGATATATTTTTTATAGAAAAACTATGAAAAGAACGTCTTTAGGTACCTACGAATCGATCGCAAAGGAGCAAACGACGGGGTTCAGCGCTCGCCGATCCTATTTAGACCAGTTCGTGGCGGTGCCGCAGTTGGGTGTCGGTTTCATAAACTCGTCAATAACAGACGGCACAAAAGTGGTATAGCAAATGACAGGTCAAGATAAATAATTATTCCGCTAAGAGAAAAAATGAGCTGCGCCCCGCAGTTAGCAAACGGTCGCCGCACTGCGCGTGTTTACATTGCAAAACACGAGCGCTTTCGCATAGAGCTCAGTTCTAAGCAAAACACACAAAGTAGCAGTTTTGGCTATGTGCGTGACAGACGCGTTTTTCAGTAATTCTCGGCGCTTTCAATGTCTGAAGAGCTTTTTGTCAATTACTCAGAAGTTCGGTAGAAAACAAAGTGAAAGCTGCAGCCGAGTCAGAATTAATATGAAGCAGTTCAGTGGCGTTCTCGCTTTGAAAAATTTGCCTGCTGAAGAATTACGGCCGCGACCGTTTTTCATTCGTCGCTTTCGAGAAGAACCAGCAGTGACTTCGTACGGACAAATCGGTTCTCCAGATCTCCACTGTAATTTATCCGGGAGGGCCCTTTCGCTATTCTAAATCCAAATCATGTTTGTCGTGCCATAATTGTGAAATAAAGAGCATATTTTTACTCTTACAGGATATACCTGCGCCTCAATATATCACGCGAAGTATCTGTGCCTCACAGGAAGGAAACAGGAAACATTATCGTCTAAACGTCTGCCACCGTGCGCCACTGCCGTGTTAGCAGTACAACTCTGTGGTAAGATTTATCAAATTTTACCCAATTAATACCATTAACCCTAAATATGTGCCACGATTTCACAAAACGAGAACAGTAGCACTAGCGCTATTTTGGGAGTTCTACTGTTGCGGCGAAGGGTCGTTTTTATCTTTTGCTCTTAGGCTTACAATTGAAGAACGACTGCCTTGACGATTGTGTAAAGATGTCCCTGGACTAAAATATGAGCACTGAACTGCAGTATTTTGTCGCGAGAAAGTGACGATTCAGAAGAAGAATAATTTTATTAGGCTAATAACTTTGGTAGTACGTCTTACCAGCGTGTGAGAACTGCGGGTGCGATGAGACGACTTGGGCGCCTATTTTGTGACTGCCCTTGTTTTGTGCGTTACAGTGTCCTCCTGGCTGCAACGCTCCGCTGCATGGATCCTCGTCCCTCTACATAAGCCAAGATTCTGGCGCTTTGGACTAAAAACTTCATCTCAGAGGAAAGATGTGAAGGCGCCATTGCGATTCTTAAACACTCAGGTTTGAGTTCAAGGCAATAGGCTCACAAAGCACCGCCGAGCGGCGCTACTGCTCTTGACGGGGAGCGCCATCTCTGGCAGCTAAATAACAACTGGGGAAACCCGCTGAGCGCTTTCTCCTTTAACCACCGCATTCCCGCTCGTTTCAGTGCAGAGCTCTCGCGCTGCCTCTGTGGGGCCTAGCAATGTACCGTCTGCAGTGCGGCTACAGAAAGGCCTGCCAGCTTGATAGCTGTTTTCGGAAAGCTCGTTGATCACGTGTGCTCTGTGGAGCAGACGAGTGACAACAACGAAACACGATTGAGCGGGAAATGCGTTTCATAAGTCAGCGGTCATATTGTTTACAACATGGACCAATAAGTAAATCTGTCATTTTGTTACATGCTCAAAATAACGAACGTTCCGTAAGAACTGCGAAACGAAGCGGTGCACTCGATCGGCGTTCTCCTTTGTAGAATATGAGGCGTATGCTTTAGTTGTTTTGATATCGCATCTTTGCGCAAGTAATCATGCACTGTCGGGGACGAAAAGTTTACGGCGGGCTAAAATAAATACTCCACAGCCATGGTATATTATATGCTGAAAAGCCTGGAAAAGTACGAGACACGCGTGCTCCATCCTTTGGAACACCGTCCGCTGACATGTTCGCGAGGCAGCTGAACTTCAAGCGCTGTGAAGCTCGCCTAATTTACTTTGGTTCTCCCGCCATGCCTGCACTTGAGTTTTGTGAGCATGTCGACTTAGCTGACATAAAACTTGCTGCACGAACTCGCCGCATGTTCGGTGTGAGTGGTGTCGAACAACAGTCGCGCTGAGGTATCGTGCGCGCGACGCGCACGCGTAATAGCACGGACGTAAACACACTCTCGAAAGATTGTACTGAATGTTTTATATTAGAAAACTTTTAAGCAATTTATTTCATTCTAATTTTTCCTTTCTACACATTCCCGAAATATTATGGCAAAGGTGTAAACTTAAATTTAGGTGCAAAAATGTACACCATTCTATGTGACATGTTGCTCGGTATTGGTATACTAATACCCAGCAACATGTCGAATAGAACAAAATTTTAGAGCGAAATTTTAGAACGAAATTTTACAGCTAGAGCTGTTATAATTACGTTGGGATCATTTCTATAGAATGATTGCCGAGTAGCAAGCCGCGATTTCGGAACGCACTCATCCACGATGGGGAGCCGAAGGTCTTCGCGTGAGCGCGAAACCGGCTAAGGTACTCAGAGTTCCGACCCGGGTTCGTGCCATTCTTGACCGTTCCCCAGGCTTAACGGCCTGCTGGGAGGGCGGAGACCCCAGTCTGAGTGAGTGAGTTTTTGTCGCTCAGTTGAGGTCTGGGGGTCGGCCTTTCGTATGGCTTCAGGGCTACACTCACAGTAACGTTACAGCCGGCCCCGCCGACCAGAACGCGCAACCGGTGGTTTTGTCTTTATGTTGCTTGCTCATAAAAATGCGAATGAAGGGCTTCAACTAATTGTGGACTCACATTACCAGAGTCTGCTTTGCCGCTGTTATCAACGAAATCGGCTCAGTATTTAAGCACGAGTTATGCGCAAGATTAGTGTGCCTTTTCGCGTCCTTTTGAATGACATGGGTGTAAAGACGCCTCTCTCTCTTGTGCCCAGCGCATCGCCGGTTGGAGCAGTAGCGCCGTCGCACGGACCTGTTCGGGAACCTCACAGGTGACTGCCCGTTTGGGAGTCTGCTCTTGCTGAACCATGCTGTCATCAGCTTAGCTTAGCGGTCTTTTTTTTATCGTAGTAGTGCACCTCTCATTGTCGAGACAGCTTTGGTCCTTTGAACGTTTCATAAAAAAAATTGTTTTTCTCTGGAAAACAGTTTGATTATATACATGTTTTTTTAGGCAGCATTCGAATGAAGATCAGATAGTTACGAGTAGATTTTATTCCTGTATTCACTGCCGGTGCCAAGACTGTGGTTATCAGCTTTTTTTGCAAGCTCTTTTCCCCCTGCGAGAATGAAACGTCGACGAAGGACACGCCTTCGGTGAAGCTGTGAGAGTTACATCGTAAGGTGCCCTCTGCACACGACTAATTCCCCTGCCGGAAATATAAACTGTGCAATATAGCAATGAAATCAAAATTTCCTTCATGTTTGTACATTATTAGTTAGCTGCTCTCTTTTAATTAAAAGTGGCGTGTATTAGTGTCATGTCGTGAAGTCAAGAAATAAAAAATGGGAGGGGACCTTTTAACTATATTGCTACAGCCCTCATCAGGAATCTGCCATATGCTGACCTGGATGCGAAGTTTTCGGCCAGCCATTCAAACTAGGACAGCGGCATTACATATTCGAGGTTCCAATACCGCACACTACCTGAAAATTCACACAGCTGTGTTAGGAGCTGTGGGATGGTAAACCGCAGCTCAGAGCAAGCCAAACTGCTATGAACTGGCAATACATGAAGGGATGAGGTTGTTTGGTTCATGCATGCGGGCAGACTTCTCAGACGGAAGAGCGTTTACTTAGGCCAAGGCACTTCATAGCAGGTGGGGGGGGGGGGGGGGGAGGGGGGGGGTAACTACATGGGTGATTTAGCGTAATCCTTCATAAGCAGTGTTCTGGACTGCCACTAGTACTTTAACCTGTTCACAAAAACGCGCGCACATAGAGACATTCCATGCAGCAACGTATTTCCTTGGTCTATAGTGCCAAAGCGGGTTAGAAGGGCGAGTAATTTCTCGTTACTGTCCAAATAAAACGCGAGAATAAAAAAAAAGTAAGACGGGTCGCTTATCATAACTGTTTTCCATTTCTACGGAACAGCGCGCAATGACGGCACACAAGAAAGGAGAGGACACACAACAAAGCGCTGGGCTATCAACTGAGGATTATTCGAAAAAAAAAATCAATGAATCTATGCCAGGAATGGAGCAATGAATCCACACCAACTTTCCGAATCAGCCGTTCTAGCACTGTTTTCTATAGTATTTTTCCGCTCAGTCCTTTTAGGTATTTAACTCCTTAACTCATTTTCTGTTCCTCGGAATATAAATTTTTTTCATGAACGAATGTCGTGCATTTTTTTTTAATGCTCTAATCCCTGCTCTGGAAGACGCCCCATCAGAGAGCCTGGGATTAGGTATAGTTGGGAGCCTGGGATTGTTGTGTATAATTTCTTGTTTACTTGTTCTGTATAATTACTTTACTTGTCCTGTAAATCTGTATAATTATTGATTTTTTTTACTTTCGTAATTTATCATTTCCTCTTTTTTGCATTTTATTTCATCATGTTTAATTAGGTGTTCTAGTCCCTGATAGTTTGTAAATAGTTATTGCCTGTCCTATGCTATGCCTTGTATTTGGTTTCCTGGACATCGTCAAGATGCGTTCGCAGCTTTTACCCGTGGAAACCATCCAGAATATATCTGGCGAATAAAATGAATTGAACTGAATATTCTACCGGTTGCAACTTTCGGACATGTCTGAAAATAGCAATGCCCTGGCGGGGTTCTATTTCACCTCTGTCGAAAACAGCGCTCGGCATTGAGCGCACGTCCCATAAAACGACAGCAGCACGACGTAGTGGTCGCTCTCCCCTTGTGGCGAGCAAGCATCATCATACTGAGAGTCACGTTGGAGCGAAAAGAATAACAACCAAATGCACTTACGTGCCCGTGAAACGGGAAAGAAAACAGGGCAACTCCTCAAGTACAGTTCTGCAGGGGCGTCTCCGCGAATAGCGTTTATTCGGCGCACGGTGTTCAAACCGGCGGGTTTCTCAGCAGGCCGCAATTAAAGGCTCGCTTTATTAACCCCGATATCCGCGCAGGATCCGAGTGTGTGCCGAGGGGCCCGCGCCATCGCAGCGAGCGAGCCGGCCGCGGCCATCCGTCTTCGGCGCGCAAGGCCGCCGTCGACCGCGCCATTTCCGCGGCAGAGCGCGTCCAAGAGTGGCGCGCGTTGTTTCAAGGCGCTCGAGCGTGGCCAAGTTTCGCCGAGAGCCCGCTCGTAAATCATTCCGCATGAGGTGTCCGCGCTCGCCGTCGCGGACTCGACGCCACCCGCCATGAAACGAGAGAAGGGGCGTGCGTGCGTTCGTGAGTGCCGCTCGTGTGATTGTCCAGAGGCGGCGGCTTGCGGCCGCAGAAAAATACCGCACGAAGAGCGCGCCCTTCTCTTCGCTATAGAAATGCAAGCGCCCACATACTGCTCAGCCGTTTGGACGAAGCTTCAAGTGGTCGGTGCTTAGGGACCTGCCGACGATGCGACGGTATAGCGAGAGCACTGGGGTCAGCCACTCGGAAGGCGCTGCCACTGAACATTATATCGGACACGTAATCTGTTACATTCCTGGCTCTAGCTACAACGTATCCGTACCCAACGAGAACGTAGGTCCTAGAAAAAGAGGAAATACCAGCCGCATGCCCGCCGCTCAAATCAAGCATGGGCAGCGACAATCTGGCGACCCTACATCTCTGCTCCAATTTTGAGGGCTTTCGACCTTTCTCGTCGGCCTCTACGTCTCGCTATCAGAGGGACCAGTCACTCTGCGTATCGTGCAATATAAATACAAGAGAATCGAAGGAAAAGAGTCGCTCTAATGTACTTCACTCTATATTATCACTCTAATATAGCGGCACCCGTATTCTATGGGCGCAATTAAGATTTATTTGAGATGCCGCAGCTAGGAATTTACTGTTTATCGCGATTGGCCTGCGGCTGAGCCAATCACGAACCAACTTTACGCAGCACGACGCATGGACACATTTGTGAACCTGGCGGATGATTAATTAGCATCGCTAGACCAGCTCTTTAACATCTGAGCAACAGGGTTGTGAGATGGCTTTCTCTCGTGAGTCTGAGTCGAAGCCGGAGTTGAAGCTGGGGAATCGGGCTTCAACCTAACATAGTAGTCGCAGACTTTGAACGATGATGCGAGCACAGCGATTGCACTGGAACGTACTCTGGCGTTCCACGTTGCAGTGGGACCGTGAGGATTGCGGTTTTCTCGCGTTAGTTCGCTGTTACCTACCGAGGTCTTGGGTAGCGAGGTCCGCTTTCGACGCGTTGTGTAACCATAGTGATGAACGGGGGTGAGTTTTAACATGGAGTTGGAGCTCGAATCACATGTTTGCATTATTTAGAGAGTGGCGGTTTGATGGGTCTGAGAGAACCTCGGTGAATCTTACAGCGTCTGCTCGAATCTACTGGGGCTATTATGCCCAACGTCGTTTGTCGAGCACAACTGGGCTCTGTAGGTCCGTAGAACAAGGAGCACACTATACCCGAAGACATAATCGCTCGGACAGAGCATGTGTACGCCATGTTTTCTGTGTGAAAGTTTCGCATTTTATGCCCCCCACATTTGAAAAAAACATTACTGAAGGGCTCTCGTCTTCCTCGCTATCTTCGCTCCTTCATTACATGAAGCTGTTACAATGCGCCAGTCCCGGTTCGCTTCTTACCGTTTACAAGGCGTTGATCGCTATCCGCTTGCCTGTTATGCTCTTTGCCTCTCTTTCTTGGTATACTCTCTCCCTTCAAGTAATTGATTCGACGCAGAATGCTGCAGTTACGTGCATTCTTGACCAAGCTATCAAGCTTGCGCCCCAGATTTGTTTGATAGCACTGACTAGGAGTCGCATGTCATTTGATTACAACACAGGAATAATAAAGTGACACTCTTTTTCACTTTCTCTCCTTTCCAACCCCCTCACCTTTCATTTACTTCCAGTTGTAATCACTGATCCTATCTTTACGTTCTTGCATTATATTAACGCATAGCGTTTTACTGTTGGTCGAATGGTACCCTAAAATTTTCTCTGCTGCGTCTACATTGTTGTCAGCTATTACCCCGCTTTGGGGTTACCTGCCATTTCGTCGAGCTGAAGAGGCTTCTCGAAAAAGATTTTTAGATGTCTTATGAAGGAGGTAGAAGAAGTTGAAGAACTCGTGAGCAAAACTACAACGCAGGTTGACAAAACCTCAGTAGTTCCCTATTGATCGACCGTGTTCCTCGTAGCTGGGGCCTACAGGGTTGAATGTTTAGGCCCGGCCAGTTGCGCACCGCTAAGTGCGATCATCCTCTGACCAGGTGCTCGGCTTTTCCAGGGGTAAAGCGCTTGGAAAAGGACCACCCGGTCTCTGACTTAACCAAGTACATTTTAACTACTCACAGAAAAAATTTATTGACTTTAAAGTTCAATTAATCATTTACCGTATTTTTTAGTCTATAATTAGCGCTACTGTAAAGTCGCAGCTGCCTAAATAGCGGCTCCCCCCCCCCCCCCCCCTCCGGAAAGATCTGTCGATAACTCTAACCGGTTCCAAAAGAGGCAGCTACCCACACTGATGGCGCGATAAAACTGCTTCGCAAAAGTCACATATGTGCATGTTGGACTTTTTCTTTGCTGTTGTGTTCACCAAATTTTTGTGCACAAAATGTTTCTTGTGTATTACAACTCCACATCTGAGCTTCAGATGCCTGAGATACCTGAAATATATCTGTGGCAGATGGCGCCTCCTACATTATAGCCTTTTCCTTTAAAATATTGCAAGGAAACGCATCTTTAATACCTCTAGAGATAGCTATTTCCTGTAACTTCTTTTTTGTAGTGTAAAGCATTGATAAGCCGGAGCATTAAAAAATTTTGGCGCTTTTGGCGGCAAAACAAACAACTTTTTGTGTCTTTCGAAATTTTAAAACACTTCATTTTATTTTCATGCTTAAGCAAAAAATTAAATGTGCCACAATTTGCATCAAAATTTTTATTTCATAAATACAGTCGCACATTGCTTCCTACTATATTTATTTCAAATGCATGTTATAAAACATTGAATTCAATTAGACTCATTTTGAAGTGCTGAATGTTAATGTCACCATCCTAATTGTCAATAAAAGTGATGAAATGAACCTGCATGAAGCACCTCTTTTTCTCAGGTTAGAAGAGTTAATGTGAAGTGTGTTTAGATTAGCCTCTGAAGAGCTCGGGCACTTTCCCAGCTAAAAATCCTGCCTACAAAGAAAGCCACACGCACGAAGCGCAGCAAAAGCAAAGGTTGGTAGGTACCTTTAATTTTAGAGACAATTGCTGTGTGACGATATTGTTATTTTCAGACAGAACTTTTTGCAGGAGTAGGCAATGCTGTTAAGTGACCACAGACATGGTTGTCCATTTATCGTGTTATGAAAAAAAATTTTGAAAACTTTATTGCGTCCACAGCCACTATTCGTACTTGCAAGTTTCATTAATGCGCAATAAGTATCTGAGTCAAATTTTTCCATTGCAATTTCATGCACTGAACCATGCCAATAGCATGAGTGTAAACAATAAGATTAAACGGTCGTTACATAAGCAAGCTTTTAATAGGTGAGGAGTTGAATGTTATATCTGCTGTGGTTTCTGTCTGTCTCACCGGCACTCTGCACGAATTAATGCATATCCTACTGGAATATTTAATAGTAGTGATTAGCGACACACCTGATCTTATATTTCACTCCATAAATTCGCCCTGTTCCAGTTATTACACGACACAGATCCCCAATCCGCGCAAAGCAGGCATTTTCTGTTCGACCATCGTTGAGTGCATCCTAAGCACAGTGCGCGTCAGTTTTGCGTTTAACACTCGTGAGGCGCACTGCGTGGCAAGGGCACGTCTGGTCGTAGTTGTTAGGTCGTAAAGATTATGTTTAGGTGGAAGCACAGACAAGTCAACCTTCGAGCCATATGAGATGGGCACGAGCACCTTACTTCAATCTCACTAGTTGCTCTCTGATTTCACTTTTCACTCTTTGCAGAACACCACTCGAGCGTCTACAAAAGCCTGATCCGCACAATCCACATTTTAAAAGGCACTGCAAAATGAAAATACAATTGCATGTTCAGATTATATTTAGCGGTCAAAGAAAATGACACACGCACGCACAGGCACACACACGCGCGCGCACACGCACCCATACACACTGATATATATGTATTATACGCTCGCCGGATGAAGATTGCAACATGCCCTGCACAGGCAGGTCCATAGTCGACAAAGTTGTTCCCGCCGGGGTGCGCTGAGGTCGCCAACCTCAGGTGTTGTTTCGCTGAATGTAATTGCGCCGGACGCAAGAAGCCCAGGGTTATGCATAAAACAGCGCCTCCATAAGTCATCGGCTCTAATGGCTTCGCTCATCAGCAAGAGGAGCCCGCGGCGAACCGGAAACGCTGCGGTGGTTAACGGGTTCTTTCTTCATGAGGCTGACCCGGCCGAGAGGCAGGAAAGCGTTATGGGCGTCTGCGTTGCTGCAGCCCTTGCACCCTGCAGGCGACCGCGACAACCAACATCAAATCATTCACCGCTCAAGTTTTTATGTCCTTCGTGCCCAAGAAAGAATGCGTCGGCAAAGTTATGCTCGGTAAGTGCGCTTTGTGTTAGTTGACGTAACCGTGATTCAAGGCTACAAACTGCCTGACTGGCTATGGGTCCTTTTAAACTCCTGCTTCGTCCGAATTGAACTCCTTACAGGCCTAACAGCTGCTCTGGGCCTCTCAAGAGACATCTTTTAGAAGCCGCAAACTGGGAGGTCGAGCTACATTAGGGTTGGGCGAAAAGGCTTCATATGGCGTCTCGCTTGTGCACAAAGAACTAAACATAAATATGAAAAGCAGGCATACAGTGCACAACAGAATATAGATGAGCCCGAAAGGAAGAGGGCTCCCCGCTCCACAAAAGTACCGCACAGCAGTATGAACAGGGCGCAAGCAAGTTTTACGAGTTATATCAGCTGTACTGGCGATTTTCACGAAATCTACGCCATGCCGCGGCGCCGCCGCGAACTATTCTAAGAAGGTCCAGCGCGCGGAACAGTGTAGTGTTCTCTACAGCCTGAGTGATTCGCTGGCACATTCGGACAAGTGTTTTCAGTGTTTTATCGCAAACGTATTTATTTGGAGCCCTGTTACATGGATGTCTGCAGGATGTGTCATTGCATGAATTTTCTGGTGCCAGAGAAACAGAGAGAGCATGCGAACAGCACGTTTCAATTCTGCAGTGAAACACTCGCAGGACCCTGAAATCACAGTTTTGATCAGGCACCCAGTCTAATGATCTGCCTGCACTTCAAGGGCCTCCGTAGATATGAAGCGCTATATCGCTATATATTAAAAAAAAATCGCCGAGCACACATGACCAACAGGCACATTTCAAGTGCGACGAATTTTGTGCAAGATTCCGTCTGTAAGTGCAGGCCTCATTACAGCATATGTTCATGCGTGGTGCATTCGTATCCACGAAAGTGGGTGATATCATTCGAATTCCTCGACATTCCGGTTATTTTTCGACTTAGATTGCCCAATGCATTCGTGGCCACTAAGAACAGACAGACGGACGAATGA
Organism: Amblyomma americanum; assembly: GCF_052857255.1. Classification (NCBI taxonomy): domain Eukaryota; kingdom Metazoa; phylum Arthropoda; class Arachnida; order Ixodida; family Ixodidae; genus Amblyomma; species Amblyomma americanum. Next base: position 248,691,631 of record NC_135497.1, read on the forward strand.
CAAGAGTCGATTAGAATCGGACGAAAAAATTTGTTTCACAAAGGGCTTATATTCGTTACATGCCCTCTATCCACTGTATAAGAGCAAGCAGAGGGCTCAAGACGCGGTTAATTGCTCCGAGAAGACATTGCGCGGAAACAGGCGACTTCACTGGTCTCGCTTTCCACCTGTACTCCCAATTAGAAATCTATAAGAATTTATTGTGTCACATGGTGAATAAAATTCATCAGGGTGAAAAACGTTAAAGGGCGCCCCTTTATCGGTAAAGACCCAACCGACAATGATTCCCGAACTATTCCAGATTGGTTTGTGCGAAGTAGCATGGTAAATTGACAATCGCTTGGTCTTGCTTACCTGATCTCCTGGTTTTGTCATTCACCCGCGTTACAAACTTTTTCATCGTCGTTATCGTTAGCTATAGATTCCCTCCAAAGCGCGCGTCGACCGTCTGCCACTCCAAATTCACGGCGGCCGTTTTCAAGCCCCAGGCAGTGATTTCTTCATTGTTTATCGTTTATTCTTTTATATCCTCGAGAAGAGACCCTGTACGATTCAAATGAGGTTGCTTTTACATCGACACACAAGCGCAAATTTATCGTTGAATTTAGAACAATCGCAATTCCATATGCGTTGATCCCGGGAGCAGTGCTCCGTAACGCTGCCATATTGGATCGATTGAGGCGCCCCGTCTGCGTCGTGAAAATCGCCAATAGCGCCAATTAAATTCTGCTGACGTGCTCAAGGGATGCCGCACACTAAGGTTGTCAGTCATTAAGGCGGCCCTATGCATACCCTTGACCTTGTTGGCTAGGGAAAACGCTAAACACCCTGCCTATCAAACCTGCACCCTACTAATTGAAGATGCGCGCAGAGTACGCTCTGGAACACATTGGGTGTAATAAAAGAAGTTTGTATGCCATATAGGTTTTCCTCGCCACAATTATGTACTCAGAGATCTAATCGCACATCAACACTTGCTTACTTAACCACTTGCTTCTTGGCCCGAGATATTAATTCTGAATAGCAGTAAACAAAGTCGCACCTAAAAGGCCCATCGACGCAGTCTTAAAATATTCAGTACAAAACGAGCGGTTCAAATGATATACATGCTCTTTTACTGTGCCCCAACCTAGACTCTGTTTCAACGAAAACCGAATGTTCCCGTTCTCATAAAAAAAGCGGCGTTTTCGCACCGCGTGTTTAATTGAAACTTCTCTTTTCTATAAATATAGACGAGGAATTGCAACTTCAGCAGAAGGACTGATGTCTCCCAGCATTGCACTCGCACTTCGACGCATATTTTGAGGTATACTGCATCAGTGAAAAAGACAACGACAAAGCAGCAGCGTAGCACAGCGTTTGTGACTTTATCGGGCGCAAAAGTGGCATGTTTGAGTGCTGCTTCAGGCACATAAAAGCGTCTGTAATATTTCCTTGTTTCCTTTGGTGTGTAAAAGAGCGCCAATGTCGAATTCAACATCAGTTGTCATTGCAGCATCGCAATCTTTTTTTTTTGTCCCCAAATTCACCGCCGCAATATACCCGAATGCACCGAGTAGATAGCTCTCCGCCTTATCAACGCATATGCTTAGTGGAACAACGTGAGTTTATCTTTAAAAATCGAAGTAACACACTGCGCCTGAAAACCGCTGTTAGATCCTCAGCATTGATTTTGCTTCGTGTTCCCCACTGTGTGTTCGAGTTAGGTGGATGAAAGAAGGACGCCGTTTTAGCTAAACTTGTCGGCAGCATGTTAAAAGGAATGGAAGCTTAATGAACAAAAATGTGAGCTTGAAAGCATCTACCAATGCGGTTTCACCTTTAGTTCGTCGACTGAGAACTCATAAGGCGCACGGATTGCTCACAGAAGCATATTAAGTGTGAGGACATACCGTGGCGCCACCTCTCGGCAGCGCCCGCGTGACGATGAAAAGGGCATGACGTGTGTTGTTCTACCGCTTTGAAATGCGCCTCGGGCCGTTGAGTTTTCGCGTTTATTGCGCTGCGGTTCTGTTTGCAGTCCATCTGAGGCATTAAATCGACATTTTCGGCAACAATACACTCCACCGAATGAACGAGCTGTGGCATAATATCATGGCTAGTTTATCCGCCGCTAAAACGGTGAAGCGACCAATATTCTGCACCCATCATTCAGCGCATCTGTTGCCGCTGTTATGGACAACATTGAAGCTGCTACTCCATTAGAATGAGGTAAGTGGCCACCTGATCCCTCTGAAAAGAGAATTTCTACGTTCAGGTGCGGCGCTGGGCAGTATTCCAGGCCGTACCCATGCGGCAAAAATCATGCGGGCCAGACAATTTCGGTATGTACCGGCGGCTGCGGCGCCGTTCGATTGCCTGCTCTCTTGAACTATTTTAGAGCAGACGAGAAGGGTAGCGGGGACGCTCCCAGGTCGTGGACTACACAGACCAATCCACAAATGCTTAAACTGTTGATGTTTGTTTCAGCCAGCACCTTCGGCGTCGTCTGCTATTTACTGAGCGGTTTAGCGAGAACTCTGTGCATATGATTTTGCTCACTGAAATCCTTGCTGCTCACACGACAGTGCGAACTCACTTTTTGCCCAATTTCGACGTAAAAAACCGTAATTCTCGCCGTTTCTTATCTGTCGGATAAAAATCGGAGCTCGGTCGCGTACATTTGTCACCAATACCTCGACACATGGTCACAATATGCAACACAGAAACCCGTTAACACACAAAAAATTGTCTGTGGTTTAGCTCTGGTTAACCCAAGTCGAATTGCGAAAGCTTCGTTTCCTCAGCACGTCGTCTACGCAGCGTCTCATTCCGACGCTCTCGAGAATTCAAAGCGGTCTCTTCCGCAGTTGAAGAGTCAGTAGTCCAGAGTCTTGCGGCGCGTTCTTCTGGCGTCTCTTGAGCGCGTTGTCTCTTGCTCGCTTCGTTCTGTCGTTGTTGCGTCTCTTTCGCGCTCTCCATAACGACTACAATATGCACGCCGCTTAGCTAAACGTTGTTCCCGCTCTTCATCCGTTTCTTCCGCACGCCGCCGCTTCTTAGCTGCAGCACATCGTTGCAGCTTCACCTTATACACATCATTCGACATACCGTGGAGGATTCGCTGGGACGACTGCGATGAGCCGAGTTGGGGGGCCGCTTTTCCAAAGCTGGCATGACGTCACGTAGAGCGAGCGCCTCCCCCACAGCAGCGGCGCGTGGAGGATTCGCTGAGACGATCGGGACGAGCCGAGTTGGGGGGCGGCCGCTTTTCCACAGCTGGCATGACGTCACGTACAGCGAGCGCCCCTCGCGGCAGCGGCGCGCAGCTGCAGCATGGAGGATTCGCTGGGACGATCGCGACAAGCCAAGTTGGCGCCCCGCTTTTCCACAGCTGGTATGACGTCACACATAGGTCACGCTAAAGGTCAATGGTGGATTCTCCGAGACGACGGCCAACAGCGGAAACCTCAAGAAGTATTGCTTTCGCAATAAAAAACATGAACAGAATGACGAACCTGTGTTTTTAAAACGCGTAACTTCTTTGCTGTACCCTCCGCTCCCGCAGCAAGAGGAGTCATGTGATCCCCCTTACAGCGCAAAATGCGTCTCAGGAACGAACCTAGTTCGTCACGAAAGTCTCCTTTTTTCATTTTTGATTTGATAAAAGTGCAGTAGCGAGCCTCGGTAGTAAATAGCAGATATATTTACATCAACTATTCGACATCCAACGGACGAAATGTAAAATGATTAACTCTTAGACCTCTAGCAAATTTTCCCACATGTAGGCAACTTTTCGTCCATTAAATCATCTTTTTTTAAAGAATAGTGCTGCAGCTGGGTATTGAAACGGCGCTAGTTGAATCGGGGGAAAAACATGCTTTATCCGGACACTTGCTCCCGTAATCGAAAAGATCGTGCAGTATATATGATAATATGAACCGTGTAAGATGTCTGCATGTACCACCCGTGTTTTTAAAAACTGGAGGGGACATTTAAGCTCCCCTTTAAGGGTATGACGCGACCGCGTTAACAGGTAAATGCCCATATATGCGGAAGCGATCATTCTCTACTTAACATTCCTAGATCGCTGACAGTTCCCATACCACTCCCGGCGCAGCGGTGGAGCGGTTAATCGATGCACCAATGCCCCGGAAGAGGGACTTGTGAGACCGAGGTTCATGTCCAACATTCTTGGAGAGAAATTTTCAATATTGAAAAACTGTAAGGTAGTCGAATAGAAATACTGAAGGTACTGGTCCATTCTTACGATATGCAGCAAAAGTTTTCTTTCATATTGTTTCCATCGCTCGAATCGAGCAGTTAAGGCTGCCATAGAAGACCAATGGGGAACACTTTTCACGATGGCAAAAACGTTAATGGCAAAACAATGCAACCCTGCCGACGGGAGATCTGCGGATGTATTGATTGTTAAGTGAAATCTTGCAATATATGAAAAAAAAACGTGCTCATAAACTCTTGCCCGTTCTAAACTGCTTTTGTTCAGAATTGTTAGCTATGTTCTTGCCGAGTATCCTCTCGCGACCAATTATTAATTTAATTGCCACCAGCCACGATGTGCAGGGTGTTCACATTCGGATAGGCAGATTACCATCTGACACGGTTGGCAGGTTGTGATGACGTCACAAGTTCGCGTGACCCAGGTGGCGGGTGGGCCACCTGCTTTTCTCGGGATTTATCGCTCACGTCGATGACGACGACGAAGACGCCGGGTTTTCCGCTGAACCCTTAACGCTATAGCGTTAAAAAACGTATTGATTCTTTATTGCAAAGCATGACTATTTCGACGTCATTAGCTTCCGCAGCAGGCTTCGATAATTTTTATGACATTACAATTATAATGGTGTTCTCCATCATAGCAACAGGAATTGAGCCGGGTGAGTAATCGACACCTAGTACTTTGCAGTCGGGATTCAGTTTTTGCTAAATCTTTGGAGCATCTTGAATGGCGGAATACAGCGCGAAGAAACATACACGGGGAGAGGGTGGCGCGAACACGAGCTATTCCAAGTTTCTTTGCGCTGTATTCCGCCATTCAAGATGCACCATCTAGCCCAACAGCAAGCTGTGACGCATAACACGTCTTTTTTCTCCACAACTTTAAGTGCGACAACGGGCCGCTGAACAAAATGCCCTGTTGAAGCACACATCCGAGCCTATGCATTAGCTGCCTTTTTCATCGCTGGCGGGCAGCTTTAGCGGCAGATGGACCACGCGCCACTTCACAGCAGAGTTTCGCAGAGCGTCGCCCTTCTTCCGACAGTATGCAGGCATAGAGCTCTGTACCTGTTAATTGAAGGAAATGGCGCACTTTCTTCACGCAGGCACAAGAAAGTGCATCACCATCACGTTCTGAAGATCTCAGTACGTAATTATACGCCTCGTAAGCTGCTGACCGCTCCAATGCCGCCGTCTTGATGTATATATACTGTTTGGGCTTCTGTATGCAGAGCGATGGTGCTGTTATTGTCCATGAAAAACCTTTCATTTTGACTGCTTCGGTTACAAAAGCCTCAATAACGTGAGCGCCAATGATGACATCAAAGTAAGGGGCTAGCAGCACAGCAGAGGCAGCCGTTCGGCCCTTGGTTAATCTCTCAGGGGAGTAATTCCAGGGAGTAGAGCCGAGGGCTAAATATTTAGCGTGTGAAGTTTGCACACAACACGCGAGTGGGCGCAGTGAGTCCAGGGGCCAAATTACGCAACTGTGACAAATTCTGTCAAAACTTATTGACAGTGATGTCACAATGACGAAACTATGAGACATCACCACGTGACGCAACGAGGAATCAGCCAATTACAGCAGGGCGGCGCTCAGAGAGCATTCGAGGGGCCGTCTGCTATTTTTTTTTGTAAAAAGAAATAAGAAATAAGCAACGATGAAAATAACTAATATTTTATTTTGCCAAACATTGTGTTTAAAGTTCGAAAATATTAAGCAAAACAAAAAGCGTTCGAAGTTGTGCTATTAAATTGGCTGGTGGGTAACTTTCGGTGCCGCGGGGGTGTGCTGACGGCAGTAAAAAGGCCGCTTTGCATGAAAGCAGCTGTTTCAAGCCGTGTTATTGTCTTTTGCGCGGCGTCTGGAATCGAGCTACTGTGTGGTTGACCTAAGTGCGCAGAAAAATTTGAACGAATGCAGTGAAGGCTACGTGCCTACTGAGCGAACTTGCAAGAAGCGCTTGGTACGAAATCGACGAAGACAACTTGTTGAAGTCTGTGTTGTTCGGCTCTTTCGATCGGTGACAAAAATGCCAAAAGGTGAGGTGTTGCGGTATGTTATGTGTGGTTGTTTGTTTCTTTCCCTTGGGAAACAGGAGACGACCACGAATTGCCATTTGCTGGGAAAAATAAAGTGTTTTGCCAGCATAAGCGTGTCTTATTTATATGTAGCTGTGTGTCACAGAGGTGACGACGGCACCCACCCCTTCTGCGCACTAACTTTACAAATTGCCTCCAACACCCGCTATACGCATTTGCTCACCGCCGGTTGTGCGATGCAAACGTACGTTTTATTACCAACGGCAGCTTGAAAGCCGCCGGTAGCAAAGAACCGCAGTGCACATAGCCCCTGACGCCGCACCGACAACGCGCTAGCACGCGCACCTCCCAGTTCATCGGCGACTTCGTCGCATAGCCACTCCACCGTCTGCTTCTCCAGTCGAAAAAGGCGTCGCAACAGCTCGTCCGGCAAGTCAAACGCGTCTTCGTGCGCCCTCCTTCGCCGTTGCTCGCGCCAGCGCATCCGCCTCAGTCGTATCGCCGCGTACACCGCCGCCATTTTCTGTCACAAACGCAACGGTCAAATTGACGGCCTCGAAACTGTGACAAAAAACTGTCAGCCAGCGGCTGCATGATTAGGCGTGCAACGTCACCACTTCTGCCACATCTGTGACGTAATCTGCAGCCACCCATGACGCAAAAAAGCAAAATGGCCGCCGGCCACGACCGACCAATAGGAGCGAGGCTTATTGACACCTTTGTGACAAGTTTTTGACAATTTTCCTAATTGACAGTTGCGTAATCTGGCCCCAGGACTAAAAGCACTTCTCGCGAGGAGGCTAACGGCTGGTACTACTCCCGTGGACAGTAATTTCGGCGCCGTGCGTGTTGGGCAAAGGACGCTCATGGCCTGATACGCCGCGCCGCCTAACGGTCTTCGTGGCACAAAGGAACACAGGAATGCACCGAGGCAGAGGCGGTGCTTTTTTATCGTACTGCCCCTAATATTTCATGTGCACGCCACGCTTCATGTGCGCCAGCATGAAGAAGACCAAGAAGTAACCATTCCCGACTCGACGTCATGCGGATATTCGTTGGTGTCGCACGTTTATTACCCACCAGTGTCGCATTTCGAACGCGCGAGCTTTTCTCGCTGTTGTTGTCGCTACCCTCCCAGGGATGAGTCAAGCATCAGCTGCGCAGTGTGATCCTGGCCCCGCCGTCGATAGGAGGCAGAGAAGGAACAGGCGGTCGAAAGATTGCGCGGCCGTGTTCACACTGCAGTGATCGAAAGTTTCCTTCCGCGGGAAAACCAGAAGAAGTGCTTTGCGCCAGCTGCGCGCCATTACTGATTTCCCACAACGGGGAGGCCGTTCTCGCTGGTCGCGGATGACGCAAGTCCGAGAAGTGGGGGAAAATGAGCGCTGAGCGCGAGAGATAATTACGCCGAGTAAAAAGGGCTCCTGCCACTCACGCGGCAGCGAACATGCGTTCCGCCCGGATTTATTTGTTTTCGAGAAGATTGTCCAAGAACCACAGTTATTAAATACGCAGGTTCGCCCTTATTTTGTAACGGTCGATGGGAACTCGGAATTATTATTTTTTATTCCGTGCAGGCAGAGCGCCCTGGCTAGCAACTCTGAATCAGCGCTGCCAGGGAGCTCGCGCGAAAGTTCTGATGTTACCCTGCGAAAATTCCGCACCATTAAAGGAGTGGTTTTTGATTGGTGCGTTCTTTGTTTCAACCGTTGCGCATTGCCCCAGGGCACGTGACACACGCTGCGAAATTCATATATGTGCTGTAAATAATTTATTATTGCATATGCGGTGCTCAATATGAACAAACCGCAAGGCATGCTGGGTACTCCGACTTCCTGGTCGTTCGGCGAGATGCGCTTGTACGGCGCTCCGCTTGAAATGCGGCGCTGTCAAGCTTGAATTCGGCTCGTGATGTGTTAATACGCGCGAATGAAGCTTTAAAAAAAGGTAAGCATGCTCTACGTGCATTATTATGTTCGTGTTCGGAGTTCAGTATTCGAATAAAGGGCGAAAAAGCGTTACAAGTGTAAACGTTTCGGCGTGCGTCGGCTGTTCGCGCAGAAGTTTAGGCAATGCTTTAGGACGCTTCGTTCACTCACTGAAAAGTTGGCCTGTTGTTACTGTTATAGTGCAACTGATGCGTGTTTCTCTAACATATATTAAACAAAAAAATTTGTAGAGGTCTCGCGCTATCAGAAGCTGAATATTTGATCTGCCAGCAACCGTACTAGCATTACGTACGAGCGCACTATTGCGCTTTTTGTAGCAGAGTGGCTGAGACGGCAAAGAGCTTATATCATGAAAATTGTTGGAAGACTATCGGTACTTTTCCTACACCTGCTACGCCGGCTCAGTGGTTAGAGCGCTCGGCAACTGAGCCGACGACCCGGGTTCAATACCGGCCGCATTTCTATGAAGCCGAAGCCCGAAAGGCACCGGTGTGCTGTGAAATGTTAGATTCCCAGGTGATCGAAATTAATCCAGAGCCCTTCACTACGGCGTTCCTCACAGCCAATGTGGCGCTTCGGGAAGCACCCCACAATTTACAATTTTTCGTATTTTTTCTAGTCTTTGCAAAGCTTTCATGTGCACTGCATCGGAGCTGCACGGGTTTCTTGCCGCGCAGTAGCACGTGAGCTGCCGTTACCTGCAAGCAAGGTACACCGCGTTTTAGTTTCTGTGCGAAGATTGGCGCATGCGGCACGTTGAGTTCTTCCTCAAGAAAGTCTGCGCACTTACCAGTGCTTCACAACCTTACCTAGGAATAATAATAATAATAATAATAATAATAATAATAATAATAATAATAATAATAATAATAATAATAATAATAATAATAATAATAATAATAATAATAATAATAATAATAATAATATAATAATAATAATAATAATTGGTTTTTGGGGAAAGGAAGCGGCGCAGTATCTGTCTCGTACATCGGCGGACACCTGAACCGCGCCGTAAGGGAAGGGATAAAGGAGGGAGTGAAAGAAGAAAGAGGTGCCGTAGTGGAAGGCTCCGGAATAATTTCGACCACCTGGGGATCTTTAACGTGCACTGACATCGTACAGCACACGGGCCTTAGCGTTTTTCCTCCATAAAAACGCAACCGCCGCGGTCGGGTTCGAACCCGGAGCCGCGGTGGCTCAGTGGTTAGGGCGCTCGACTACTGATCCGGAGTTACCGGGTTCGAACCCGACCGCGGCAGCGGCGTTTTTATTGAGGAAAAATGCTAAGGCGCCCGTGTGCTGTGCTATTTCAGTGCACGTTAAAGATCCCCAGGTGGTCGAAATTATTCCGGAGCCCTCCACCTAGGCACACAATCTGCATTTTTGTCGGTACATGTCCCCGTCAGAACTGCTTTTGTTCAATATTTGATATTGTTTATGGCATAATTCCTGCATAAACTGTCATGCTAAGCAACTGTCTCATGCAGCTGAATTTCAGTTTGGCTGTAATGAAATAATTAAAAATGCAACGGCATGACAAATGTGTTGCATTTTCGTCACTACTGTTTCCTTTCTGCCTCCACGAATTATGCCTCAGCAAGCATGCATCGACGCTACGTGGCTGAAAGCCTCTACCAATATGTTTGAAAGCCCTCGACGGGCAAGGAACACGGCAACTGTGCCAACGTCCACTTACTGAGGCTTTGGTGCATGCGAGAGGACCTCGCTCACACACAGAATTAACCAAGCATAAATATTCATTGCAATGCATCTAGGAGCCTGCACGGAGGTGCGAGACATTACATGCTATTTATATATCTGTTACAGCTCTGAATGTTAATAATTCCTGTCCTTGTTCTCCCAGTCCCGGTTGATACATTATGTAGATGAAAAACCGAGTAGCAAAATAAGTGCTTTGTTTTATGGCGTTTCTTGAGACCTTCAGAGGCTTCAGAATGGAAAATCAATGTTACTTTCCACAAAGGCAGAGGAGACTGTGTAGCCATTTTGCTGTCGTGTACTTTGTGCTCGGAGCCTAGTCGAAATACAACCGCCAACTCGTGTAAAGACAGGTGTCCTCAGTGGTTGGCACCTCAGCTGTTAATGCAGATGTAGAGAAATGTGGAAATGCACTGTATACAAAGTTTTCAAGGTAACGTAGTTATGTAATAACACTAACAGCTAAGCAAAATATGAGCTTGCCTTGTGTTTTTCCTAATGAAAACCTTAGTCAGGACAAAGCGCCAAAACCTGCTGCCCAGCTTCGCTAGAGGCACCACAACAAAAGCAAAGTCAAGCACAAGGACATATCGACCACAGCCAAAATCAGAACTAGCTCTTGATATCGGCAGCTTTATTACTGAACTGCGAAAGTAGCAAGTTTTTCACTTGGCTTATGGGGGTTTAGCGTCCCAAAGCGACTCTGGCTATGACGGACGCCGTAGTGAAGAGCTCCGGAGATTTCGACCAGATCAAGTTTATCAGTCGCTAATGAGAAATTTTTTTTTTGTGTGGGTAATAACATCGGATATAACCTTTTCCTCCCAAACACTTTTGCAGAAAATTTTTAATCTCATGTAATAAATGAGTTTAATGCAGGTGGTCTGAGTGAAGAACAGTAAATTATAAATACTATGGTAGAGCGTACAAAAATTTTGCATCGGTTTTTCTGACACACACAGAAGCTTGATCCGAGTTAATTTCAGCCCATTTTACAAGCTCATTTGACTAAGTCTTGCAAACTGTTCAATCAAAGGCATTCCCATCTAGTTTTAGTTTTGGCGTTAGCACTGCGGCATAGCATGCGCGTTAATAGACTTTGGTAAACCATTCGTAAGGCATTGGTGATACCAAAAAGTTCGGAATGTCTGTAAACACAGTGTTTTCTTGGCCTTTTAAAACTATTAACTATAAGTATAATTATTGCCCTTGATCCTTATGGACCCTGTGGCCATTAGACCAGCCTTTGCATTCCTTACATTCCATTGACACAGACTCTGGCGCAACGCCAGTCTTCTCGATTCATAGTAGAATGTGAGGAACGTGTGGTTTTTCTCCTCTCCTTTTGCTGCCTCGAAGCTAACTGCCTCGCTTAGGCACCCTGGCATTTTAAAGGCGGTCCCGACTCAGCCAGTCAGTAAAGAGCCCTGTCCAAGCCATTGAAATCATTCGGCCGCTTGCAGGCTGTCTCCACAGTGTGCGCGCGTTTTTGTCTGCGTCTCGTGCGCTCGGGCCTTGCGAGCGCCGAAATCCATCTCGTTAAGGACCACCTCACAAATGCCCTCAATCGTCCCGCGGCACCGCCCCAAGAGCGCACGGGGCACATGAGAGCGGCAGCCGCCTGCCAAGCGATACACTTGCCGTCGGCGCTTCGATTGTTGCCGCGGCTGGTGACGCCGGGGTCGTGCGCGGGCCGATTTACGGCTGATCAATTTCACTTAATTCGCGCGACCATGTGGACCCGTGTCCCCCCCCCCCCCCCCCTTGTGTGCCAGTGTTTGCCGCCTCCCCATTGATTCATCTCCTCCTCCTGGACCTCGCCCGTATGTTCAACTTCGCCACGTCGCGCACTTCGTGTTTCCCTCTTGTTTCCAAGTCGCGCTGGACAAGAAGTAAAAGGGGGGGGGGGGAGAATAGGGGGGTGCTCCTGGCGTGGGCAGGGAGCAAAACGTGGGGGAGGTCACGCAGAAAGGCCGCATCCTGCCATCTGTTTCTTGCCGGGTACCTTTTTGGTTGGCAGCGCGGCCATTGTTCTCGAGATTATAATAACCCCGGAGGCAGTAGTGAGCTGCTGCGGGGTTGTGCCGCTGCGCGCGCACGCTTTTATTTCGCGCTCTCGTTTCTCGGCGTCCCGCCGGGTGGCCCATTAGAGGGAAAAATGGGGAGGCTAGGGAGGGGTGCACGGAAGAGGAAGAACACCGCTGTCGCTCCCGGGAGGCCAATCCTGGTAGCCGGCATGCGCCGCTCTCGTTCCGCTGCGAGTGCGCGGACCCCGTTGCCGCTCGGCCGCTTGCGAAGCGGTACGGGCACCTCGCTGCCCTGTTGTAGCGTCCCAGCAGAGCCGCGAAAGCTGGGAAACACTCGCGGATATCGCGACGGGCTTCGCTCGTTCGCGCTTTTCCTTCGATCGCATTGCTTCAGGATTTAAGAGGAGGACAGTTGGCGGGATCTCGATTTATTGTTTACCGCCCCGTTTTGGCTGGAAACTCTTCTTCCTCTCTCTCTCTCCCTTTCTCATCGCTTTCTTGTTCTTAAGAACAATGGCAGACTCGCAGACCCGCTTCTCTTCCCGTTTTTCTTGGGCCCGTATACGGAGGAAAGCACGCGGAGGAAGTGACGCGAACCCATTTCGTTGGCCACGGCTCGACACCTGCGGCCCCGTTTAGATAGCGTCCGAATGAGGCGTTAACGGCCGTCGGATCTCTCGCGGACCCGGCTACGAGCGCTCCAGCGACCGGATACGAATGAGCGGAGTTTTCTGGAATGTTCCCACGTTTCGGGCCCTGACAACCGTTAAAGCTTGACTGCGTACACGACTCGTCTGAGAACAGAGCTCGTTACAGATGTTCGACTCCGAATGGAGGGAACGTTGAGGATGTTTATGGGAGCCCGCGTTAAAAAGTGAAGCCACGCCAATTGAACGCTAACGGCCATGCGGGCGACAGCTGAAAATTTAGTTTTGATTCAGTCACACAGGGCGAATCAAGCGGAAGCAATCACACTCTGACGTTGAGCACCAATTTACATGTGCGCATCCACGAAAGCAAGTGCCCACAATTGCAGTATAAGACCGGCAAGCATAATGCATTTTTCTGGAGTCATGCTTTATTTGAGCTAGCGGGAAGAACAGGGAATGCCAGTTTAAAAAGCAACTCTTGTATTTTGAGAAAGCGCATGTAAAGGCCACTGACGCCTAGACCTTCCAGAAGTATTTCGCCAATGTTTGCAGTTCGTTGGGCGTCTGCGTGTATACGCTCCGAAGAGGATGAAATTAAACACAGGAGAGTAAAACTGAACTACTGGGCGTTGATAAGGGGCCCCGCATTTGCCCAAGAAAAGGCACGACAACTCTGGCGCCAAATAGAAAGAAAAACGACGCGCTATACGTCGGATGTTAATTTTACTATAAAAGTAACCTGCATTGCCTTTGCAGAGCAGCATAACTGCAACTTTGTCAAATACGGGTTTAAAATATTAGAGCCGGTTGGTGCAGGAGGCTCAAAACGCACAACATTTTTGGTTCTTTTTTTATGGTTTCAGCGGCAAGTACGATTAAAGTAAGAGCAGTGAATCACAACGCACTCTTTCGTGCAGGTACTTTATGGGCTAAGCTCATACGCAAAAAAAAAGGAAAGAGAGCTCATGACCGACACAAAAGCGCTGGAGCCCGGACGTTAGACAAATCATTACTTTGCCTTAAATAGCAGCACTAGGCGCAAATGCGCCAGGAGCGTAATGTATTTGCTTAGGGGCCGACGTAGCGGCACTCGCGACACAACACTGCTTGTCGCCGCTGCAAGCCAAGTACATTCGTCGCCCTCCAGCACGTTGCCGTTGTTATCCGCCGAATTTTGCTTCCCACTTGCCCCTCTTCTTTTTTTTTTCTTTCTTGCTCCCGGAGACATTTTCAATCACGCTGCTTTCTGAGAGCCCCCTGTGCTGCCAGGCCGGGATTAATACCGGCGTGTAATTTAACACCGCTTAATCCGCGCCCGACGCAGACCGAGCGAGCGTCCCCGCTCCGGCGTCTCCGGAGGCCCCATACGCACGCGGGCGGCACCGGTAGCGGACGACGCAATCAGCAGCGACGGGACACGACCGCCCCAGTGCGCGTCCTCCCGCCGAGGATTACGCCGAGTGCTACGCGGATTTTCTTTCACAACGCTGCAGAGAGTTCCTTCTTTTTTTTTATAATCTTACTTGTCCTACTCGCGCGATTCACTGTCTATTGCACTGCCTCCGCGTTGCTCACTGTGTCTCCGAACGAGCGCATGCAGCAAGCTCTGGCTTCTCCTCTGTAGCCTCTTGAACGATATTTTAGGGGGGGGGGGGGGGGGGGGGGGGAGGTGAGAAGAAACCCAAGCTGTCGAGTGAAGTTCGAACGGAGATGATTTTGCGAGCGGAAGTAATGAAGCGGGGAGGCAGAGTCGTGAACCGGGGGTAGGCGATGTAGAGTACAAGCAGAGCGTTGGGTTTCTCGAGCGACGTCGTCGCAGACAACGGCTGCTTGCTCACAAACATTGGTTCCTCATGGATGCGTGGGAAATTTGATAGAACGGGGATACGACCCAGGTTCGCCACCCGCTTTGCCTCTGTAACGTTAATCGGCCTCGTAGCGCTGTCACCGATTTTTCTATCATTATTCCACTGGTGCAGTTCCCGCCATTTGGTTACACCGATAGGGAGTCACGCCGGGTGCTGCGTGTGTTCCGCACGTGTTGTGAAATCCTCCATGACAAGAGTGTATATACAGACTATTTCACGTAGTTTGAGCCAAGGCTTGAAAAAAAAAGGCGGTACACCGCAGCTGGGTGAAATCAACGATATATTGTTTGCCCTCGTGTGGCGCTCCTCAAAGTATATATCGTTTTTAATTTCGCTTAATTAGTTCAGTTGCTGAGACTAATAATGAGAAGTTTGGCCCAAATTTAGACCCAATAGCGTTTCGTTAAGTTCTAGAAGAGGTTCAGAAACAGCCTATTCAGTTTTTTTGTAGCAACGTATCTCCTATGCGGTCTTTTTTTTTTCGGCATTTAAAGAAAGCGTGCGAAATATGAAAAAAAAACACAATTGCGCTGTTGCACTACCGTATTGCATTGCTGCGAAAGGCGTTTTTGAACGAACGAAGCGAACGTCCTCACCGTCTCGAAGCGAGCGGCCGACGCCGCTCTAAGCAGTTTTGAAAGTGCGACAGCACATTCGTCCGGAACATTAAAAACGCACGCCGTGATCTGCGATAAATGATAGGCAGCCCACCGAAGCCAATTCAGGCGGAGCTTTTATTGAGCCATCACAGGGACAGAACAAAAAGCAACTGATGGTCGGCGTTTTACGCAGTTAAACCGTGTCGGCGTGCGAAAGCACGTGTGTAGCCTGATTGGCTCATATTCTTGCTTTTCAGGGTCGTCAGCACGTCTGGCGACAATTATTGACTAAGGCTAAGCTCTGATCGAGGTTAAGCTGGTCTGACCTGTTCGCACCGCAAATGGAACTTGATGAATACGACGACGTGTAATGCACAGCACGAGACTGTGTTGCAGTTTAACACGAGGTGGTAACGGCTCTTGCGATAGCATAGTGCCCTAGTGCAGTGGCCAGCGAAGCTGATCTGTTCGCGCCGCCGTGGGTTCGAAACCCAGTCGTGGCAATATTTATTTCGTTTATTTCCCACAGGAAACTTAACGTGGCGCCGCTGGTGCTAGGCAACGGCTCAAGACCGCAAGATCAGTTGTCAAGATTCGTGGTCGGGGTTGGTGAACGTATGAGCGCTTTCGCACTAAAACTGAAGGGAAAGCAGTGAAGGCAGGTAGCTGGGGTCAGCCTCCGTTTTCTTTATTTGTATCATTGTGCATCCCGACGAAGCGAGCAGCGGCCGCTCCTTTGGGCGCGGAGAGCGTGCACGTTTCGTTCGATCAAAACACGGTCGGGGGCGCTGCAATATGGCAGCGCATGAGCTTAGTGACTACTTCTTTTTTAAGGCAAAAGCCTTATATGGCTCATCAGTCGAAGTCCGGCGTTGACCGACCGTCCACGAGAAACGGACCGAAAATCCACGTGGCGTCATGACGCCATCGGCAGTGCCTACATCAGGAAAGAAAGAAAAATGACATTTCTTCCGAAGTAGGTTTGAGCCCAGGCCGCGATAACTCAATGTGACGTCACCATGGTCCCGGAACCGGAATTGAGGTCATATAGTTACGTTGTATAACCGAAAGTGGCATGGTAGCTCTGTTAAGCGACGCTTATATGTACGCGTATGTCGTGTGGTCTTCTCGAAGGGCCTTCACTGGCAAGGCCTTTCAGACATTAGTACTGCTTACTAACTTGTCTAGCTAGTAAACAAATATAGTTAACTAGTAACCCAGGATGGCACACAGATGCTTTAGAATTCACAGCACGTAAATAGTCTTAAGAATGAATAAGTAGCCGAAGAGTTCAGCACAACTCTGTACAGTAGCCAATGTAATCAGGACGTAAATGAGATAGGAAGTATTGCAGAGCAATGGCATATCCTGGGCAGTAACTAGAGAGGAAGTAAAGAAAGCCTTAGGAGCAAGGTAAAGTGTGATAGCAGCTGGTGAGGATCAGGTAACAGCGTAACTGTTGAAGGACGGTGGTGAGATTGTGCTAGAAAAACTGGCTCTGTATAGGCAGTGCCTTATGACCTCGAGCGCACCAGAAGCTTGGAAGAACGCAAACATTATCTTACTCCATAAGAAAGGGGAATTCAAGGACTTGAAAAATTACAGACCGATCAGTTCACTGTCCGTTGCCTATAAAGTATTTACCAAGGTAATCGTTAATAGAGTTAATACTACTTTGACTACAACAGCCTGTTGTCATCCCTAAAGCCTGTCTAACACTCTATGCGACGCGAGTTGCGTGACGCTGTTTTCTTGCAGAAATGTTTGCATAGTGCATTTGATTGTCCCACGCTGAGAGCAGCGTTTTATTTGAATGTTCCAAACGCCCGAAGCTGTCGGTTATTCTACATAGCCGGCTCAAAGCGTTTATGCCCGATGATGCGCATCCAGCACGTACATGTATACTGTTGGCGACATTTTTGTGAAAAAATAGTTTTACGCTAAGCAAGTTTGCGTCTCTTTTCTCGTTGTTGTTGTTGTTAGCCTTACAAAGGAGGACGCCTACCCACACTGGGGGATCGGCCAAGAATCCCCCAGTCTTGGCTTCTTTCAGCGCACTTTTTTTTCTCTTCCTTGCAAGGTGACAAAATCTCACCTACGCATGTCCTCATATCTGCATTCTATTTTGACATGTGTGTCAGCACTGTGTCCCCTCTGTGTCGTTGTTTGTGAGCGCCTGGATTTATCATCATGTGTGTCAGCGCCTATCGCAAGCTGCTTTACACTTGATTGATGAATGTTTCATGCATCATAGTGCACCACTGTTCAGACAGCACAGCTGTATGTGGGAACTTAAAGTATTCAATAAATAAGTAAATAAATAAATAAGTAACCATCCCCTATATATAAAAGAAAGAAAGAAAGAAAAAGACACAGACAGACAAGTAACCATCCCCTATATATAAAAGAAAGAAAGAAAGAAAAAGACACAGACAGACAGAAAGAAAGAAAAAGAAAGAAAGGAAGAAAGGAAGAAAGAAAGAAAGAAAGGAAGAAAGAGAGAAAGAAAGAAAGAAAAAAAGAAAAAAAGAAAGGAAGAAAGGAAGGAAGAAAGAAAGAAAGAAATAAAGAGAGAGAGAGAGAAAGAAAGAAAGAAAGAAAGAAAGAAAGAAAGAAAGAAAGAAAGAAAGAAAGAAAGAAAGGAAGAAAGAAAGAAAGAAATCTGGATCACGAGGGTGAAATAACTATAAGAATAAGACTGTGGTGGAGCGCGTATGGCAAGTACTCTCAGATCATGAATGGTGATTTACCAATACGTACCCCTCAAGAAAATAGTTTTTAACAGCTGTATCTCACTGGTACTCGTCTATAGGGCAGAAGTGTGAAGGCTAACAAAAGGGTTCGACTTAAATTGAGGACAACGCAGCGAGCTATGGAAAGGAAACTTATTGGTGTAACCTTAACGCACAGGAAGAAGGCAGAGTGGGTGAGAGAACAAACGCGGGTTAATGACATTCTAGTCGAAATCAAGAGGAAGAGATGGCCCTTGGCAGAAAATATAATGTGAATGCAAGATAACCGCTGGTCCTTAAGGGAACGGAATGGATTCCAAGGAAAGGCAAGCGTAGCAAGGAAACAACAGAAAGTTAGGCGAGCGGATAAGATTAAGAAGTTTGCGGAGATAGGATGGTCGCAGCTAGCACAGGACAGGGGTAATTGGTGTGATATTGGAAAGGAATTTGCCCTGCAGTGGACGTAATCAGGCTTATGATGATAATGAATTACTCTTAAGTGCCCAGTAATTTTTTGTTGCTATTTCATGGGCTTTCCTTATCATTCTCATCATCATCATCATCATCATCATCATCATCAGCCTTACTACACCCACTGCAGGGAAAAGGCCTCTCCCATGTCTCTCAAATTAACCCTATCCTTTGCCAGCTGCATCCACCCTTTGCCTGCAAACTTCCTAATCTCATCCGCCCACCTAACCTTCTGCCGCCCCCTGCTATACGCTTGCCTTCTCTTGGAACCCACTCCGTTGCCCTTAAGGACCAGCGGTTATCTTGCCTTCGCATTACATGCCCTGCCCAAGCCCATTTCTTTCTCTTGATTTCGACTAGGATGTCATTAACCTGTGTTTGTTCCCTCACCCACTCTGCCCGCTTCCGGTCTCTTAAAGTTACACCTATCATTTTTCTTTCCGTGGCTCGCTGCGTTGTCCTTAACTTAAGCTGAACTTTTTTCGTTAGCCTCCACGTTTTTGCCCCGTAGGTGAGTACCGGTAAGATTATGCTGTTGTACACTTTCCTCTTGAGGGAAATTGGTAAACTGCCACTCATGATCTGCGAGGACTTGCCATATGCGCTCCACCCCATTCTTATCCTTCTAGTTATCTCCCTCTCATGATCCGGATCAGCTGTCACTACATGCCCTAAGTAGACGTATTTGGTCACAATTTCTAGGCTCTCGCTGCCAATTGTGAGCTGTTGTTCTCTTGCTAGGCTGTTGAACATCACCTTGGTTTTCTGCATGTTAATTTTTAGACCCATCGATCTGCTCTGCCTGTCTAACTCATTGATCATGATTTGCAGCTCACCTCCTGAGTGACTCAGCAAGGCAATGTCATCAGCAAATCGCAGATTATTTAGGTATTCTCCATTTATTCTTATTCCCAAGTGTTCCCAATTCAGGCCTCGAAATACCTCCTGTAAACATGCGGTGAACAGCATTGGCGAGATCGTGTCTCCTTGCCTGACGCCCTTCCTTATTGGAATTTTATTGCTGACTTTATGGAGAACTATAGTAGCTGTGCAGTTGCTATATATATATCTTCCAGTATTTTGACAAAAGGCTCTTCTACCCCCTGATTACGCAATCTCTGTATGACTGCTGAGGTTTCCACTGAGTCGAATGCTTTCTCGTAATCAATGAAAGCTATATATAGAGGTTGGTTATAGTCTGCGCATTTCTCTATCACCTGATTGATAGTGTGAATATGATCTATTGTGGAATATCCTTTACGAAAGCCTGCCTGATCATTTGGTTGATTAAAGTCTAACGTTGCCCTGACTCTATTAGCGATTACCTTAGTAAATACTTTGTAGGCAACGGATAGTAAGCTGATCGGCCTGTAATTTTTCAAGTCCTTGGCGTCTCCCTTCTTATGAATTAAGATAATGTTTGCATTCTTCCAAGCTTCTGGTACAGTCGAGGTCATAAGGCATTGCGTATACATGGTGGCTAATTTTTCTAGCACGATGTCCCCTCCATCCTTCAACAGATCTGTTGTTACCTGATCCTCCCCAGCTGCTTTTCCCCTTTTCATTGCTTCTAAGGCTTTCTTTACTTCATCTTTCGTTACTGACGGGATGACGCATTGCTGTGCACTGCTGTCTTTCTCATTAACGCCCTGATTACATTGGCTACTGTACAGGTCTGTGTAGAACTCTTAGGCTACGTTAACTATCTTATCCATATTGCTAATGACATTGCCCTGCTTGTCTCTTAATGCATACATCTGGTTTTTACCTATGCCTAGTTTCCTCTTCACTGTTTTTAGGCTACCTCCGTTCTTTATAGCATTCTCGATTCTCTCCATATTAAACTTCCTTATGTCGGCTACCTTGAGCTTATTTATTAACTTTGATAGCTTCGTTAGTTCTATTCTATCGGTAGGGTTAGATGCCCTCATGTTTTGGCGCTTCTTAATCAGATATTTCGTCACCTGAGATAGCTTCCCGGTATCTTTTCGAACTGTCCTACCGCCTACTTCTACTGCGCACTCCGTAATTATTGATGTCAGATTATCGTGCATTGAATGAACATCAAGATCATCTTCCTTAGTTAAGCCGAATATCTGTTTTGCAGCGCTATCCTAAACTCCTGTGCTTTCCCTCTTACGGCTAACTCGTTAATGGTCTTCTTCTTCACTAGCTTCTTCCGTTCCCTCTTCAAGTCTAAGCTAATTCTAGACCTTACCATTCTGTGGTCGCTACAACGCACCTTTCCGAGGACGGCCACATCCTGAATGATGCCAGGTTTAGCGCATAGTATGAAGTCGATTTCATTTTTAACCTCACCATTGGGGCTCTTCCAGGTCCACTTCCTGTTTTCTCGTTTGCGGAAGAAGGTATTCATGATCCGTAAATTATTTCTATCCGCGAATTCGACTAATAACTCTCCCCTGCTATTTCTAGAGCCTATCCCATAGTCACCTACCGCGTGGTCGTCAGCCTGCTTTCTTTAAATACTAGAAAGGAGCAGGCTTTCTTTAAATACTAGAAAAAGGGACCACGCAAGAAGTACGTTGCCATGAAAAAAATTATGCCGCCACCGTCTGGAAGACGTTGAAGCAACGAGTGTTAGCAGTTTGGTAGCGCAATCTATCGTCCATGCGATGTATTACCACGTGATTATGCTACTTTTCCATACCTCACGGCGAACGGGCGCCTACTGCTGACGTCATGGCCGCCATGTTAAACCTAAGCATGACTAAATATTTGCCTAATTAGGCGATATTGGCTTCTAACACAATCTACTTATCGAGCCCGTTACGAATATGCCATTAGTTAAATCGTGACTTCATCGGTTAATTATAAGCAATTAAACTTAAGCCCAACCATAACTAAATATTAACTTCATTAGTTAATATTGATGTCTAACGTGTTCTACTCATCTAGAGGATTCCGAATATCTAATTCGTTTTATGAAGACCTCATTAATTACTGAGTTATAAGCGATTAAACATAGTCACGTGAATAGTTAATTGTGACGTCACAAAATCAGTGACGTCACCAAGCAATCACCGATTCGATATGCTAATAATGTCACCAGTCAATCATCAATTCAGTTGCTACATCGATTTGCTTAGGGGGCCGCCATCTTGAATTCCTCGGACAAAATTTCACGCCGAAGGGAGGTGGTAGCAGTCCCCAAGAAATCGAGAAGCGTGATGAATAAGAGCTAACGTTCTTAAAACTGAATTTGTTGTTTCTGAGCCCCCTCTACAACATAAAGAAGCGCACCTGTCCCTTAAGTTAATATTCCAGATTCCCTATAATTAATCTTGGATAATTCACTAATTAATCAGAATTTAAAGGTAATCTAGGGAGCGTTACACAACGACAAAAAAAGTCTTTTCACCAAGCTGAGGTGTACCGTCCGTCCGTCCGTCCGTCCGTCCGCCTCTCTGTCTGTCTGTCTGTCCGTCCGTCCGTCCGTCTGTCTGTCTGTCTGTCTGTCTGTCTGTCCGTCCGTCCGTCCGTCCGTCCGTCCGTCCGTCCGTCCGTCCGTCCGTCCGTCCGTCCGTCCGTCCGTCCGTCCGTCCGTCCGTCCGTCCGTCTGTCTGTCTGTCTGTCTGTCTGTCTGTCTGTCTGTCTGTCTGTCTGTCTGTCTGTCTGTCTGTCTGTCTGTCTGTCTGTCTGTCTGTCTGTCTGTCTGTCTGTCTGTCTGTCTGTCTGTCTGTCTGTCTGTCTGTGTCTAAAATCACGCTGCGAGAGTTTGCTCAGCAAAGTAAAAATACTACTGACCCCGGCCGGCCTAGTGCTGCAGCGAAACCGCACCTGCGTTCCTATGAGCGCCTCCTCTGAAAACGCCCACTCACAACACAAGCACGCGCTAACCCACGTGCGTGTAACTTCCGGTCTTCCGACACGAGGTGGTTCACGGGAGCTTTCACGGGAGCTGCCCCGAAGCAACGGTAGGGACTCATCTATGAGCACACGCTCTTCTCTGCTAATCCGTCCCGATCCTGTTGTGAGCTTCCCTCCGTCCTCTCGCCTTGCCCCGGCCCCAACTTCCCGAAAGCTTGAGTTCTTGCTTCCTCGGTGGCCCACCATCGAATAATCAGCACTAATGGAAGCCTCCCGGCGGTGGCAATATGTCCAAAGCTCACCGCGCCTTCGAGGCCGGGCACCGCGCCACACCCTGCCTTGCTCGTCTCCCGAAGGTGCCGTTGGACGAGAGCTGCGCGCTGTGTAGAATGGACCTGCGCGGCCAGGAGTCGGCGGCGTGCGAAATGCTGAGGATGCGATACGTGTCCTCCCACAGTGCGCATCCCTTGGCGTGGTTCGGGGCAAAGCGGAGGCGCAGGCGGATATAGTAACATTTAAGTAAGCGTTGAAGATCATAAATAAACTGAATCGAACAAATACGACCACACTCGCTAACCTCTTTTTACGTAAAAAATGTGTGCGATTGGTCCGTGCATTGCAGCCATCTCATGGCAGCAACCGAGAATCAACGCGCAGCCTCATCAAGAAAAAATGTTTATCAATTGGCTCTTGTTCTCTCCAGCAAATTTCTTAGCAAGCTTTAACAAATAGCCCGAAGAAATGTAAGCCGTCAGTGGCTAACGCAATGGCCGAAAGACGCGAACAATTTTTGCACTTGCACATTCTTGCAGTACAGTGCCACAGTCCTGTAGACCTTTTCGATAGCTTCAGACAATTTGTGTGGAGGTATACTTTTTAGAACTCCTGCTAGGAAAGACACTGCCGGCGCTTCACGGCCGCTTATTTCCACGTGAGCTAATAAAGGCTGTCTTTTTTTCTTTCAACTCTCTGTTTTTCCTTGCAAGCGGAATGTTAGTGCACTAGGTCCACAAAGCTTCAGTTCTATCAAATGCTTAAGCCACATGTTCAGCTTTTGAGTATAAAAAAGCTTTTGGCGTGCGTTATAGAACATCAGTCACGTACTTAACGTGCTGTTGAGCGACAGCACGTTGACTGCGGGCACAACTTGCACACACAGACATTGCTAATACTTGCACTGTCGCGCACCCCATGCGCGCTCTCTGTGCTGTATGGTAAGAGGGAGATGACTTTTCTCGCATGCAAACGCATTGGTTTTGGATTAAAATTTTTAATGACCAGCAGAAACACACTGCCGCGAATCGTTCCCTAAACTGAGTGGGCAAGGTGTATGTAAACTTGGTCGTATACCAGCTGTTGCTGCCAAATGCGCGGGCCATTTCGGTGCATGAAATTGTTATGGCACTTTAGATGATGCAACAGAACCGGTTAATAAAATAGTTAAAACATTTCTCAAGGTATGTATGATTAGTGAAGATTACACATAAGAACCTGGAATTTTTTTTTTCGACGAACGCATGTGCAGGATGCGAGTAGAAAGCAAAGAGGTTTCTACATAACGGATGAACGATTTGGAAACTCGGCGCTTAGAACAGATAGTGCCAAAAGTATAACACATTGAAAATAATGAACGCTTGCTAAGCATTCCTGTCTTACATGGGCTACACACATGACACACTCATTGTTGAGATATTGACGCTTAAGTAGCCGTGTAAGGAGAATTTTTATTCATGTGTATGCTGCGTTCGTTCGCTTGCTTTCCATCAGCTGTCTTAGTAACGCGCTGAATATTAACACAGTATTCTGTGCACAGCTTACGCAAAGCTTGAACACTTTTATTTAATATTAAGTTTGGCATAGAAAACATTCAGAAAATGTATTTACTTTTTCGGAACACAAAGCTTTTTTTTTTCAAATAAATTCTTCAAGATTTTTTCTTCTATTCACGAAATGAACAAAAAAAAAAGCCGGACGTTGCTCTTGATGAGAACATGAGAACGTTAGAGCCCTGATAGATAGTGCGAAGCATTTCTTTAATGAAAGGGTTATGGGAAAGGTTTGTTAAATATAGAGTTGAGTAGCATG
Organism: Amblyomma americanum; assembly: GCF_052857255.1. Lineage (NCBI taxonomy): Eukaryota > Metazoa > Arthropoda > Arachnida > Ixodida > Ixodidae > Amblyomma > Amblyomma americanum. The sequence continues at coordinate 248,715,823 of NC_135497.1, forward strand.
CTTCTCCAGAATACCGTCGCATGGTGTTCACGCTACAAAGTTTCGTTAAGTTCACTTGCGCTGGCCTCCGTGCGCAGGGCGCTCATCTTTCCTGATCGCATTTTATTTCGAAAAACATACGAGTTAGCTTCGCAGTTTTGTCCTCCTTGCAGAGAACACACCTTCGGCTACTGAGGTAATTATTAAGCGCAGCCATCGCAGCCACGATGTGCCGGAGACAGGAGAGAGTTGTAGGTGGCCGAAGCTAACTCCAAGCTCCCAGAAACGCGCCATCCCGCCCCGACGCACAGCACTGCCTCGATTCGGTCGCAGTTTTCACGCATCAGCTTTCTGCCCCGCAACGAGCTCCAAGGAGAGCACTCAAGAAGGGCACTTCCAAACAACACGCCAGACGAGGCGTTAAGGTAAGCTTATCGAACGTGGAGCGCCGTGTCAACTTACCGCGTCAACTTACCGTCGGCGTGAGAGGTCGTAAGGACGGCGGACAAAGAAGGGGGAGAAAAAATAAAAGCGGAAAAATCCGGAAACGAGGCAAAGAACAGAAGCGTAAGAGCGTGAGAAAGACGAAAGAAAGATGCGAACTGAGCGAAACAGCGCGAGAGGCAGAAGCGCCACTTGAGGCCGATCCGACAATTGACTATACGGCCATCCCGGCGAATCCCGGCGTCCCTTCCGCCTGTCAGCCGCTGAATGGGGCCAGGCGCATTGTACTCTCGGTGAGCGCATCCGAGGATGCGCCCACCATTTATTGTTGCCGCGTTTGTCCCGTCGCCCTTTAGCTCTGCGACTGCCTTCTTCGTTCTATTCCTTTTTTCTTCTTCTTCTACAACTCTCGCAGCCCTTTCTAGTCCTACCTTTTTCTGTTTTTCCCGGCATCTCCCTCTCGCGGACGCGCTCGCGCGAGCCTTGCGCCACTTTATCTTGTCCGAGTGTCATCTATTTAGTTTCCACGAGCGCTTCCCGCGTCTTCCGTCTATCGCTTTCCAGAAGGCGTTACTCATCTCGGCGAGCCTGCCAGCTTTCGCGAAACACGGCGCCCGCTACGAAGCTGCTGCAGCGGACGGACGCGAACTGCAGGAAACAACTGGAAATCGCGTTAGCGGCGCTTTATTTCGAGGGAACAGAAGCAGAGAATGGAAGCAAAACTCTTTGTTTGATCGGGGCTAGGGCTCAGGGTCTCGTTGTTTGTTTGGTCTTTGGCAGCTCCTAAGAGGTGTTCGCCATTGTTCTCTTCGTTGGTGTGTGCGCCTCTGTCTCTTTAAAGCGAGAAGCTGGATTTGAAGCGCTCCGTTCGCTACTCTTTCTCCCTCTTCTTTTTTTTTTCATATGCGCTGAAGCGGGAGAAGAACGTGCAAGAGAACCGTATTGTAGATGGAAATATGTAGCCTGCTTTACCTCTGGTGTTCCCATGTCACAATAGTTTAGCCTCTTCCAGGACCCGAGAGCAGCTTGAAATGTTGATTTCATTTCATCCTTGAGACTGTATTGATTTCTGTGCCTAGACTGAAGGGCTTAGTATTGTTTCTTTCTGTAGGACCCTTTTAAAATGCTGCATTAGGTTGTTTCTTTTTTTCTTTTCTCTGCAACCGCACGTGCTGCAAACGAGTGCGGATGCACTATGTGTTTCGTGAAGCAGCTACACAATGAAGCGCTTTATTACTAACCACCTTCTCCTTCATTAAAAAGTTGTTCAATATTATCACAAGCAGTAAGAAAAAAAGCTTTTCTTCTCCGCAGCTCTTCTCCCCTGCCTCTTGAAAGTGCACATCTCCAAGCCGTGGGAATCTTCGAAATACTTGCGGAGGTAGTGCATGGCGCATAAACAAGCAGCTGGACATTTGTAAGAGACTTTCTCTTTTTTTATCATTATGGCTGTGGCATCAGCTAAAACCCACCATTTACCCTTACATGAAGCCGACCTTCGTTATAGTGACATGAGTAGCAGGAGCGTTAGGAGGTCCCCTCACATGCGTTTAAACGTTATCTTCGATTGAATGTAAATAAAAAATTGGGACTGATATAGATTTAACTCTCTCAAAAGGTTTCGGCAATGCGCGCATACGTCAACGCTCACGCAGGCTAAGCGGAAGTTTTTTGCTTAGATATGGTTTATATTAGGCGGTCTTTTCCTCTATGACACTTATTTTGCTGAGAAGCACCCTTTACAGACAAAAAATAGAAAGGTGATTTCGACGGTTTCTGCCTTCTTAAATAGCGCATTATTATTTTCAGAGGTTAATTCACCGCCATAAATTCATCTCACTACTAAGTACAGTAAGCTCTCTAACCGCATTGTTAAAATTCATGAGGGCAGAGTATTTGGTTTTCAGGTAAGCTTTGTAATGCGTGGAAAGTGATCCGCTGAAAGTCATGAAGCGGTTGATATTAATGACATAATGTGATTAATTAATTAATCAATCAATTAATTGATTGATTGATTGATTGATTGATTGATTGATCGATCGATCGATCGATTGATTGATTGATTGATTGGTTGGTTGATTGATTGATTGAAAATAACGAGTCATTCTGGTCAAAAAGAGCCACAGAACGACGTGGCTGGCGTCTGCGACTAGGAACAATGAAAGCTTTAATGAAAGCTAAGAGATTTAGCAAATTAGGCGTGCTATAAAACAAAAAGCACGAAAACAAATTAGGGTGCCAGAACCTATTCCGGCAATGACACGAAGCCCCACCGCAGCCAGACAAGTGCTCGTGCACGAGGTCACTTCACTCAACCAGGGTGTAAGCTTCAGAATCATTCTTTTACACCGCTAGCTCTTGGTAACGGGATCCTCGCATTTCGCGGGGTACATATAGCGTCCATGATCACGTGACCACTCTGTGGACGAGGCCCGTGCCTAGCGCTACCCCGTGCTGCGTTCGTCGTCGTCGACGGGAGGGGCGCGCGGTCACAACAACGCGCCGCCAAAAGCCCCCAAACGCCGCTCAGGTAAACATTCTGAAATTCATTAAGTCCTCCCTCGTCGGTTTTCATTGCACTTCGCCAGGCGTCATCGCTGGAGAACTTCCACTTAATTAACCACAAGCAATTTGCTGCTTTCGCAGCCAATCCAACTGTCGCGAATTGGTAGCGCGTCCCCGACTTTCAGAAGGTGAACGCTATCGCGTGCAGGTTCGAACGAGAGAACAAAGGAATCAAAGAAAACAAAACGAAGCTGTATCTATAATTTAAAGGAAAAGAGCCAATAGGAAAAGAAAACACCAAGAAAAACGCACACTCGACACGCGTACAATACTACGGAATAAAGAAAAGAGTTCATCAGGTACTGAACGTCCCAGGTGAAGCAGGGATGCCTTGCAGACAGAATGGTACGCGGGTTGATGAACTGCGACGTGTCGCTGGCGTTGCGTTGACGGAAGCGGCGAAACAGAGCCAGGTGGTAGTAGGAGCGGAGAGAAGTGCGGGAAGACGCCGGTGGTCGCCAGTCAACCGCCCGAAGAAAACGGTCAAGGCATTCAAATATTGCCCTTCTGGTCTGCTCTGTTAAGGTGATGCCAGCGTCTCCTACTCTTTTGCCTGACATCTTCTTGCGATATCTAATCCGTTGCTGTACTTCAATTCCCATTTTCCCACATTTTGACTTGGCTTGGGCGAAGGCTTTCTCCACCATTTCAACGCACCGGTCTTCCAGACACATCCCTAATGATTTGAGCTTCAGGGTGCAGTCCCGGCAAATAATTTATGCCGTCTGCAAGTACCTCTGTGTTTGATTGACTTCCTGCACGATCTCTGACCAGAAATACAGAGAGCCCAGAAACAAAAAGTCGCATGCAGCAGTGACTAAACTCAATGCACCTCTCCTGCTTCCGCGTTGTACTTGGCATCTAGCATTGCTTCCAGCGTCGAGATCCTCTGCTCGGAGCTCCTTCCTAGCGCACGCAGTACTTCGTAGTTTGTGGTACACCTCGTCTGGCTGGTATTTTAGACTGCCACACCAGCATCCTTCAGTAGTTTTCCATCTTTGAGGCGGGCTGAAAAAAAAACGTGTAGGTAGCATCTATAGTTCCAAAAAACGTCATGCATGTTGTTGAAGCCTTGAAGCTTGAAGGTTTCAAATGCATTGAAGTTTTCGATTGAATGCACGCCGCAAAGATTCCGGTAACGATCGTTGGCACAGGGCAAAAATAGTGCCCGTGAATTGACTTGCTTGATCCTGGCCTGCACGCCGTGAACCCAGCGACTATTACTGCTGCAGTTGTCGTGCCCTTGGCTGCGGCAGACGCTCATGTCTAATACGTCCTCTTCAAGTTGTTTGAGAATGCGCTGTGTAATCTCAGGAGAATTTTTACTTCTATGGGAAAAAAGGCTTAAGAAAGACTCCTTCACTGTCACTTCACCGTCGAACTCGGTTCAGACGTGTTGTTCACGATATATAGTTAAGTCAACACTGGTAGTGCCGGGAATTTGCGACGGCAAGGCTGTATTATGTGAGTTAAATTTAGAACACGTGAAGGAATATTCCTGAAGTCGGCGTACCTCCAGTTATGAAAGAGCTAACATAACTGAAATTAATTCAGCACTAGATAGTTGCTATGCTCTGTTTGAAACAGTCGCCGAAACTAACGGCGATGCACAACTCTTGTCATTCTTTAAAGAAAACGTTTTCGAGCTCCGTGACCGCTTTGTTTCATGCTGAGTAGTAACTTCGAAAAGAAAAAAAAAGCAAACCATGGTTTAATGTGTCATTAAAAAGGTTTTTAAAATGAAAGCAGAGAGCTTATAGAGCAGTAAGACAAAGTCAATCTGCTAATGGTCTCCACAAGCTTAAACTAATGACCAACAAGGTAAAATCGGCACTGAAACAGGCGAACAAAGCTTTTATTCATTCATTTCAGGTTAAAATCAGCCAAAATTCAAAAGCACTATGGAAGTATATAAAAAGAACAAAAAGATAACGTATCTATTTCACATCTTCTGGAAGCTAGAACTGAGGTCAGTGAAGCTGCAAATAAAGCTGAGTGTTTCGATGCATATTTTGTCTCAAAATTTTCTAAGCAAGCGAAAGCCAGCAGCAATGCAGCCACGCCTTCCGCGATTGCAGCATCACCCACAGAAAATACTGATTTTTGACTTGAATAGCATAGCGATGCTACTGGACAGGTTGAGCACTGCTAAAGCTTCCGGCTCTGATGATTTGCCCAAATGCCTTTCTTCGGGCATGCTCACGTTCTCGAAAATGATATATGAAAAATCATTGGCTAATAATTCTCTTCTTAATTATTTGAAAGTCGCTTCAGTAGTTCTAATATATAAATCTTGCCCTCAAAATAAAGTATCAAACTACAGTCCTATTTCACTAACCTCAGTGTCGTGCAAATATATCGAACATATTTTCTATTCATATATCTATGCTGATGGTTTGTTATACCTCTGCCAGCACGGATTTAGAAACGGGTTGTCGTGCGTCACTGAGTTGACCGAATTCGCACACGACATTGCCGCAGCCTTAGATAACAGCACTACTATCCACTGCGTTTATTTAAATTTTCGTAAGAATTTTGATACAGTTACGCATGATTGGCTTATAGAAAAACTATACTTTTATAACACTGACTGCCGCCTAATTGCCTGGGTTTGCCGAGTATCTGCATGCGAGACGACAGTTTGTAATTGTGCATGGCGTTAAATCAAGCGTCACTGACGTGACGTGAGGCGACCTCAGACTTCGGTCTTAGGACCTCTTCTTTTTTCTACTATTCATCAATGACATCAATGAGCATACAGTGTCTCATTTGAGAATCTTTGCAGAAGAATATATCCTGTGTGCGTAAAATGTAATACTGAGCACGATGTTCATCAAAATGACCTTGACAGTATCTATGAGTGGTGTCGAAAACATATAATGAAGGTTGACTTGGATACAGCCCTGTGCATGACGTTTCAAGGAAACAAATAAAGCAAGTGTCGACATGCACTATAAATAATACTTGTCTGAAAGTCCCATAATACACGTATTTAAGCGTCTGTTTCAATTCATCGCTCTGTCAGCACCGCTATGTAAGCTATACAGTTGGAAAGGCCTACAATATCTTAGGATTTCTTCGTCGAAATACGCGTTCTTTTCCTCAAGCTACCCGAGAACTTCTTAACAAAACTTATGTATAGTCAGTATTGGAGTATGGTAGCATGTTATGGGACCCACATACCGTAGCTGATAAGGAAAGCTTTAGAAAGTTCAGACCGCGGTGACTCGATATGTACTTGGAAAGTCATTTAAACATCGTAACTTCAGTGCAACAATAGCTAAAAGGTTCTAATTTTGGAATCATTAGACCACCACAGAACCAAGCTGAGGCTCAAACTTTCCAATAACATATATAGTACGCTACTCCCAAATTGGCATTCCACTCGAAACAAATCTTCAAACCACATTACCTTGACCTCGACCACGACCTGGACTACGATCGAAAGGCACGTGAATATACATTCAGGACGGCAGCATACAGCAACTCTTTTTTTTTTCGAAAACCATTCGTCAATAGAACCGTTTGCCATCCGTTTTTACGTAAATCTCATAAAATGAAGCATTTTGATCCGCTTTGAGCCAGGTCACATCATTTCATCCTTAGATTCGGAGCTATTATCTGTGCGCTCCTGCACGCCAAACCCTCACCCTTTCAGGTTAACCATCTCCGGTTGTCGATTCCTTCGCTCTCGCCATACACTCCTCCTTCCAAGGTAACTACTCCCCGGATGTTTTCTGTGGCAAGCACCCACAGGTTGTGCCTTCTTACGCTTTAGTCATACCCTTCCCCTTCAACAGTAACCACCCTCCAGATGTTTCCTGTAGAAAGCACCCACCGGTTACGCATTCTTTTTTTTTTGATAGCGTTGTTGTCTCTGGGAATAAGGGGGGTTAGAAAGAAGAGAGAAAAGAAAGTAAAGAAAAGAGTGGGTGGGTGTTAAATAAAGCAGGAAAGATGTGCCGATCTAATGAAGGCGAGGAGGGAGCGGTGATGTGGCCCCTGCGTCCAATCAATGTATGAGGACGGGTTGTCTGGGTGGAGACCCGCTGCTGCCAGGTGGCGAATTCTAGTTGGCTTCAGTGCCGGGCAATCCCACAACAAGTGGTGAATGTCAGCCGCAGTGTCTTGTGAATTGCAGACTGGGCATCCTAGGCGGTGATATAAGTGGCGAAATTGAGGCCACGTCTGAGTTACGGCAGGAGTGAGGGCAACTCCGACCCGGACCCTCCGGAGCACAACCTCCTCTGCACGGGTAAGACCGCGGGGGAGGGTTATCGCACACCGAGGGACGAGAGCACGTGTCCGGCGCCGTAGGTATTCTTTTCTTGTGAGAAGGAGGGTAGCATCATTCATACTGAGGAACTGAGGCATTGACGTGGGTATAGTTGGCAGGCGGGTTGCAGAATATTTATCTTTGTGAATTGAGTAGGTCACGTGGGACCCACTCAATTCGAATGGCTTGCGGGATGCGAGCCGCCAGGCGATGTATATTCTGGCACATTTCTTGGCTGGGGCTGACGCGTCGGAGTAGACGAATTGCTTGAAGGGCGTTAGTACAGATGATAATGTGAGCTGTAGGGAGCAAAGTAACTGCGACTACAGAGCGAAGCGCATCTTGTATAGCAAGCAGCTCAGCACAGAAGGAAGTATGGGGTTCCGGAAATCGAAACCTGGCCGTCTTGTTAAGTGCAGGCTGGCAGGGACAGTGAAGTGCAGTCGTCGTTACACGGCCCTGGATACTGGCATCAACATATATATTAATTGAGCTGCGGGGCAGGTGACTATATTGTTCCGCGATTCGCTCACGAAGAGACGATGCCGCATAAGGTGAGGTTGGCTGACGTAGATCAGTAGGCTTGTTGTCGCTCAGCTGCACAAAGCCCCATGGAGGAAGAACTGACGGTGGCGGCGACAGTATGGTGTGTGATGAAGCAAAGGTCCGGAGTGCTCGCGGTGAACGCAAAAGGGTGGCCTTAAGGCTACGAGCATCACGGCGCTGCTGCACAATCTCGTCAAGGGTATTTAACTGAGCATTTTATTGAAGTGCCACGATCGGCGTGATGCGGGGAATTCAAGTGATAACTCTCATTGCCTCTCGATTGACGGCTTACAGACGATCCCACTGAGCTCTGGTTAAGTTTTGGAACTGTGCTTGGTAAATGAGGCGCGGTTGCAAAACCGCTTTCACCAAATGTCGTGCGACTTGCGAGCGAGCGCCGCCGGTTTTGGGAGCAATACGTCTGATTAGGCCCAAAGTCTGCAACGCCTGCTTTTTAGCCTGAGAAAGCCAGGCATTACCCTTTCCGGACTGATGTATCGACCAGCCCAGAACTTTCAATGTCGAAGATTCTTGAACTGGGGTTCCAGATAGTTGGAGACGGATTGGCGTGGCAGCAAGTTTACGGCGTCCCCAGCGGTTGGCCACTGACATGAACGTAGTTTTGTTCACTGAAAGCTGTAGGCTGACAGACATAGCGTAATTGGCGGTAATATCTAAGGCTGACTGTAGGGCCGCCGCTTGAGTTAGCAGGTCATTGTGAGTGCTTCATACCGTGATATCATCAGCGTACAGTAAGAACTTAACGTCAGGGACATCATGTAAGCGCCATGCAAGAGGAATGAAGGCAATATTGAACAGTGGTGGTGACAGCACCGAGCCTAGGGGTACACCGCGAACAGATTCAAATGATCCTATGGAGTCACCACTGAGGCGTATGGCAAATCGTCTGCCTTCAAGGAAGGATTTTATAAAATTGCATACTCGAAGAGGGAAATGCAGCATGCCAACAGATTGCAAAATGGCATCATGTTTTATATTATCGTAAGCCTTTTCGATATCCATGGCGAGGACGGTACTCACACCGTGGCTGCGAGTTGATGAAAGAACTTGCGACGCCAAGACAGCCAAACCATCTTCAGTGCCGATGAATGGACGGAAGCCAATTTGGGCGGAGTGGTAGAAACCGTGGTGCTCCAGCCACCACTACAGTAATGTGGCTAGCATTTTCTCTGTCAGCTTGCACAGTGTTGATGTTAGAGAAATAGGCCTGAAATTGCCAAGATCCGTTGGTGGCTTCCCGGCTTTTGCAATTGGGATCACAGTGGCCACTTTCCAGGTCTCAGGCACAGAGCCGTTTAGCCATACTGTGTTAATGGTGTCGAGAAGTTGAGGGAGGACAGCACAACTCATGTTCTTGTACACCTCATATGGAATGACATCCGGACTGCGCGATGTCTTTCGTTTAGCCTCATCTATTGCTGCAAGCAACTCAGGCATGGTAAAAGGAGGCACAATACCATCGGCATCTGGTGCTGATGCCAGTTTATCTACGTGAGCTGGAATCCCTGCCAAGTTTAGACTCGGTAGCTGAGGGCGGCAACACATATTTTGGAAAGAATTTCCGTGCAGCTTCTCTGGCGAAATAATCCGCAGACAAGTTAGCTGCGAAACATGCAGTGCTAGCTGCGTCGAGGCGACGGTGACCGTGTTCCATTGCACGGAAATTTTGCCAGAGAGATCGATTCAACGACTTCACAGAAAACTGCTTGCACCAAGCATGCCACTGCCTTCGTGATAGATCGCGTTCGTATTTGCGAGCCTCAACAGTAATATAGTTCAGTCTTATACGTGCCTGTGCAGATGTGGGATCACGTGAGGCTGCCAGCTCGGCCTGTCGGCGAGCAGCCCACAAGTTTAGCAGACCTATATCCGGAACCGGTCGATCGATGTCTCCCCAGGTGCAGGTGGTAGCCCTGTTTAACGCCCATTGTATGCGGTGAACAAGCGATGGTGACGACTCTGCAGGGAGATCCTGGAGAATAGCACGGTGTTGGAGATGAGGGGTCCTTGAGTGAGCTGACTATTTCAGCGCCGCAGGTCCCTTCTACGAATGACGTTGTCAGACTTGGTTATGAAGGCAACTATACAGTGGTTTTATTTTACATTGTTTACAAGGTTTAGGAACGCATTGGAGGGTGATGGGGGAAGGTCGGTGGATCTGAGAAGATCTGAGGATGATCGAGGATTCCTTTCCATGGCACTCGTCGTCCGGTTTTAAAAGGGACCGGTCCCTAGGATTCCCCAGGTTCGAGGAGGTCTTCGCTAGGTTGGGCGTGGCCTAACTTGCGCTGTCGTACACACACACACACACCACTTCACATAGGGACACGCCACCATCACATGTTTCGCCGGAGAGAGAGGGTGCCGCTGGACCATCTCCCCCACCAGAGAGAGCGTCGTCTTCGCGTCCGAACGACAGTTCTCACTCTGTCAAGCCGGACACGTCTTCCGGGAAGTTCGAATGGGCGAGGCGCCGGCGAGCAGGCACAGTTGAAGGGGTGAGCCACCCCTGCTCGGTTTTGGCGGTCGCTAACTGCCTACGTACCGCACGGTCGATCTTCCGGAAACAATGTTGTTTACAAACGGCGACAGAGTCGTCCGTCTCGAATCCAATAACCCAAGCGGGGACCGGCCGTGGGAACCAAGATGCCTATCGCCGTGCAGTGACCCCGGCTGCAGGCATTCCGGGCCGACTACGCAGCTGAATCAGACTACCGGCTGTCGCCAGAAACCTTACAGCTCCTCCGCGGCCCGAAAATCTCGAATGTCCAGCGTTGACGACCGCTGGGCAGGAAGGGATGAGATGGCGTGCGTGTTGGTCCCCTGGATTGCAATATCAGCGCCTCCAAGGCAGAACCCAAAGCACCAACAACAAAGGAAAGCACAGGTGGGACGTTCCAAACCGCAAAGCACAGCCCCTCCAGCAAGCGCTCGGAATTCGCCAAAGAATCACCAGGCTTCTTCCACTGACAACAATACACTTTTAAAAAATGTGTTTAAATTTGGGTCAATTTTGTGCCGACTAAGCGCGAAACATCCCCTTTTGAAATTTCCACAGCCGGATTACTCGGAACAAAGTAGAAAAAAAAACACTCACACAGGAGGAGCTTCCTCTAGGTTCTCCCGGTTACATCAGTCTGCTCAAGCCATCAGCATTTCCGTGCAGTTCCCCTTCTTATAATGCACCGAGAAATTCTACTATTGGAGAGCCAGACTCCATCTGAGCAAGCGACCATTTTTGGGGGACATCTGTCGCAGCCACGTTATAGGACAATGGTCAGTCTCAAATACAAACTTTGCTCCGTACAGGTAACACAACTTCTGCGCTGCCCAAACTAAACACGCACACTCTTTTTCGGAAGCGCTGTACGCTTCCTCACTAATGGTCAGTTTGCGGCTGATGTACAGAACTGGGGGTTCTTCATGATCGTAGCCAACTTGGCTTAAGACAGCACCCAGCCCTCTATCGCTGGCATCACACTGGACTATAAACTCTTTCCCATAGTCAGGGGTCCTGAGCGAGGGTCGGGACACGAGTGCTTCCTTCAGGCTTTTGAATGCGTTTTCTTTTTGGTTATCCCAACTTACGTTGGTAGATGCTCCCTTTCGCAAGCCGTCAGTTAAGGGACTAGCCCGCTGTGAGTAGCTAGGAATATATCGCTGGTAGTACCCAACTAATCCCAAAAAGGAGCGAATGTCCGTTTTCGTCCATGGTTGCGGAAATGCTGCGATCGGGGCAATCTTTAACTCGGATGGGCTCCTAGTTCCCTGGCCTACAACGTGGCCCAAGTACGTCACCTGAGCGCAACCAAATCTACAATTTTCTGCCTTCAGTGTCAGTCCAGCCTGTCGTAAACTGGAAAACACGGTCTTTAGGTGTTCTAGATGCTCTTTCCAGGTTTCCGAAAAATAGCCACACCGTCTAAATAAGGGAGTGCAAAGCACTGCATGTCCTTCAGTACGATGTTCATGAGTTTCGAGAAGCTGTAGGGGGCATTCTTCAACCCAAAACTAAGCATTAAGGGTCGAAAGGTGCCCGCTGGGGAGATGAAAGCGGCATACCTGCTCGCGCTTTCTGAGAGGGGAACTTGCCAATATCCCGGTACGAGATCGAGGGTGGAAATGAATTTCGCGCCGCTCACAATTTCTATCCTTTCCTCTATGTTGGGAATCGGGTATAGCTGATTCCTGGTAATTGCATTCAGCTTTCTATAATCCACGCAGGGACGAGGATCTTTCCCTGGGGCCTCAACAAGAATTAGCGGTGTGGTATAGTCACTTTCCGCTGGCTCTACAACCCCTAACTCCAACACGCGCTGAATTTCCGCGTCCATTATTTCTTCTTGCCGCGGTGATACCCTGTAGGGTTTCGACCGTACCGGCTCATCAGAGGTGAGCTCGATATCGTGTGTCAGGAGGTGTGTCTTTCCCGGGCGACTGCTAAATAGGTCAGCGAATTCGCTCAACAACTGCTTTAGCGTGTCGACCTGTGTCCCGCTTAGGAAATCTGCATTCACGGAGTGAGCCAGAATGTTCTCCACGTTGTCACTAGCGTCCGCACCTCCCTTCCAACCCTGACTCTCGCTGTCCAGCTCTTCTGGTTCATTAAGAGTCAGATTGACGATCCCGCTGCGTTCCACGAACGGCTTCATCAGATTGCAGTGATAGATTCTCGCCTGTCTTCCCCTGCCTGGAACCCTTAGCGCGTAATTCGTCTCCGAAAGTTTTTGCAACACTTCCACTGGACCATCCCAGTGAACTTCCAGCTTGTTTTTTCTCGATGGCCGGAGGATCATCACACGATCGCCCACGGTGAAACCTCGAAGGCGCGCGTTTTTGTCATAATAGACCTTGGCGGCCTGCTGGGCAGCTTTCATATTTCGGTTTACTAATTCCCTCGTGTTGTTAAGGCGGTCCAGTAGCTGAAGCACGTACTCAACCACTGTGTGGTTCTCTCCTGTCCCTTCCCACATTTCTCTCAGCATTCGGAGGGGAGAGCGGAGGGCTCTTCCGTGCACGAGTTCTGCTGGCGTAAACCCCGTAGCTTCGTGGGGGACTGTTCGTAAAGCGAAAAGTGTGGCCGGCAGACAATCCTCCCAGTCTGCTTTATGCTTATAACAAAGAGCGCGTAGCACCCGCTTCAGCACCGAATGCCAATTCTCTACACTGTTGGACAGCGGATGATACACCGAGCTGTGTAACAGTTTTATTCCGCATCTTTCTAGGAATGTGGTCGTCAAAACGCTTGTAAAGACCGTCGCCTGATCGGCTTGGATTTCGGCCGGAAATCCTATTCTCACGAGCACTGACAAAAGGGCTTCAACTATTTCTGTGGAGCTCAAGTCCTTCAACGGAATTGCTTCGGGAAATTTTGTGGCGGGACATAGCATAGTAAGCAAGTACTTATAGCCTGATTTCGTTTTAGGCAAAGGGCCTACTGTGTCTATTAAAAGCCGGTGGAAGGGTTCAGAAATCAATGGAACAATTTTCAGTGGAGCCTTCCATGTCTCTCCCGGCTTGCCCACGCGCTGGCACGCATCGCACGATTTTACGTAGCGTTCTGCATCTTTGAAACAACCCGGCCAATAATATTCCATTAATAGCCGCTCCTTTGTTTTATTGATTCCCAGATGTCCTGCCCAGCCATTTCCGTGGCAAAGAGACTCAGAATGTCCGCTCTGTATTTTTCGGGCACGACCAGCTGATCAAATGTTTTGCCTTTTCTGTCCTGCGAGTGTCGGTATAGTAGGCCTCCCTTCTCATGCATCGTTATGTTGCGTCTCGCGATGTCCTCTTTAGCTGTAAGGTGCAGTCTTTCCAAAGTGGGATCCTGCTTCTGTTCTTTTATTAGGGACTCCCTGTTCACCTGTAGAATGCGATCAAAACTACGCGATGTTGGAGATAAAACGGATCCTTCAGCGTTTTCTGCCTCCTCTACTGACTTAGTGGTTGAAGTCCCTGGTCGCTCATCTGCTCGGTCAGCTGTCTGGCTTTCATTCCTCGTTGGTTCCCTTCCCTCCTCATTTGTTTGCAACAATATGCTGGCTGGTGCGTCTCTGGCTACCTGAGGTTCGGGAATCTGACTTAGTTGAGATGCGAGCTGACGAGTTTTCGACCTTTTCAAAGCTTGTATCACCCCGCTTCCGAGCTTCTGGCCTCTCTCGCGTAACAATTGGTCTGATCGATTCGAGAAGATGTAAGGATATTGAAGTGGCACGGCCTTCGAAACTGCGGCCTCAGTGATTAGCTCTCGAAACGGTCCACAAATTCTCACTCTAGCTATGGGAAGGCATACACTGTGCTCTTCTACTGCCTGTTTTATCCACGAGACTTCTCCCGTAAAATCGTCCACTGACACGTAAGACGGGCGGACAACGTCCACCGTCGCGGCGCTATCACGAAGCACTCTGCACGGTTTCCCGTTAAAGTGCAGCTCGTGCATGTATGGCTTAAGGAGCTCTAGATTCTCGGCGTTATCCTCGACGCACGAGAACACCAAACGTTGCTTCGTACACTTGGCTGCAAAGTGCCCTACACCAGTGCAGTTGTAGCAACGAAATGGCCTACTAGCCTTAAACTCTTTTTTCGCGGCTTTGTCTGCTCCCTGTCTCTTTGCCTGTTCTTCACGCTTTTCTGGCGCTAGCTTCGTTGCCTCCGATTGCTCCGAACTTCTAGCACTTCGCGTCTTTATGCTAGGCCCTTTATTTCGCATCGCGTTTCGAGCGTGTGACGCACCCACTTCAGTGCTCAACCTTCTGCGCGAAACGTACTCATCTGCTAGCTCAGCGGCCGATTCAACTGTGTCGACTTTTTCCCTGTCTTGAACCCACAGTTTCACCGCTTGGGGAATGCTTCGGTAAAATTGCTCAAGGCAAAAACACTCGATGACTTTTGTCTCGGCTTTCGTAAACCTCGGCTCCTTTTAGCCACTCTAGCAGATTCGTCTTTAGGCAATGCGCGAAATCCGGATAGCCCTCGCTATCGTTTTTCATTGTGTTCCTGAAGCGCTGTCGGAAAGCTTCGGCTGACAGCCGGTACCTTTTTAGCAGGCTGGCTTTGACTTTTTCGTAGTCAGCTGCGTCTTGTGTGCTAAGTCTCGCTATGACTCCAGTTACTTCACATGGCAAGAGTGTCAGAAGCCGTTGCGGCCATGTACTGCGAGCAAAGTTCTCCCTTTCGAAAGTTCTCTCAAAGTTTCCCAGGTACAATCCTATGTCCCTTCCACTTTCATAGGGCTGCATGAATCTGTTCATTCTATATGATTGTACATCGCTTGCTCTTTCAGGAGACCCGGCTCTCGTACTGTCGCCTTTTTTTCGATTTTCGCTTTCAAGCTGCAATCGCTTCAGATTTCTTTCTTCTTTTTCAGCTTCCCACTTTTGCCGTTCTTTCTCTTTTTCCCATTCCGCTTCCCTTTTTCTTTTTTCTTCCTGTACCAAATTCCACGTATCGACCAGCTGATCGTCCTCTACGTGTTTTTGAATTGTCTTGCATATTTCAAGTTTTGTAATTTTGCCCTGTACTTCTATTGACAGTTCCTCGCATAACAACAGCAAGTCCGACTTTGACAATTTCATAAGGTCCATGACAACGCTTTCTCTGCTTTGGCAATGCTATCTGCAAAATGTCGTGAGATTACTCTTTCTCAATTGACATACACTTCCCAGTGATTCTAGATTATTCTCTCAAAACCTGAAGCCTGGCGAATCCTATAGCAAAATGCCGAAACGCTTACCGATTGAGAAAGCACGATGTCGCACGGTCCATCCCAGCTGCTGCCAACCAGTTGGAGATGAGGGGTCCTTGAGTGAGCTGACTCAGCGCCGCAGGTCCCTTCTCCGAATGACGTTGTCGGACTTGGTTATGAAGGAAACTGTACAGGGTTTTTTTTTACATTATTTACAAGATTTAGGTACCCATTGGAGGGTGATGGGGGAAGGTCGGAGGATCTGAGAAGATCTGAGTATGATCGAGGATTCCTTTCCATGGCACTCGTCGTCCGGTTTTAAAATGGTCCGGTCCCTAGGATTCCCCAGGTTCGAGGAGGTCTTCGCCAGGTTGGGCGTGGCCTAACTTGCGCTGTCGTACACGTACACACACCACTTCACATAGGGACACGCCCCCGTCACATGTCTCGCCGGAGAGAGAGGGTGCCGCTGGACCATCTCCCCCACCAGAGAGAGCGTCGTCTTCGCATCCGAACGACAGTTCTCACGCTGTCAAGCCGGACACGTCTTCCGGGAAGTCCGAATGGGCGAGGCGCCGGCGAGACGGCACAGTAGAATGCGTGAGCTACCCCTGCTCGGTTTTGGCGGTCGCTAACTGCCTCCGTACCGCACGGTCTATCTTCCGGGAACAATTTTGTTTACAAACGGCGGCAGAGTCGTCCGTCTCGAATCCAATAACACAAGCGGGGACCGGCCGTGGAAGCCAAGATGCCTATCACCGTACAGTGACCCCGGCTGCAGGCGTCCCGGGCCGACTACGCAGCTGAACCAGACGGGCTGTCGCCAGAAACCTTACAACGGAAACAATCCCAGTTGACCACTGTGCACTTGCGGCGTAACCGGCGAGCACACGCATTCTTCTACGGTAACCAACCTCCGAGTGGTTGCCATGGCAACGCACCGACCGGTTATACCGACGACTAAGACATACTATTAGTACTGCTGCTACGACGACGACAAATCGAAACCCAGGAACGGGCGCTTAACAGCTTCCGCTGTAGAATATCTATATGATACTAAAGGTTGTGGTAAAGTGGCGTAAAACTTGAGCCCAACGAAATATATACCTGAGGTAGAACGTCAGAGGCAGTGAAGGGAGCCTGGTGAGCCTGATCGCGAGCGCACAAACACAGCCTCTCAAAAAAAAAGATCTCTTTCTGAGAGGCACAACAACATTTAAGAAAATTAAATCTTTCTGAACCTCAAAATGCTGAGTGCCAAACGCAGTGCTGTACAGAGCACTGCATCCGAAGGCGCGGCCATGGCTATACGTTCAGGCCACCATTCTGGACAATTCAAGCGGCCGGCAGCATTTCCACCATGAACATGTAGCCTCAGTTATAGATAAAGGGTAGCCAAAGCATGGGAGTATGCCACATCTAAGGATAGAAAGAACAATAGGGCGGCGACGACGCTGATCAGGTTCCAGAGTGGGAACTTGGCTACCTACAAATCGATAAGCAATTTTTCGAAACTCAATAATTTCGAATAAAAGCCATGCTCGTTACTACCGTAGACTCAAACGATAACCTACTCATTCAGCACTATTACTTCGCTTTGCTGTCCAAATTAGCCTTAACTCACACCCTCAAAACATAGATGCAGTGGTAGGATCACCAACTCATGGATTTTTTGCAACTCAAAGAAATTCCACGTCACTCGTGAGAATCAATGATCAATATCCAGCAGTTTCCTGCTTACAAGGAAATCCCTTCATGTGTGGGTGCTTTTTATGGAATATTGTTTCGATCAAATTATATTTTTTTCGCAGAAGACGCATGTTTTTCAGTGCTAACTGAAAGATAAAACGCCGATTTACAGGCCATGGTCTGTCATCCGGGGTGTAACGGTTTCACTCGCCAATATGCAGAAAGGATGCGCCCAATCCGCTGTTTCCTCCGTGCTGTCATCTTCCTTCCTCTCCACTCGGTGCTCAAACTCAGCGGCATGAGAGCACCCTACAGCGGCAAGTATGATGGCGCCATCTATGAAGAGTGCCGTTAACTAGGTCCTCCTGTAAATAAAAGAACGCCCACCAGTTCCGATTATTCCTAATGTTAACGTGGTCTACCTTGGTTTTTCCTGAATACTTTGACTCTTCACGTATATCTTGACCCAACCGAGTGACGCGAAAGGCATAGCGTCCGAGTTGTCTGAAGTTACGGCTGCATGCGACGAGATTGGTGCTTTTGCAATCTCCAGGGAGATGGCAGTGCGAGTATTGCGCTCGTGTAGGGCGGTCTTCGAGTTCAGCCAGCAGGCCACACGGTGCTGAGTGGTCAAGTTCGAAATGTAGAAACGTAGGTCGACATCAAGTTGGGTATGATCATGCAGCAGCGAAGTAGTGTTCGCTGGAAATATTTGATGTTGAAAAATTTTGTCAACCTGGATATATGAGTATGAACTTTGTGTCTCTTACCGTTGCAAAAACATTCGGCAGACACACTTAAGACTGCTTATCCACGTGTGAGAATGTAAAAGCATTACTGTCTCTGAGTGCATTGACACCCACCCATACACACGCTCTTGACACCGCCCGGAACGCTGTACGACGAACGGTTGCATCACAATTTTGATACTAATAATTAATAATAATTGGTTTTTGGTGGAAAGGAAATGGCGCAGTATCTGTCTCATATATCGTTGGACACCTGAACCGCGCCGTAAGGGAAGGGATAAAGGAGGGAGTGAAAGAAAAGAGGAACAAATAGGTCCGTAGTGGAGGGCTCCGGAATAATTTCGACCACCTGGGGATCTTTAACGTGCACTGACATCGCACAGCACACGGGCGCCTTAGCGTTTTTCCTCCATAAAAACGCAGCCGCCGCGGTCGGGTTCGAACCCGGGAACTCCGGATCAGTAGTCGAGCGCCCTAACCACTGAGCCACCGCGGCGGGGTACAATTTTGATACGAAAATTCGTTTTTGAGGAAAATAAATGGCACAGCAAATGTATCGCACCTTGGAGGACAACCACGCCTTAAGGGAAGAGGTAACGAGTCTGGGAAGGCATACTAGTGAAGGTGCATATGTCGTCGATTCGAATACCTGTCGCAAGCTAGCCTCTAGCTTGACTAGTACGTATAAGCTATATGCAACGACAAATCGCATGACACCACCAGGAACGCTGTACGGCAAACGGTTGCATCACAATTTTGGTACGAACGTTGTCGGGAAATCTCGCGCCACATGGAGGTGGGCCAGTGGGGAGTATATATAGACGAATGACATAAAGCATCGTGCGTTTTTATCGTGAAGATTTCAAAAATTTCCCCGCCTCAACCGCTGGCTCATTTGCGGTGAAACTGCACGCAGAGCTTGCGTATTATGGTAACTTTTGTATCGTAGGAAGTTTGACAACGGTACGTGCTTAGTTGAGCCGTGCATGATGCGAAAACGTAATCGTCTACGTAGAGATCGGCGAACCAAAGCCCGCATACGACGTTTTTTCGCTGAAGAGCGGTAGTGGCGCCATCTCTTTTTGCAGTGGAAAATGTCACGACAATGCCACCGAGGCGAGCGTTGCAAACAATATTCTTTGAAAGGTGAAATCAGTCGTTCTAATGTTTTTTTTCCCCGCTCAATTAGCCGAAAAGGTTGTAAGCGCTTCAGTTGAAGCAGAAGAAACGGTCGGAACGGCATAATCAAACGGCCCGCGCTTCTTGAAATGATGTCAGCTCAGTGTGTGTCACATCCTCCTTCCGTCCGTCGTCTGCCAGCGCTTCAGAGTTCGCCTCGTGACATTTTCCACTGCAAAAACAGATGGCGCCACTGCCGCTCTTCAGCGAAAAAAACGTCGTCTGCCGGGTTTTGGTTCGCCGATCTCTACGTAGGCGATTACGTTTTCGCATCGTGCACGGCTCACCTAACTAAGTACCGTTGTCAAACTTGCTACGATACAAAAGTTATCATAACACGCAAGCTCTTTGTGCAGTTTCACCGCAGGTGAGCGAGCGGTTGAGAAGGGAAAACTTTTGAAAGTCTTCACGATAAAAACGCACAGTAATGTATGTGTGATTGTTTGAAATGGCGGTGCTCGGCTTGCTGAGTGCGTCATACGGCCGTTTGATGACGTCACTCTATTTTTCTTGCCATCACTGAGATTTTATGTACCATCTGCGCCTACACACACTAACCCACGCCGCCAGCTTTTCTCGTAATGGGGCTAGCAATGCTTTCGCATTAAAATTTACTGCATCTTTCACTGCCTTCGCGTTACACCCGTTCTTGTCTTGATGCATTCCAGGTCAGGGAACAGTAAGGCCTAGGACCCGTTCAGGAGCTGGCAGTCAGTCCAGATTTTTCATGCCACATCCTTCCCTTCTCCACTCCGCTAACCAGGCACTAAAACACCCGCCAAGGAAAAAAAAAAACATTTCACGATGTCACTCTTTTCAAAAGGTATCACTGCAGCGATTTCCTGTCACCGCCCACCACCGAATTGTGCTCACTAGGAGTAAATATTCCAACATGATGACAACTAATAATAAGTAAAATAAACAAGTAACCTGCTTGGCATCCGTCTAATGCTGCCCTAGAAATCACTAGCTGGTATTCCTTACAAGAAAAACGGCGCTTGCAATATGGTTCACGCCTGCACTCGCTTTTCTTTTGTATTTGTTGAACCTCCAGTATGATCGGTATTTTCGTTCATGTCTGTGTATATATTTCCCCGCCAACACTGCACGCACAGATTTCATTAACACACGTGCTACTGCAGACTTGTCGATGCATTCCTTCATTGGCACTGCATATTGCCGCGCAGCAGAGCAACAGCCTCAAAATACAAGAGCGGTGCGATACCAGGCTTGTGAAGCTAAACGTTATTAAAACTTCATTTCTGTCTTTACAGCGCCGTCGTAACTACCCAACTGCCACCTACCGCATTTACGATTGTCCTCTAAACCAAACTGACACAATTAAATTCCTAGGCATTCACATCTCCAGAGACCTATCGTGGTGAAATCATTTTGACCAAATTGTTAACTCGGCTAATCGCACCCTTGGCTACTTAATTACGCCGTAGCCTTGCCTTAGCATTGTCAAACTTATCGCTTATGTAACTCTATTCAGAACCAAACTAGAGTACGCACATTCTATGTTTCATCCTCAGCAAATTAATGTAACCAGTTTGATTGAACCCGTCCGCCGCGTTGGCTCAGTGGTTATGGCGCTCGGCTGCTGACCCGAAAGACACGCGGGTTCGATCCCGGCCGCGGTGGTCGAATTTAGATGCAGGCGAAATTCTAGAGGCCCGTGTACTGTGCGATGTCAGTGCACATTAAAGAACCCCAGGTGGTCGAAATTTCCGGAGCCCTTAACTGCGGCGTCCCTCATAGCCTCAGTCGCTTTGGGGCATTAAACCCTCATAAATCATAATCAAATCAGTTGATTGAACCCATTAAGAACCGCGCAGCTAGATTAATCCTTTCCTATTGCTCTTATCAGCCGCCGCGGTGGCTGAGTGGTTATGGCGCTCGGCTGCTGGCCCGAAACACGTGGGTTCGATCGCGGCCGCGGCGGTCGAATTTCGATGGAGGCGGAATTCTAGAGGCCCGTGTACTGTGTGACGTCAGTGCACGTTAAAGAACCCCAGGTGGTCGAAATTTCGGGAGCCCTTCACTACTGCGTCTCTCATAGCCTGAGTCTCTTTGGGACGTTAAACCCCATAAACCAAACCATAAATCAAACGAACTGCTCTTATCTCACTAGTGTCACCGAATTAAAATCACAGCTTGATATGCACAATTTAGTCTTCCGCCGTAAACTAGCACGTCTCTGCCTCACAGTTTTTTTTTATATCTTGCCAGCGGACATCTTCATCCGTTCAGCCCATCGTTTATCCCGCCACAGCCATCGTAAAGCCGTTCACCCCCAGCGCTCCCGCGCCACAACATTTTGGAAGTCATTTTTTCTACTCACAGCCCTGGACTGGAACGACCTTCCGACCCACATTGCCGTAATTGTTAGCCGATCATCACGAATTCAAGACTGCAATCGAAAATCATCTTTAACCTTAGCGCCGCTTTTGACGCCCACCCTTCATGTAATACCCCTTAACGGGGTTTTTGAGAAATCAATGAATGAATGAAATAATACAAATAAAAAGTGCTCGCGGGCGGTCTCGCACCCTTCCGTTTATTTCCTTTTTTTCAAGGGAGAGGGAGCTCGTTATAGTTACCCGCGAAACAAAAGTTGCTTTGAAAAGCTTTCAGTCAAGTACAGGGCGTGACATAAGTGTGTCGAAAAAAGCGGTAATTAATCTTCCTATCCCAAGGACCCCAGACAAGCAGGTACGACGCATCAGCCCATAAAAGTTAGTCCTTCTCGGGACAAGGCAGTGTTACCTCCGGCAAAAAAAAGGATACTTTACTAAATTATTATGAGAACAGAAGTAACCGCATGTTACTGGATAGTTACGGTCCGGCACACTGCGCAATCATCTGCAAAAGGCCGAATGTTAGATGCAACGTTAAGTGGAAGATCGTTAATATAGATTAGGAAAGAAAGTGTCCTAGTACGCTGCCGCGAGAAACACCTGACAGAGCATGGGAAAGGTAGGATAGCAGGAGTTGGCAACGACGAACTGAAGACGACTGAACATTCCTGGCTGGGAGTCCTCATACCACTCCTGGCGCAGTGGTGCAGCCGTTAAGCAATGCGCCACTGCCTTCCGCTGGCAGGTGCTGCCACCAGTGGGACTTTTGCTATCCACGTTGCTCTTCCCGTGGCCTCCGCGATCAGCTCCGGCGGCGCGCCGTTGCTCCGGCCGTCCCATTCGCACGGAGAGAGCGTAATCGGAGAAAGCGGTGTGACTGCTCCTCTCGCCGCAAGGTGGCGCGCGCTACCCAAGGCTCAACCCAAGGTATTTAAATACCTGTACAAAAAGAGCATTGACACACAGTGGCGGAAACGAAAAAAGCTGGCCAGTAAGTTTGCCTGAGACGAGGAAGGAGAAAGAAAGAGCATTAAACGACAGGTTAAAAACGTCGAAAGTAAAAATTGGATAGATTCAATGGAAAAGAAGCATAGTGTAGAACTATATCGATGTTAGAAAAGGCAGATCAGGAAGGAAACGTTTTACGATAACTCAAGAGGCAGAGCCCTCCTCTTTGCAGCTAGGTCAGGGTGCTTTAGAACGCGCAGCTACAGAAAAAAAATTTAACGAAGAAGATGACACATGTGCTGTGGGTTGTAAATCTGAAGAAACAATAGAACACCTCATCCTATAATGCGATGGCATCCATCCCGATGTCGATGCAGGCAGAGTGACTCTTCCTGAGGCCTTAGAGTTTAGAGATAACAATAGTCATGTAAATAAATCTGCGGTGGAAATTAGCAAAAAGCGATTGGAGGATTGGTGGCACAAAAGCAGAGAGGTGACATAAGTTTTAAAGTGTAGGCAGACGTTTTTTTAAAGAAAATGGCGAATTTTATTAACAATTTACGGCAGAGTTAAACAAAAATAAAGGAAAAAACTGAGCATAGTGGCAACAACCACTGCTCCGTTTCAAAGGGGACGCTCCTACCTTCCATCCATCCATCCATCCATCCATCCATCCATCCATCCATCCATCCATCCATCCATCCATCCATCCATCCATCCATCCATCCATCCATCCATCCATCCATCGCTTTCCCTGATGCGGACGGGCGCAGAGGACGAAAACGCAGTTTTCGCAGTCTGTGTGCGACGCGCACTAGAAAATTATCGCACAGCACAAGCAGCTGACTGGTGCAATTAGGCAATTGCTTTTTTAAATTATGACGCAGACTTAGGACCGGGGTGAGGCAGATCGTCATGAGAGCGTTCGTTTCACAACACGCAGGCAATTTTCTTTATTTCTGTAGCCGTGCATGGTTTCAAAACACGGAAACTTTTACAGTTGAGCGGAGAGGATTATTTTAATTCTGCAGTTACTTTACATATTAGTTTAGAACCTGAAATTACTTTTGATATATAGAGATCAAGGAGTTCTGTCAGTTTTCCTCTAGAAATGGTACAAATGTAATTTCTACTTACATGCGTGTAATATATTTAGCTTTCAACGCTTGCAGATGCCACTGAATGCATTGTCCCACTCAAATGTTGGGCTTCCTTTTTGTGGATAGCTCTTTTGTGACGTGTTCAAATGTGTCATATTACACCACAATCCTGCTACAGCCTCGAAAGAGGCTAGCAGTATCCCCAAATAAATAAAAGCCTGCAATGCATGATGTTTTTTTACGTTGTGTATGGTTGGAACTGAGGCGAATTTAGACTCGTTTTTTTTTTCTTTCGTGCGCGGCAAGCAAAAAACAGGGTTTAAAGCGCCGAAGCTTCAGCTTGGCAGGAGGACAGATAAAACCATTTGAGGATAAATTACATTTTATTTACAAAGACAAAATCGGAGCCATATTGTTCGGCATCCGTTTTTACATTGTGTTTATTTTAAACGCGGAGCACTTTCCTGTGCAGTGGCTTGCAGGTCAGCTTTTTGCGGTAAGCAGCCCTGTCTGCCACAGTAGCGCCGACGTTGGCTAAGAGTGGCCTCATGAACTTATCAAACACTACATATAGTGTGCTTGCGGCGTGGTCATCCCTTGCTGGGCAAACGAAAAGGGGGCACTGCTCTAGTCGAGGCAAAAACAGTTCAGCCAGCTGCTGACGCACATTGCTCTTTTTTATGTGCGGCAGGTCAATGTCAACAGCCTTCTTAACGGTCACAAGGACCGTGACAAATTCTGACTTTGGGAATATCAGCCCACCCCTTGATTGCAGGTCAATAAGCCCCATCAGCACGGGACTGGGTCCATCCGACTGTTGGAGGGGAGGGCAGAAGCTGCATGTTCTCCGCTCCTCAACTGCTCTCGCCACGAACCCTGCTATATAAGCGATGCTGGCATTTGCTATGGTTGATGGGGGCTGCTGCGCTGAAATAGAACATACCCATATTAGTATATGGAGCTAGACATTCTGCAATGTATTCCCATTTGTGAGAGCACAAAAATAAACAGCTTTTGGCACTAACCTATGAAAAAGTTCCGCAGAGCAAATTTTAGACAGCATGTAGAGACAAAGCTTGTGCATAAACCAAATATGACATTTGTCATGCCGCCACTCAACGTGCATTCCCTCAAAATTTTCAAATTTTGGGCATTGATACCACTCAGTTGTTATAGCCTTGACATAACGCGAAATGATCGCTTTTTGGTGGCACTTCACGTGGGTGGAGTAGGTGAACGAGTGTGCCCTCACGAGGCATCGCTTTCAGGGATGTGAAGAGCTCGTCAATGTGCATCACAAAATATTCAGTTCCCGTGAACCTGAAACAAAAACATGCACACTATTCATATTAGCCAAATATATGTATTAGACAAATCGCTGTTGGCTGCAAAAGAACAGCACTAGTAGTCCAGCGAGCCAGCCAAGCGTATAAGCTCTTGAGAAACATTTGATGCAAGATATATCTGGATGGGGCAACTTGCGCTGTCTCGGTCGAATCATGCGTGGTTGCCTGTGCTGTTGCTTCAGCCGGAACATCAAGTTCGGAGGACGTCACATTCAGGGAGGCACCATGCACACTGCAATACATGTAAAACAGTTACCACCACTACAAAGCAGCAGCCACATAAAAGCAAAAACTGCTTGTAACACATTGCCCATCGGCACAGCAGGATCTGCGTGCTCGTGTGTTCTGAACTGTAAAAAATTCCAGTCAGCAGGCAGGCCACAACACTAGTAGCTGCTAGCATTGTGAAATCTTAGTTGTGCAAGAGCCTGAAATGTGATAAGCTTTCTGTTTTGAAACAAGAGACAGCCAGTTCACAACTATGAGCACTCGTCCCGGAGCTCAAATAACATGCACCTACCTCAAAACAGTCTGTCCGTTTTCAACGTTTGAAACTTGGGATGGGCACAGGTTGTCAGTCCGCAAGATCCTCTCCAGGCTAAATGTCACGGCTCTTGCATTCAGACAGTGGTTTCCGCCAGCCATTTGCCGCAAAGAACTGGAGAGGAGCTCGACGGGATCGCTCGAGAAGTTCCTTGTTAAAACATAAAAGAAGCCGCTCTCGAGAAGGTACATAATGCATAGTACCGTAAATTTGCTTCTCAGCAAGATAGCTTCATAGGTTTCAGCACTAAGAAACTTTTTCCCGCTCCTTTTACAGGCATTGTAGAGAGTTTCGAGGTAGTCTGGGAACTCCTTCTCCAGCTATTGTAGGCGTTCGTCGGAAGCGCAAAAGAAGTGCATTTGGTCAGGCTTTCTCATATGCACATGTGCTGTTCGGTTGGCCACATTGTGGATGGCAAACTACTTCTGCATCATCTTCATAAACAATATTGTTGCGTCTGCGTTCCTGAACTGTTCTGCCTGAGGGTGGTACCTGGAGTATTCTTCCAAAGAAGAAAGCGCCGAGATAACTTCATCTGAAAACAGCAGCACTGCTCTGCCCCCATGCATTTTCTCAAAATTAGTTGGCTCTATGTGCTTCTGTGTCAGGAATCGAACTGGTTTCACAATCTCGTTTTTTTTTTAAGGACACAGAGCTGCTTCACAAACTCTCCAGTTATTGGCTGACTGCCATCTGTCATTTCCCCGCCCAGTAGAAGGCTTCGCACGTTTTTTTTTTATAATATGACACTGGTCAAAGGATAAGAATAGGTTTCTTTCTGCATCACATGGATGACTGACCACTGGCTTGAGGGAGCCATTGCCCGGCATCATTGTGACAATAATCTTGTGGTTATCCGCGACGATCCGGCCGACGTAGAGGCCACACTTTTCAACTTCAGCGATCACTTCTTTTGTCAGCTGATACTGGAGCTTGCCACTTAATCGGTTAGTGAAGAAAAAGCCGCAAGGAATTTTGTACGACGTGGACAGGCCTGTTGCAACGAAACACAGCACCTTGTTGGCAAGCACGATGTTGTTTACATTCTCTCCTGTCCCAGCGTCTTCTCTCACAGTTTGCTGACCAAAAAAGCAGTCCATTTTACGATCGTAGATGTATTTGGAGCTTATAGCCATTTCATCCACAATAATTGAGGAAATCCGCGCTTGCTATTTCAGCTGCCCCACCTCTTGATTTGGGCGTTATTTCATTAATGGTGTGATCCCACTTTCACTGTTGGATTTGCCAACATAGCGAAGTAGCATGTTTTTTGAAGGCAATTTCAACAGTCCTCTGTTGGGTATGTAACGGTATGCCTTAGGGGACAAGTAGTACAAAACTACACCTTCCCGGACAAAGTCTGGAGACCACACGGGCCGTTGCCTAGACGCATTGGCGATCTGTTACCCTAGGCAGTCTTATAAGCAGAACTGGGCTGTGCCGATCTTGTCCAAGCACTTTCTCAACGCCGAGTGGAGAGTGTGGTTTTCAATACCACTGAGCTTCTTTTTTCGGTGGCTGTTTTCTCGTTGCAGTCTCCTGATAGCATCTGCTTTCCCGAACAATTGCACTCTCATTCGGTTTATATTCCTTGAATCCGACTGCTTGCGCGGAAGAAGGTCATCGGTAGTTTGCGTTGTGCAATCAAGTGCCTCACTAGACTGCTGTAATTCACCGACTGCATCTTGTGCACTTGGTTTCTCATATCCTGCACCTTTAGGACTTGCTTCTTCGTCTCCTTACAAGGGTGCATGAATCAGGCTATCTTCATACACTACAGGAAACGAGCAGGCAGAAGTTGCCGAATGGCCTGTGCTTTTTTCGTGACCACAGGCTGAACCAGCAGCTTCATCAGGGCCGCTCGATAAATTTGATGCCCTTTCTTGGTTTGGAGTAGAATTCTGCTTCAATCGCTCCAACTTACGTCTTTTTTGTGGCTGCATATAGCTTGGGTAACCCGCGAACACGCTCGGAACAGCATCCCGTTTCAGGCGCCGCAGCTTTGTGGACCCCAAAGTATAATCCGAATCTAAAAAGTGAAGGCTTCAGACGACACTGCTAGCAGACTTGTCATTTGGGACAAAATCTTTTCTTGATATGGCCTTCAGCCATGCTTGGCGGCGATCATCATTCGCGGGAAATTCGTGAAAATTTATTCCAAGGTTTTTTGTTTCCTCCCAAAGTGGCAGAAAGGTACGCAGCAATACATTTATCTGAAAAATACAGAAGCAGATAGGATTGTGGTGCGAAGCTCATGACAGAGAACCGACGCAGTTTTCATCACACAGCAAATAATTTAATTGCGGGATCACATAAGCTACACGAAACCACTCGCACCTACCAGGAACACATGCAACATAGCAAAACAAAGCCCAGCAAAAAGTTCTCGCTTCAAGAGCAAAAAAAGCAGAGCTCAGAACTTCTGACTCTCGTGGTGGCGTATAAACAATGCACGAGCGCTTATCGTAATTAATTATGTTGTCAGAGCCAGAGAGAGCTTCGCTGTAAAGTAGCTGCGCAGTACTTTAAAAATCGAGTGAAAGGCACAAAAAGCATCCCTGAGTTTTGTCATACAGCGCGGCAGGTTTTGCAACACAAAAAAAAAACATTCAGTACGATGGCATGCAATCTGGACGAAATGTTGCGCGGTAAAAGCCTCGGTTGCCCCAGTCGGCTTTTAGTCGACCACTAAAGCTGCATGCAAAAGCAATCCGTAACTGTTTAACAACGTACCTCGACTTCTTTGTAGCTGCAAGAAGGAGTCGAAAGAAATCGACTTCGTATTCACTGTTCTTCTGCGTGAACACGTGCCAACAGGGTTGATGTCGCCACTGAAATCGCAGGCAGTGCCGGCCAGGCGAGCGCCGCTTGATGGATGGATGGATGGATGGATACGGCTGAACCCTTTACATCGGGCGGTGGCTCAAGCCACCTAGCCATGTCTTGTGAAATTTTACTCCTGTCTTGCTTTTAGCCACCAATCAGATAACCTTCGCTTGGTTACTTCTAACCTCTTAAAATCCACTTTCCCTTCACTATCCCTAAACCCCGATGCCTTGGGTAAGTCAGCCCCGCTGCCTTCCACTGTAGGGTGAAGCCCTTTACAGAAAAGTATCAAGTGTTCAGCCGTTTCCTCCTCCTCTCCGCACGCAATGCACAAAGTGTCTATCTCCTGGTACCTGACTCTATACTTCTTGAGCCTATACTCTATACTTGAGCCTTGTGCTAAGGTCGCCACCTCGCGGCGTGTTACGGAGTTAGCATAATTACACTTCTCCGCTGCGCTACGCGCCGAATGGGACGGCCTGAGCAACGGCGCCCCGCCGGAGCTGATCGCGAAGGCCACGCTCTTCCCAGCAACCTCTCGCGAACAGTCATAATTTAACTGCCACCTGACACGGTGCGCAGTTTGCTCACAATCTGGTGGGCAGGTTTCGATGACACCGCAAGGTCACGTGACCTAGCTGACCCACCTACTTCCTAGATTTCTTCTCTGGGGATTTTTCGGGGGCTTCTTGCTCACGGTCAACGACGCCAACGAGGACGCCGAATTTTCTGCAACAGGAGTTCCTTAACGCCATGGCGTTAAAATAAATAAATATGCGGTATCGTTAAATCATTTTATATGCCTCTCTTATTTTACAGTTGATCCGTACGCACCCTGGTTTATTAATATTGCCGCGCATATTTGCAGTGTTTGTTCTTTCTTCAAATCTGCCGCGACACCAATTTATCGCTTTGTTTGCGACGCAAGACGCTACTAGATTTATCTCGATTGATCGCAGCCAGGCAAAGCTGATTCTACGTTGTTCCGGAATGTTCTAGTAACTTTGCGCCCTTTATCTCGAATGTTCGCTATCAGCTTTAAATTGAGCACGGCCGACAGCAGCGGGCATTCTGTTCGACGACTGCCGAGCACGCTTGTTGCTTCGCCGCCGCCGAGTGATTCAGTCCATTTTGGGTGCAAGTCAGCCCAATAAACAGTTCTTTTACAAGACCCTTTCGTCCGTCTTCATCGCTGCTTCGACTGCCGTCACCACTACGTGACATCTGGTGGAGGTGCTGGGTGGCCTTCCATGTTCCGGACGCCCCCTTCAAGTCGTGAACCCAGCCCTAAGCGCTTCACACCCGAGGACGAACCAGCAGCTCAGCGAGCCAGCCGACGTCTCCAGGGAGAGGAGCCTGAGTTTGGGAAACTGCCGGACCGCACCAGACAGCGAAAAGACGCTGCTACGAGCACCGCAACCTCGCCGAAGATGTCGACACCGATCATACTGCAGCAGCCGCGGGTGCCGCCAACTTTCAGTGGATCCCTAGTCGAAGACCCTGAAGAATGGTTGGACCAATTTGAGCGCGTGGCGTCATTCAACAAGTGGGATGATGCGGCAAAGATTGGACACGTTTTTTTCTCATTGGATGGCTCCGCACGCACGTGGTACGAAAACTACGAGACGTCCCTTACGACATGGGAGCTATTCAAGAGAGAACTATTGAAGGTGTTCACCAGTGTCGTGAGGAAAGAATGAGCCGAACGACTCCTCGAGTCCAGGATCCAGCTTCCGAATGAGCTCGTCCGCGGTTACGTCGAGGAGATGAAGCGCCTATTTCGGCGCGCCGATCCCGGGATGACCGAGGAAAAGAAAGTTCAGTTTTTAATGCGCGGCGTAAAAGAACAACTCTTTGCAAGCCTCGTCCGCCAGCTGCCAAAAACAGTCGAGGAGTTTATGCAAGAAGCCTGCACGATTGAGAAGACCCTCGACGTTCGAGCTCGGCAGTACAATCGCCCTTCCTCTGTCTGTGCAATCCGTTCGGACACGCCGGCCACCACCAGCGACAGCTTGCGGGAAGTTATCCGCGAAATCGTCCGAGAGGAGCTACGCCGATTACTGCCATCTTCCCCACAGCCACAAGCAGTGACTCTGATGGATGTGGTACGGGAAGAAGTGCAACAGGCACTTGCCACCCCGACGGCCACAGAACCCCAGGCCATGACCTACGCCGCTGCAGTAAGTACTGCTCAGCCCCAGCGACAACCCCCACGTCCTCCCCGAGATGAGCCAATCGTTCCACAACGCCGCCTCCCAGCCCCCGCCCGCCCAGCCTATGACCGACGCTCAAGCCCCAGGAAATGCGACGCCTGGAGGACTTTCGACAACCGGCCGTTGTGCTTCCATTGCGGTGAGGCCGGCCATATTCTTCGTCACTGCCCGTACCGACGTATCGGTCTTCGAGGATTTGCCATTAACGCCCCACGACGATGCTTCGGGCAACGTCCGCAGGAAATCGACGAGTACCTGCGTCGAGAAGAGTACACGCCGAACCGCTTTTCGCGCTCACCATCGCCGTCAACCTCGCGCTTTGCGTCGCCACGCCGCAGCTACGCAGACGCGGTACGAGGAAGGTCTCCCAGCCCCCGTAGGGGAAACTAAAGGCAGCAACCTCTGGAGGTGAGGTTACTCACGAGCTAAACGCCGAAGATCCTCCACCGACCACGTCCCATGAAGACGATGCACCCGCGACGCCGCATGAAGAACCGACACTCGCTGCACCGACGCCGCACACAATGAGAACCTCCACCACGACGCAAGCTACCTTAAAATCGACGCCGCCACCCAGAGGAGCTTCGACGACACGCCCAACCCGTGACTCGCATACGCGACGAAGCCGTGACCCGACGCCGAGAGCGACATGCAATGCAAGAGCCAGGACCTCCGACCTAGAAGTGACAATCGACGGCCGGAAAGTCACCGCTCTAGTCGACACAGGAGCCGATTACTCGGTGATGAATGGAACATTCGCTGCGCAGCTCAGAAAAGTCACAACGGCTTGGGACGGCCCACAAATTCGCACTGCTGGGGGCCACCTCATTACGCCATCAGGACGATGCACAGCGCGAGTGACTGTCAAAGGACATACCTATCCTGCGACCTTTGTTGTGCTACCGCAATGCTCCCGCGAAGTGATCTTGGGTATGGATTTCCTTAATGAGCATCAGGCGATCATCGACCTGCGATCCAAGCTGATCACGCTTTCGACAGACGAAGCCATCGCTTCGATGAAAACTCGGGAAAATCACGTTGCCCTAAGTGTCCTGGAGGAAGAAGTGAGCGTCCCACCCCGTTCAAGCGTTATCGTGACCGTAGGCGCCACGAAAGCCATAAACACTGAAGCCATCATCGAGGGGAACATGCTGTTGCTACTAGACCGAGGAATCAGCATCGCAAGATGCATCGCACATTTCCGCAATGGCCAGGCCGAAGTACTGCTGACTAACTTCAGCGAAGAATACCGGCATATTAACAGAGGAACGACGATTGCTTTCTACGACGAAATATCTGACGTACGAGACTCCTTCGCCCCTCTCCGACCCCTCCGCAGAAGAACCGCCTGACCAAGAGAACTCGCCCACTTTCGACATCAACCCCGCCCTGCACCGGAGCAGACAAGACCAGATCCGCAATCTGCTTCAAAACTGCAGTGAGTGCTTTTCGACATCGCCGAAGGTGCGACAGACGCCAATTGCCAAGCATCGCATTATAACGGATCAACACGTCCGACCTCTCCGTCAAAGCCCCTATCGTGTGTCTCCGCGAGAACGACAAGCCATCCGGGACCAAGTCGAAGAAATGCTTCGCGACGACGTCATCCAGCCTTCAAACAGCCCATGGGCGGCACCGGTTGTTCTAGTGAGAAAGAAAGACGGCGCACTTCGATTCTGCGTGGATTACCGCCGCTTGAACAACATAACAAAGAAGGACGTCTACCCCCTCCCCCGCATCGACGACACACTGGACCGCCTCTGCAACGCCAAATATTTCTCATCGATGGACCTCAAGAGCGGCTACTGGCAAATTGAGGTCGACGAAATAGATCGCGAGAAGACAGCATTCATAACTCCGGATGGGCTGTTTGAGTTCAAGGTGATGGCATTTGGTCTCTGTTCCGCACCAGCGACGTTTCAGCGAGTAATGGATACAGTGCTGGCAGGCCTGAAGTGGCAAATTTGTCTGGTATATTTAGATGACGTCGTTGTCTTCGCCTCGAACTTTGAAGAGCACCTCAAAAGACTTCGAACAGTACTAGACGCAATCAAGTCGTCTGGCCTAACCTTGAAAGCAGAGAAATGCCACTTTGCCTACGAAGAGCTGCTGTTTCTAGGCCACATCGTTAGCAAGGAAGGAGTACGCCCAGACCCGCAGAAAACAGCTGCTATTGAACAGTTTCAACCGCCGGCCGATAAGAAAGCAGTGCGCAGATTTCTCGGATTATGCGCATATTACCGACGATTTGTGAAAAACTTTTTGCGCATCGCCGAGCCCCTGACCCAACTGACGAAGGCAGACGTGCCGTTTAAATGGGAAGCGCCGCAAGCAGAAGCCTTCAAGGAACTTCAGCGTCGTTTACAGTTCCCACCGATCCTTGCGCATTTTGATGAAAACGCCGATACTGAAGTTCATACCGACGCAAGCAGCGTGGGACTAGGCGCCGTTCTCGTTCAAAAAAGTGACGGGCTGGAGAAGGTCATCGCATACGCTAGCCGTTCCCTTTCCAAGGCCGAGGCTAACTATTCGACCACTGAGAAGGAGTGCCTTGCCATCATCTGGGCTACGTCGAAATTCCGCCCCTACCTCTACGGACGGCCGTTCAAGGTGGTCAGCGACCACCACGCGCTCTGCTGGCTTGCCAATTTGAAGGATCCCTCTGGCCGACTCGCTCGATGGAGTCTGCGTCTCCAGGAGTTTGACGTCACCGTCGTTTACAAGTCCGGACGCAAGCACACTGACACCGATTGCCTCTCACGAGCCCCTGTAGATGCACCGCCGCTGGACGACGATGGGGACGCCTTCCTGGGACCCATCAGCCCCAGCTCTTTTGCTCAGCAGAAACGCTCGGACCCCAAACTAAAAGGCCTCATCGAGTACCTGGAAGGCAAGGTTTCTTCACTCCCCGCTTCATTCAAGCGAGGACTGTCTTCCTTCTGTTTGCAGAATGAGGTCCTTGTAAAGAAGAACTTTACAGCGAACAAAACAGCCAACCTCCTTGTTGTACCTACTTGTCTCCGCGAAGAAGTTCTACAGGCTTCACACGACGAGCCGACAGCTGGACATCTCGGGTTTACTCGCACCCTCCGCCGCATTCAAGACAAGTATTACTGGCCCCGACTGTCTGCCGATGTCGCACACTATGTGAAAACATGCCGAGATTGTCAGCGACGAAAGACTCCTCCCACACGACCAGCAGGATTTCTGAACCCCATTGAACCTC
This sequence comes from Amblyomma americanum, assembly GCF_052857255.1. Classification (NCBI taxonomy): domain Eukaryota; kingdom Metazoa; phylum Arthropoda; class Arachnida; order Ixodida; family Ixodidae; genus Amblyomma; species Amblyomma americanum. The sequence goes on from NC_135497.1 coordinate 248,749,521, forward strand.
CCTCAAGGCCCTTTCAGCAGATTGGCATGGACTTGCTTGGCCCTTTTCCAACGTCAACATCTGGAAATAAGTGGATCATCATAGCGACCGACTACCTGACCCGCTACGCCGAGGCGAAAGCCCTACCGAACGGAACAGCAGCAGAAGTGGCCAAATTTTTCGTGGAGTGCATTCTTCTTCGACACGGCGCCCCCGATGTGCTCATCACGGACAGAGGAACAGCATTTACGGCGGAACTCACGCAAGCCATCCTTCGCTACAGCCAAACCAGCCACCGGAGGACAACTGCATACCATCCGCAGACCAACGGACTGACCGAGCGCCTGAACAAAACCATCGCCGATATGCTCGCTATGTATGTCGATGTCGAACACAAAACCTGGGATGTCATCCTGCCTTACGTCGTCTTCGCCTACAACACCGCAGTGCAGGAGACCACCCAGATGACGCCTTTTAGGCTCGTCCATGGCAGGGATGCCACGACCACGCTAGACGCCATTCTGCCCAACGTTACAGAAGAAGAGAACGTCGACGTTGCCGCCTACCTTCAACGCGCAGAAGAAGCTCGAAGGCTTGCCCGATTACGGATCAAAGATCAGCAGCGGTCCGACGCCAGACGCTACAACCTACGAAGACGCAACGCGGAATACAAGCCAGGAGACCAAGTCTGGGTGTGGACGCCCATTCGCCGCCGTGGATTGAGTGAAAAGCTTTTGCGCCGCTATTTCGGCCCGTACAAGGTTCTTCGTCGGCTGGGTGAACTGGATTATGAAGTCATCCCTGACGCAATGACTGCATCCCAGCGACGCCGCGTCCGACCAGAAGTTGTCCATGTAGTCCGTCTGAAGCCGTATTATGCGCGCTAAAGGCCGCTGCATTTCCATGCTCTATTTTCGCAAGATCCGTTTTTTTCCCTTACTAGTCGCATTATTTGTTTTAATGCATCGGGTCGATGCTTCTTTGAGAGGGGAGTAATGCCGCGAATATTTGCAGTGTTTGTTCGTTCTTCAAATCTGCCGCGACACCACTTTATCGCTTTGTTTGCGACGCAAGACGCTACTAGATTTATCTCGATTGATCGCAGCCAGGCAAAGCTGATTCTACGTTGTTCCGGAATGTTCTAGTAACTTTGCGCCCTTTATCTCGAATGTTCGCTATCAGCTTTAAATTGAGCACGGCCGACAGCGGCGGGCATTCTGTTCGACGACTGCCGAGCACGCTTGTTGCTTCGCCGCCGCCGAGTGATTCAGTCCATTTTGGGTGCAAGTCAGCCCAATAAACAGTTCTTTTACAAGACCCTTTCGTCCGTCTTCATTGCTGCTTCGACTGCCGTCACCACTACGTGACAATATTGATAATTTGATGATAGGCCACCGTGAATCCTGGTTAGTGTTGAAGCTTACGTCAGTTTCAGCGACATGAGCTTGATTGTGCAGTATCTATTGTGGGGTCCGGCCGCGGCAACCGAATTTCGATGGAGGCGAAATTCTAGAGGCCCGTGCACTGTGCGATGTCAGTGCACGCTAAAGAACCCCAGTTGGTAGAAATATCCGGAGTCCTTCACTACGGCGCCCTCAAAGCCTGAGTCGCTTTGGGACCTTAAACCACATAAACCAAACAAAACCAAACTCCCCAGTGACGCTCCGGTTTCCTGGGCTTTGCCGGGGGACCAAGAACGCAGGTAGTTTAACGAGCGCACCTGCGCACATGCTTAGAGAATGGACAAGAACAAACTTTGTAATTCGTTGCAAGTGTTGCGAATGGCATGTAAAATGCTCACCAATTTCTAAAGAAGACACAGTTAACTGGAAGAGTCAACGACGCGCTATCGCATGAGTTGATAGAGGCGTTTTACATCCGAAAGAAAGGGTCGGACTGCGTCACCACTCCTGCGGAGAAGCTTTACTCTAATGAGAAAAAATTTTTCAGATAGACTTATCTTAGGCGGGTGTTTGGTGTTTGCTTTTTTATTTGCACGAGTACCTGCGGTGTGTGACCATGGAAAAAAAAAGCTGTATAAATGTGTGTAATGTGTGTGCTTGATCCTTAAATGAAACTTGTGAGAGTAGCGCTTGTCCCTGCTGTCCTTCGAGTGTTCTGTCGCGCTACATGCATTCCCAATAGCACCTAGTATGTATGCTCGGGTTGAGGCCCGAACGGAGTCCCGTCGCCCGCCTGTGCGGCGCTGACGCTCCGCGTTCACGAGGCCCCTGATTTGGCTGGTTCTAAGTCACCGCCAGCCATTGCCGGTAACGACGCGCGAGAAGCCATCGACGTGCGGCCCGTGTCGTCTGGATGAGCTCTGCATATCCCCCATCCTTTCTTGTGCTGTGTCGCGCGCGATGCAACCCTTTGGTTGGCCCAAGCGGCGCACGATCGCCCTTAGCTATGTGCCGTCACGCGTGTGTGGTCCCTGCACTGCGGGCTTGCTTTTGAGATGCTGCGGCTAGGCTATGGCTTGCACTAAAGTCGTGGAGACTTCTGAGTAATAAACACTTGTTCTCTTAATTAATTGCGCCTTCCTTCCTTCCTTCCTTCCTTCCTTCCTTCCTTCCTTCCTTCCTTCCTTCCTTCCTTCCTTCCTTCCTTCCTTCCTTCCTTCCTTCCTTCCTTCCTTCCAAGTGAGAGCGCAGGCGCGTGGTGAACTCTGGCTATAGCCTTCCGCTTTCTCTGGCTCGAACCTGCGTTATGTGCGCGGAGTGCCACCTAATTAACAACCATCGCTGGTAACTCAACACTGTGTGCAATAAGCATACAGGATCGCGTGACAATCTTTCCCGCCCTGACTGCGATGCTTGTCGCTGCTCGATGCTCTTGTCCGGGTCAGACATAGAAGGTCGCGCGGTCCGTGCACCACGGAGTGACATGTACTGGTGGGCGTTGCTGAGCATGGCCAGGATTTGTTGAGCCACAGCGCCAAGCGTAGTCATGTTTTCGAAATTCTAAACACTGTTGTGGCTGTCACTAACGGTAGGCTACAAATCTCTAATTACAGCCAAGCGTGTAACTGCAAAAAGCTAACTACTTGAATTTAGTTATCAACCTTACTGTATACCACGATTCACCTGTTTTCTGACATAACCGCACCCATAACGCCACAACTAATATTAATAAGCCGCAAAAGCGATACATAAAAATATCTATTTTAAAAGTTAATGGCCGCCGCGGTGGCTGAGTGGTTATGGTGCTCGGCTGCTGTCTCGAAAGACAAGGGTTCGATCCCGACCGTGGCGGTCGAATTTCGATGCAGGCGAAATTCTAGAGGCCCGTGCGATGTCAGTGCACGTTAAAGAACCCCAGGTGGTCGAAATTTCCGGAGCCCTCCATGCACTACGGCGTCCTTCATAGCATGAGTCGCTTCGGGACGTTAAACCCTAACAAATCAAATCAAAAGTAAATGGAGGGCTTGGCTGAACAGGCCGGTATGAAGAAGCGCTCCCTAGATGAGTAGGGGCATCGTTGATTACATCATGCTGCTGTTAGCGTTGGTGCAGATCGTGCGCTCTTTCAAAACTGGCCGTAAAAAAATCGCGACCCCCCCCCCCCCTCCACCCAGCCTGCACTCAGCTTCATAATTGGATTGTAGCTTCAGGCTCAAGCTGAACCTCTACATCGAGCGACTTTGAGCACACGTGCATGCACCTGACAGTACTGGCCAGCAGGACACCCGCCGAGCACATCTGTTTGGACAAGCAAGCTCAAGCTGCAGCAACAGGAAGAGCGCAGCCGCGTTTCCACTTTCTCGATAATGCCATCCGGTCGCCGACCTACAACGCCCACACATGTGGTGTTTGGGGGACATCCGTACTCGCGGAATGTACTCCATTTAACCGCACAGAGCTCAGCGCGGGCTGTTTGCCCGACGAGGTGCAATACTGGGCCAATCCGTGGAGAAAGTGAAAACAACTAACATCACTTCCTGTTCATTTACGCGACATCCCAGGTCCAAGCAACACCGGCGCTCTGAAGCTATGCAATTAAAACAGCCGAAAAGGCGAACATCGTGCCCTTAACCACAGCATAAGGATATAAGCACGAAATCATGACATAATGCTCAAGTAGTATGCGAATGCAGAGTCATGCCATGCGGCGACATGCGCAACGACAGTAAAAGGACAGGAGCTAGCCCAAAACCAAGTCCTGTTGCACCACGGGTGCGCCCGCCTCTCTGGGATACGACGTTGTCTACTCCGACAATCTTAGAACGGTTTTCCGATTTTGCCTAACTTCGCACTATCATGACCCAGTTCAGCCATATGCGTTCCGAATTTTAAGAACCAGTTAACGACGAGGGAGCGTGAAAAGCCCTCGTGACGTCTACGTAGCAAGCATTGAGCTGCTGACGTTCCCCTGCGGCATTGCGAAGGTGACTGACAGTTTCGACTAACTGCGCCACGGTTGCAAGACTGGAACAGAAACCATGCTAGAATGAACTTGTGTAAGCAGTAATTTGTTTCCAAAGGTTAAGAACTTGTTTCCATATCTTATGTTCTGAGGCTTTACAACAAACCGAACGTTTAGCGCAGTGCAAAGTGCTCCATGCGTAACGCCCACCAGGTGTGCAGTGCTCCCATGACTGGCCTCGCATCCCGTTTCATGAAAAGATTGCAATCCCCACAGAGAGCAGATAGGTATTTTTCAAGGCAACTGCCACGTCACCACCTCTGTAATTCCTGTCCTACCTCAGAACCTTTCCACCAGGGGTAGAAGTGCTACTATCACTTATGACACATCGTAACCAAGTGCCCGTTATGAGTATAGTGCGCGAGAGTTCCGAGAAACAATTTTTCCAAATCTCTTGCTCTGCTAGCTGTGATACGAGCATTTAAAAGCAATAATTCTGAGCTATGATCAATTCACTCAGCTTGTCGGCAGCTCTATACTTGAAACGGCAGATAGTTGAGACCTAAGCGAAGCAGAATCTTCACCAATTTGGATTCGTTCTCTCTTTTCTTGCTGCGTCAGGCCCAGAGAGCGCTCATTCGGCTCGCGATTCTACGTGTAGGTGCGCTTAATTACTAACCTTGAGCTTTTCATGCGTCACATTTGCTGTCGTGCATTTAGCTCTGTCTGTCAAATTTTTCTACATTTTTAGACAAATCTATTTCTTCCGATAAATCATTAAAATACGTAACTACCGGTGTGCAGCTACCGGTTTTTCTTTTTCGTACCATTGCATTAGCAACAATAGCTATTTCGGATGAAAGGTTGGGCCCGTGCTCACTGTTCTTGCACTCATGTGGTACCAAGGTGCGATTCAGAATTTATCTGCAGAGGCAATTATTACTGGCACTAGTGGGAATACGTATGTTCGTTAGTCGTCACTCCATTAATTGGGACAGTCTTGCAGTGTGCGGATGTGTTAGGCGTGGTTACACCTCATATCCTATGAGGTCGTAGCAGAAATCTCTCGCTGACAAATATTTCGGCTCCGCGATTTCCTGCTGTTAATTTGCTTAGCACCTGTTTTTAAGCTTGGCATCCGTTTCTCCGTTATAGTAGCCTTCGACACATCGAATTTCTTTTTTTTTTGCGTCCTGAAAGACGGAAAAAGACGAGCAATTCGTGCCGCGGGTATTTTTCTATACCATGTACTACAGGAGCGGAGGTATTAGATGTAGATACAGTCAAGCCCATATATTCTGAATTATTATGCGAAGCATAATAGGGACACTACTTAGCTCAACCATAGCCCAGCCTGGCGCGGCCGCGACCACCAAGGCTAACTCCCGCTCCTCCCGCTAGGGGCGCTGCAGCCGAGCACGTGGTCTGACGTCACGACAGCTGAGGAGAGACGGGACTCAACTCGCGCGGTCGCCGCGCGGCCGCGACCACCAAGGCTAACTCCCGTTCCTCCCGCTGGGGGCGCTGCAGCCGAGCACGTGGTCTCAAAATATGTAATGAATAAAGCTAGTAGGAATGCAGCTGTCATGAAAAATAGGGCACTGTGGAAATACAATAGGTATGAGGTGGTAAGAGGGATCTGGAAAGGGGTGATGGTCCCTAGCCTGACCTTCGGGAATGCGGTCCTGTGTATGAGGCCAGATGTTCAAGCAAGGCTGGAAATTAGGCAACGGGGAGTAGGGAGGTTAGCTTTGGGAGCACATGGCAATACACCAAATCAGGGGGTACAGGGTGATATGGGATGGGCGTCTTTCGAGAGCAGAGAGGCTAGCAGTAAGATAGCATTTGAGGAACGATTGAGAAGGATGGAGGAAAAGCGGTGGGCTAGGAAAGTTTTCAGATACCTGTATATAAAGAATGTTGACACGAAATGGAGAAAGCGAACTAGAAAATTGACAAGCAAATATCTGGACAGCAGTAAGGGGGCAAATCAGCAATTATCGGTTAAGAAAAAGGTTAAAGGAACAGAGAGAGCTTTGTGGAAAACAGGGATGCTGACGAAATCGGCACTAGAAACATACCGGACCTTTAAACAGGAAATTGTCAAAGAAAATATCTATGATAATTGTAGGGGAAGTTCTTTGTTGTTTGAGGCCAGGACTGGAGTTTTGCGGACTAAGAAGTATAGAGTCAGGTACCAGGAGATAGACACTTTGTGCATTGCGTGCGGAGAGGAGGAGGAAACGGCTGAACACTTGATACTTCTCTGTAAAGGGCTTCACCCTACAGTGGAAGGCAGCGGGGCTGACTTACCCAAGGCATTGGGGTTTAGGGATAGTGAAGGGAAATTGCATTTTAAGAGGTTAGAAGTAACCAAGCGAAGGTTATCGGATTGGTGGCTAAAAGCAAGACAGGAGTAAAATTTCACAAGACATGGCTAGGTGGCTTGAGCCACCGCCCGATGTAAAGGGTTCAGCCGTATCCATCCATCCATCCATCCATGGTCTGACGTCACGACAGCTGAGGAGAGACGGGGCTCAACTCGCGCGGTCGCCGCGCGGCCGCGACCACCAAGGCTAACTCCCGCTCCTCCCGCTAGGGGCGCTGCAGCCGAGCACGTGGTCTGACGTCACGCCAGCTGAGGAGAGACGCTAACTACCGTTCCTCCCGCTAGGGGCGCTGCAGCCGAGCACGTGGTCTGACGTCACGCCAGCTGAGGAGAGACGGGCTGCTCGCTCCGGGCAGTAGTGGAGGGTCCTATACCGCTGCAGGCAGCGGAACCTGGTCTTCAGGATTCCAATGCACCTTTCTACTACAACCCTCATTTTGGAATGTGCCTCGTTGTAGCAGCCCTCTGGCATCTGGGTGCTTGGGTGCCCAGGCACTGGCGTCATCAGAGCATCCTCCAGAGGGTATCCACTGTCACCTGCAGGTAAAATAGTGTTCTATCCCTCTGGATTTTTTTGCCAAGCAGCACTTACCAAGAAGATGCTCTCCCTCTGAGCGATTTGCGGTCGTCACTCGTTGTCGCAGGCCTGAATATCGCCAGACAAACGAGTCGTGGCTTGAGCCTGGCCGGCATGGATCAATTGCCTGGATGCGCGCACATGCATCGCACACCTGTTGGGACACCGGAGGAAAAAGAACTTAATACCAGAATCATTACAGTGCACCACCAACTCGGTAGCAACTGCCGTGGCCAGGATGACCTATCAAGTATTTCAAAACTGCTTCAAGTAGGACATTAACACTCACATAAAAAGCTTGATCAAAATACCTAGAAAGAACCTATTTACACAATACTACGGGCTATAACGGTCTATGCAGAAGGCATTACAACCATTTTGCTAAATAGAATGTACCTTAGAATCTATGGCATTATTGCATTAAGAATAAAGTTACCCAAGACTGCATAATAATACAAAAAAATTTGCAAAACAAAGTGAATACATGAAGATGCATGTCATGAGCAAAGCTATTTGAATAAAGACGTACAGCACGGCACTCACAATTAATCAGTTTCTATTCACGGTACGTAAGCTCTCACTATTAATAATATTGGAGAAGGGACAGTGAATCTTGAGATAACGAGCTGTGTCAGTGCACAACTTTACTGACAGCTGTGCTACACTTAACGTGCATTAAATATCAGCGCCCACGTGCATTCCGGGTTATCTCAATACTGTAACTGTGCGGGAAGCAGCGAGCAGCTACACTAATTTTTAGCGGCTTTATGTTCCCGCAAATTCGGCCAAACATTGCATACGTCAGATGTTTGGTTATATACTAGAATAATGTAATTGATGCACTTACCACCATTGTATTAAGGGCGTAGTACCTTTTTCTAGTCATAAAAGCCTGCGTCTCGCCGGGGCTGAGATTCTTGGGCGCACTTATGGCGATCATTGTTCCATCAACGCACCCGGCGACGCCAGGGATGCGACCACGCTCCATAAACTCAGCCTTGGCGCGGGACTTCTCCTCTGGGGTCGAAGGAAAGGACACCCAGTTTTTCTCGGTGCCGACACGCACGATTGCCTGTGCGACGGCCAAAATCGTCCGGCTCACAGACAACTGCGGGAGACGTATAGTCGCCTCGCTGCCGACTGCCGCCTGGAAGCCCCCGGTAGCGAAAAACCGTAGCGCGCACAGTACTTTGCGCTCTGTTGTGAGCGCACTTTCCCTCGTTGGTCCAAGGTGGGGACTTAGCTCTTCGCATAGCCGGTGTACCAGTCCCTTCGACAGCCTGAAATGCCTTCGGAAGGCATCGTCAGGCATGTCGAAGGGATTGTCATGCACGCGCGACTGCCGATGCCGCCGATCACATTCGCTGAGCACCGCGAACAACAGCGGGGCGACGGGAGGTACCGCCTTGTCTCTTCTCGCGCTGAAGCGAACGCCACTTTCCGAGTTCCGCACACAGCGACCGAACGCGTTCGCTTTCACTTGATTGACATGTCTCGTGACGTAAACAAAATCCGTGGTCCCGCCTCCGTGAAGTGATGTCACCGCCAGCGGTGACGACACACGGCCAATGGAGCGAGGTGGCGAGAGAGAAAGCGAACGCGTTCCAAAGCGAACTCTTTCGTGGATTCAGCCTGCTTCGTTCTCTTCCCCCGTGTCATTGTGTGTGGCTTTTGGCCCCTTTACATTACAATGATCAATAACCAGTTAGCCTAACAAGAAGTTCTCTTAACCTAGGAACCCTTCCGATACCCAAGGGCGGCAACCTACGAGTTGTACTAAAATCTGCCGCGCCTCTAATGCGCTCCATTTCCTGCATACGCCTATACTAACGGATACGAGGCAGACTGCAGATTTTGAAGCGCAAGCTTCACTACGACAGCTTTTCGAGCCGTCAGCGGGGCCGCAAGTTTCAACTTGAATATAGGTAGAGGTCAAACCATGAGCATAACTGGTGGTAGCCAACTTCAATCGACACACGACGCCAGTTACAGGAGCGACAACAGCGGCTGTTACATCAACTATCTCCACTTTGAAATTTGACCTTGACCTTCGACATTGACCGGACAAGCAGCAAGGCGTCTGCCGGCATCGCATAAAATAAAAAAAAATGGTTTTTGGGGTCAGGAAATGGCGCAGTATCTGTCTAACATATCGGCTGACACCTGAACCGTGCTTTAAAAGGAGGGATAAAGAAGGGATTAAGAGAAGATAGATAGAAAGGGATCCGGAATAAAATAATTGGTTTTGAGGGAAAGGAAATGGTGCAGTATTTGTATCGCATATCGGCGAACACCTGAACCGTGCCGTAAGGGAACGGATAAAGGAGGGAATAAGAGAAGAAAAGAACAAATAGGTGCAGTAGTGGAGGGCTCCGGAATGATTTTGACCACCTGGGAATCTTTAACGAGCACTGACTTTGCACACCACAGAGGCGCATTTAGCGTTTCGCCTCCACCGAAAAGCGTCCGCCGCGGTCGTAATGGAACCCGGGTACTCCGGATCGGTAGACGAGCATGCTATCCACTGAGCCACCGCGGCGGGTAAGTGAACGAAAATGAAATGAAAGTTGTTTTCAAGGAAATGATATTACGCCTGTCTCACTTATACTTATATCGTTGGACACCCGAATCTGGCTGTAAGGGAAGTGATACAACCCGCCGCGGTGGCTGAGTGGTTAGGGCGCTCGGCTACTGATCCGGATTGGCGCAACGGAGTTCTCGGGTTCGAACCCGATCGCCGCGGCTGCGTCTTTATGGAGGCAAAACGCTAAGACGCCCGTGTCCTGTGCGATCTCAGTGCACGTTAAAGGCCCCCGGTGGTCTAAATTATTACGCAGCCCTCCACTACGGCACCCCTTTCTTCCTTTCTTCTTTCACTCACTCCTTTATTCCTTCCCTTAGGGCGCGGTTCAGGTGTTCGCTGATATATGAGACAGATATTGCGCCATTTCCTTTCCACAAAAACCAATTATTGTTATTATTATTAAATCGCGTTCGCGGCCAGTGAAGCTTTTGCTATAATAACGTATTGAACGCAAGCTTATGCGTCAGGCTACTCTGATAAAATAAAATTGGGTTAAAAGAATTTCGGAAGACCCGCAATGATTGAAGGCTGTGGGGTGTGCGCTGACATCTCACTGATATTGTGCAGTTCTAGAAGAAAAACCTTAAGAAAAACCAGTGCTTGCACGACCGTTAGGAAGTACTGCATGAAGGTATGAGGCGAGTATCTGCCTTGACCCAAGTTATCACTCCTGCTTTCGGAATACGGTTCATAGAGTTGCTCTTGTATCGTTTTGTTACAGATGGGCAAAGTCCCGTGGATTAATCGGTTTAGTAAAATTTCTCTTTGTCGCCAGACACCGCCTACGGTGGCCGCCGAGTTTAATTGTTGCTAGAATCCCTGCCGGATCCCTCCGTTTCTGCGTGTTACACGCGAGGGGCGTCCCCGTCAGTAGCCATGGCGCCGTGCACTCCTTCGAAGGCTCTAGACTTCGATGTAGCCGTCCCTGCGGAGACTAGTCATTAGACCGTCGTCCTGAGAGTAGTCTGTTTAATAAAAATTACGATTGCACATAAGTCTGTTGTAACCCATGAACTTGACGACCAAGCTATTCGCTCTAGTGCGCGTGTGCGCAATCTTTTGAACACTTTTCAGGACTGCAATGGATGCTTAGAATTTTTCTCTTCCCGGGTGTGTGCATTTTAGTGCTCTGCTCTTGTCGTTTCATAAATAGGTCGAAAGATGTCGGCCTGTTTTGACACTAGACTGTTCTCGGAGAACAGGGAAGAGTTGAATATTAAGCTCCCATGATCTCCTCAGAGTTCAAAAATCATTTTGTTTTTCACGAAAGGGCTCCCGTCAGCATCATGTACGCGCAACTAGCACGCCGGTGGCCATTTAGGCTTCTGAGAGCCGCGTTGGTAATAAACTACTGCATGGAAGCTTCCCCTGCATGTGTGCAAGGCGTGGATCTGATTAGTGGGGTCCAATATTCGGCGCTCGGCAAGTGAAATGCTTGTGATATGCGATTTTTTTATATTTGTGTTTCCAATGCTGTTAGTGGAATAACTTGTGGTTTCGTTTGTGGGGGTTTAACGTCCAAAGCGACTCAGGCTATGAGGGACGCCGTAGTGAAGGGCTCCGGAAATTTCGACCACCTGGGGTTCTTCAACGTGCACTGACATCGCACAGTACACGGGACTCTGGAATTTCACCTCCATCGAAATTCGACCGCCGCGGCCGGGATCGAACCCGCGTCTTTCGGGCCAGCAGCCGAGCGCCGTAACCACTCAGCCACCGCGGCGGCTGGAATAACTTCTGATTGCACACTGCGATTTCTGAAATTCTGCCCCCATTGATATCTGGACAGATTGAGGAATCGTTTGAACTGGATACTACGATTTCTTCTAAGAACTTCTGCATATGGCTTTTTGCAGTAACGTCCCACCGTTTCAGAAGGACATGCACTGCAATGTGGCTCACAAGATAGCTGCATACGCATTCTTCTACGAACGACTATTCTTCTACCAACGACGCGGCGGACTACGGGACAGTAATTAGGTGCAGTGTTAGTACCCCGTATACTCACTCAGATGCGCGTGGGGTCTCCCCACGCACCAACCTCAGGCGAAAACACCGCGGTGGTTTCTAAACCCTCCTTCAGACAGTGATTATGCGCAGCGCAGACAACGTACTCCATGACAGGCATGCTCCCAGATCTGTCACGCATACCTGCTCTGGCTAGACGAATCCAGCCCTGTCCGGCTCGTAACTTCGCCCCAAATCCCAGGAGGCTGTTGTAAAGGGATTCATAATGGCTATTTCCCCTTCGATCCTTTTTTTCACAGGGCAAATCTGAACTTGGTGCCTATTCCAGACATTTCCCTTCTAGTGACGACCTCACTGGATCTTTAAAGAAATATCAATTTCCCTCGCTACGAAAAGTATCCATAGTGGCGCCTTGCCTCTAATGTGTTCATGAAAACTCACGGACACATCACTGCCAAGGCAAACCCAATATTGTTACTTCGACACCGTCCAAGACCACTGTCAGGCAAAAGCGTTATTATTACTTAGACTCTGACCGTTGAAAAACGTGTCTAATCATCTTGGATGAAGCTAGACAGGCACTAATCGTTTCAGCATCAAGCGCAGGAGCATACGTCCGCAACAATTGTTCGCGACATGGAAGATGTGTTATAAGTTACCACTTCCTTAGAGCATCGAAACTTAAATTGGCTAGAGTCCGACAGAGCCCCGCGCACACCACCACTTCGATGAGACCAAGGCTGTGCCAGGGAAGCCACGAGCGCTGTCGGCCGCGGCAGTACATCGCTCATCCCCTCCTTTGTCAGCAAACAAGGAAACAGTGAGTGAGTGGATATGAGCTTGAGTGAACGGTTGCGACTCGTGAGTGTGAGCGGACGTGAGTGTGAGTGAGTGGTTTTGAGTGCGAGTGAGTGGTTTTGAGAGTGAGTGGTAATGAGTGTCAGTGAGTGGTTGTAAGTGTGAGTTTTGAGTGCGAGTGGTTATGAGTGCTAGTGTAAGTGAGTGGTTGTGAGTGCGAATGGTCGTGAGTGTGAGAGTGATTGAGTGGATATCATTGTGAGTGGGCATGAGTGTGAGTGCGGGTGAGTGGTTGTGAGCATGAGTGGACATGAGTGCGAGTCTGAGTGAGTGTATATGAGTGCGAGTAACCGCGAGTGGGAGTGTGATCGAGCCACCTATCATGGTGCCGAGGTATGGTTGGGAGTGTCGCAAAACGATCTGGTAGTCATTATATTCACAGTCATCAATACTGTTTCCGTGGTCGTGGAAGACCGCTATCGGCGCTCCGCTGGAGATCATGACCCTGTGATTTGATCAGCTTGGTTACCAGAAGCAGAATGCCAGGTATCCTAGCCACGAGACCATGCCGGAGCACGACGAACATGCGTACGGTGACGCACAAGGAGCGTGGAAATCATTAAAACTGGCGAAAAGAACAAAAAGCAAAACGAGCATGTCTGACGGCGATTTCAACTCCCATCACCGAATACGTGTTCAGATTTCTGACCATACACCATGAGGCCGCACTTTCCGAAGCCGGGAATCGAACCCGGGCCTCCTGGGTGAAAGCCAAGTATTCTAACCACTAGACCATGCAGTTTTTTTATGACCGGGCTTCGACAGCGTACACAGACACAAAACAAATTTGCATGATACTCCTTTCAGGAGGGAAAATGATAATCAACCAGTCGTTGCTGCTGGCTTCATCTTAAAGGTCCCTCAGGGACACCAACGGCTCTACCCTTGAGAGCCATCCAGGAACTTGATCGGCCGTTTTTTGTATTTCAATGAACCAGTGCACACTCTCACGAAAGCAAATTCTGGCAGGCCTCGCATCCGGTTCACACTAGTATCCAGCCATTACCGAGCGAAAAATAGCGTGGAGACCCAAAATGAATATTGTGTCATAAAGTACGCCCTCTCATCTTGTAGAGGCACATACCGTATTCCATACGTGCCTAGAGGCAAGACTTTCTTGAGCGTTCTTTCCAAGACGTCCCAGAAGTAGACGCCCTCCCAGCAGTGCAAGAATACATGATCGATTGTCTCTGGCTTCTTGCAAATCAGACAATCTGAGCCGCAAGGAAGAAACATTTTTTTTCTATAAATGCTTTCACGGCCAGTGTTTGTGTGTAACTTAAAAAGAAAGATTTAGTGGCCGGTTGTACATGCATTTTATTCACACGTTTCAACACATTACCACCCGGACCTCCATGGTACATGGCCCTGTAAAATGGTTAAGGCAGAACAACATCACGTAAATCCCTCTAGAGAGTTTTCGTTTTTACAGTAGAAAGGTACGGCTGTGATAAACGAGAAGCTAAAAATTGAACACTGATAACCAGTTCTCTGCTGTGTCAAAAACCCGACCTTGAATGTTATCTGTTCCCTCCATTTATTCTGGTAACGCACGGCCCAACCTTACTTGACAGATTGTATGCAATAAGGGGTCACTCGCGTCACGAAAAAAGAAAACCCTGCTCACGATTTCGCGCAAAAACAAAGGGCCCAGACCTATTACTCCATCTTTTACGCTTCTAAACAAATTTCTGCGGCTGCATCGTTCCCAGCTCGAGGCCTAAACAATGCAAAATGCGGTGCAGTTTCTGCACGTTAGTTTGTGAACATGCAGTACTTGCATCACGTACCACAGTTTGCTGATGAATAGTAAGTCGCACCCTGTAGCCCTCGCGAAAGTCGATAACCGAGCCCCTTCCCACCTGTCAGCTTTTGCACGTGTCTTCCAACTGGCCTTTCCAATACGGTTCGCTGTCTCGATAACACTCCAGTGGGATTCCTTAAGTACTTCATTGAGGTCGTCACCCAGGACACATTCGCAAATTTAACTGGAGTCGTTGGCCATTCACCATACCAGAAGCCAACACATTTTGCCCAATTTACTCGACTTCCTGTCGATTGACTAAATTGCCGAACACAATCGATGGCTTTTTTTATGCTCTCATAATCAACTGCGAAAACGGCTACGTCGTCCTCATAAGCCAGCAACTTAATTTTTGTCGTTTGTAGCCTAAAACCTTGAAAACCGTCATACTGTATTATGTTCAAACACAGTTCTATGTATATACCAAACAAAAGAGGTCTGAGGGGGCAGCCCCGGCGCACCGACCGTTTCACGCTTATGGGGGCCCTGAAACTCGTATTTATTATTAATCTAGTTGTGCAATTGGTGTATGCCATGACCATTCCCTTTCTGATGACTGATACAACATTCACTTGATCCAAAATTAAAAACAAAAGTTCATGTGCCACGCAATCAAAAGCCTTTTCCAGGTCTAAATTAAGTATAGCAACACGACTGTCTGTAATATTGCAACACTCCAGAACACATCTTGCTTTATGAATATTAGACATAATAGAACGGCCTTTGATGCCACACGTCTGATGAGCACCTACTATCACATTCATTACCCTTTGTAACAGCCTTGCTAGCACCTTCATAAATATTTTGTAGTCCACGTTCATGAGTGAAATCGGCCTGTAGGATCTAACAGTGTGAGATAAGCCAAAAGAAGGAGGTAGTGTTTTTAATTCATATGTGTTGGGCTTCCTCCTTCAGGTGGCGATGAGAGGAAAAACCTTGATGAAATCGGGGTTTCATTATGACCCGGTGGTTCTAACTCGCAAACATTCACGTTACTCGAGGAAAAGAGAAGGTTAACTATTTATTTACAACATAAATAAAACAAGAAGAAAGAAAGCAAGGAGAAAACCATTTACATGACTAAACTGTTGATCAGACGAATTAAGCCCCCGTTCTTCCCAGAGCGCTTGCCTTAAATCTCTCTGTCTCCGCCCTTAGCGCGGACAGCCACCAATAAGATTACAAGCGACACACCTCACCAATCAGTGGTTAGGGAAAGGAAAATAAGGTTTCCGCCAACTAATCGCAGATTGGGGAAAGAATATGGATTAAACATTTTGGAAAGGAGAGGTTGCAACCAAATACATAAACAGCACAAACGCGACCACCCTCTCCCACGGCACCCACGGTACAGCGGTTACCACCTCCCTAACATGTTTTTCGCACAAGCGACAAACATATGCCGACGAGACGATCACTAAAGTTGTTTACAGAACACACCGAAAGAGAAGAAGACAGTATTTACGGGAATAGTGGGTTTCCGGTCGCTAGGCTAATACTCGGCCGTATCTCGTGCATTCCCGATGCCTCAGCAACCCCTTGACAACGCACACGTGTCGACACCTGTACATGGTTAGGTTTCTTAAAGGGACTATGCAATAAATTAATTGAGATTACGTAAAACAAACAAGAGATAGGCATTTCATCACTCGTCACCCCAACGCAAGAATTTTTAAGCTAGCATAAATAACAACGAAGATATAGACGATTAAAAATTACACTCCTCCTCTCCCCCTAAACTCGTACACGCGGTGCACCAGACAAAAATAAAGAAAACAGGTCTGAGACTGGTACCCGCCTTTGATGTTGTTGTTGTTGAAAACTTTTATTGTCCAACAGAGAAAGACCACACCGCCTGGGCCGCTCTGTCTCACCCCCTTTACAGGGGAGAGAGGACTTAGGAGCGGCCCAGCCGCACGGGATGGTCGCATTCGATGCTGGCCGGGTTGGTTTCGCCGGCGGCCTCTTCTGCCAGTTGGACGGCGGTGATTTGGAGATCAGGGTCCGAGCTCCGCAACAAGGTTTCCCAGGCTTCCCTACTGCTAATGTTTTGCGCCCTGCCTGGGGAGTAAGCGCACTCCCAAATTATATGGTCGAGGGTTCCTCTCGCCCCACACTTTTTACATTTATCGTCCTCGCAGTCCGATCGCCTTTGAATACGTCATAAGATGACGTTCGCTTTGCAACTTCCGGTTGTCGCTCCTAGCCCCCCAGCAGCAGCGTCGGCGGCGTGGCGGCATCTCTCCGGTCTCTCTTCGCCTTCCTGGATTGCGGCGCGCGTCGTGTTTCTTTGCTTGTCGTCTGTTGTAGTTAGCAGTAATAAATCCGGACCTCGAGGTGCGCTGCTCGCTCTTACGGCCGTTATGGGCATCGAGCCCTATGCGTGCCCACGAAGAGCCGTGCGAGTGGCTCCGGAACTCCTGACTACCGATCAGACTGCCAAGCGAAGCTTTGAAGATAGTGCTGAGACCAAGCGGAGGAGTGGGAAGCATCCTCCATAAAATTGGAAGCCTGAACTTAGCCTGCGTGATCGCCCAGGCAGCTGGAGTCGACCTGATGGAAGCGGCGAAGGACACGGTTATCCCGAACTTAAAGCAGCAGTCCATCTTGATCGCTACCACGAATGAAGATAGGGCACGTAAATACTTGAGGATCAAGGGCCTGGCCACGAGCATGGACTCCGTCGTAGACGTCATGGCCTACGAGGTCGCCCCAGAAAACTGCGGGAAAGGTGTTATCCATGGGATAGACACCGCACACACCAGTGAACAGCTGAAAGAAATCATCAGAATGGATGAACGCAACCCGCCCATCCTGGGGGTGAGAAGATTCGGCAAGGGACAGACCATCATGGTCCTTTTTGAGGACTGGCGAGTTCCCATGCGGATTTTTATGTTGGGAATGAGTATGAGGTGCTACTTGTACCGAAAGAAATATGAGGTCTGTTACGAGTGTGGAAAACTGGGACACAGGGCCCAAACCCAAATGAGAGGACGTGCCGTGGATGCGGCCAAGAAAACCCAGAGAAAGAGCACGATTGTCATCCTGAGTGCCAACTTTGCGGAAAACCACATCTGTTGGGAGACAACAGGTGCAAGAACATCTATAGGATACCTTACCTCACGAAGAAAAGGATATGGGAGAAAACAGAAATACAACAACAACAGCACCAAAAAGAAGAGGAAGCAACTGGCAGCTTCGACAGGAGCCGCCCCAAGTCTAGAACAAAACCAGGCCACAGGGAGAGATCCAACTCGGAGTCCAGGTCGAGTTCGAAGCCAGGATCCAGGACCGCATCGAGATCCCGGTCCAAATCTGCAACCAGGGACAACGCTGCGGCGGATGCAGAGGTGACCACCACAGGAAGTGGGCAGAGCCTGGCGGCGACACGGAAAGGTCCTGGGCTACCGTCCAGGGACCCTACAAACCCCTGGGGCCAGCAGAATGGAGCAGAAGCCAAACGGGTGAGCTTTGCTAGCAGCGCCTCCCAGGCTATAAACCAAGAACTAGAGGAGCTAAAGAAAGCAAATGCAACACAGAGGGAGCTCATAACATCCTTAATTCAGGAAATTAAGGTGCTTAAAGCTCAGATCTCAAACGGCCAGGCTCTCCGGGATGCCGCGGCGACAGCTAGGAGACCAGCAGTGGAGGAAAACACTACGACAGGCCTGGTACAGAGTCAGCTGATTGCATGGAACAAGACGAGGCCAGACCCCCACCGCCAAAAAGGAAAAGTGGAGACTTGGGCCCATTAGAAAAACAAGTCAGAGATCAGGCAAACAAAAATAAGGAATACGAGGGATATTTTAAGATTTTTCAGGAACAGATAAAAGACATAACCGAAAAAATGCAAGCATTCTCGGCTGCGCTCAACAGTATCGGGACAAGCCTCGGGGCCAAAATTGTCCGAATAGAGGAATTTTTAAATGAACAAAATGGCAGGGAAACCCAATCACAGTAATCCCAAGGAAAGCCCGGAGCTTAAAGCTCTGTGGCAGTGGAACTGCAGAGGCTTTGCCAGAAAACGAACGCTACTGCAACAGTACATAACGATGTGCGGTGTCGAACCCATAGCCGTGGCCCTGCAGGAAACATCGAAAACAGGGGCGACAATAGCCGGCTATAAGTTTTACGGGAACGGGAAGACGGACTCCAGGGTGGCAACTTTGGTTAAAAAGAATCTGGCCGTCATAAAACATGACATAGAGTCCGAAGGACCAGACTCCGTCTTTGTTGAAATAATCACCGGAAGGAGGGAATCTAACCGCATTTTTCTTCTTAACGTTTACAGCAACCCAAGGCAGAAATTCAACTTAGAAGCCACTTTTAAGGAGGCAATCAAAATCGCAGGCAGATGTCCCTTAGTTATTATGGGTGATTTCAACGCGGCCCATCCGGAGTGGGGCTACAAGCAGGCAAATTCCAAGGGTCGGCAATTGCTAGAATGCATTCAAGACCTAGGAATCACACTGCATAACGATCCCTGCACGCCAACGAGAGAAGGATCAGGAGGAAAGGTGGATACTTCTCCGGACCTCACCCTCAGCAGAAACATTACTAAGGCAACCTGGGCCACCACAGGGCAGAACCTAGGTAGCGACCACATCATCATATCCCTCACTTTAGGAAAGGGCATCGCGGTGAGAAAATATAAGAAGCCAACCATCACGGAGTGGGATAAATTTAGGGCCGTAAGAGAAGCAGAACACATGGGCAGCATAACCGACATATGCGAGTGGACCACCCTGCTGAAAAAACACGTAGAGGACACTACAGTTGAGGTAGAGGACAAGGACGCCCCACAAAACGTGGACAGCAGGCTTCTCAGTCTTTTTCGGCAGAAAACGACCCTCGAGGAAAGGAAAAAGAAAAATAAGAACGACAGGCGGATAACGACGGACCTAAGCAAACTCAGCAGGGAAATAGAAAAGCATGCCTTTCAGGTATGCGAGCAAAATTGGCTAAACGCTTGCGACCAGATGGAAAAGGGAATGAGTCTGACAAAGACGTGGAATATAATCAGACACTTATTGGACCCAGATAAAACCAAATCAGAGGCAAGAGTTAGACAAACGAAAGTCAGGCACAGTTTCAACGGCACAGATGAACAACTATGCGAGCGTCTGGCAGAAGTATATATCAACCAGGAACCGGCTGGGCCTCTACCAGGATATGGTGGTGAGGACAACCCGGAGCTGGATGCATCAATCACGGAAGCGGAGGTGCGTGCTGCGTTATGCAATCTAAAAACTAAGTCGGCACCCGGCTCAGATGGCATTGGCAACAAGGTGCTTAAAAACCTTGATGATATATCCGTCACCAACCTCACGGCCTACATTGGGAAAGTATGGGAAACCGGAAAGATTCCCAAAGCCTGGAAACAGGCAGAAGTAGTATTTATACCAAAACCGGGGAAACCCGAGGAACTCAATAGTTTGCGACCAATCTCACTTACATCCTGTGTAGGAAAGGTAATGGAGCATGTAGTGCTCAACAGACTTTCCAGGCATATGGAGGACAATAACAAATGGCCACACGAGATGGTTGGCTTCAGACCAGGGTTAAGCACTCAGGATATAATGCTAAGACTAGAGCAGGATATAATCAGGAACCGTTCACATGAGTTGAAAGTTATATTAGGCCTAGACCTAACTAAGGCATTCGATAATGTTAGGCATGAAGCTATACTTAGAGGCATACAGGAAGCAAACCTGGGCCTAAGAACATACAACTACATAAAGGACTTTCTCGCAAACAGAGAAGCGATACTGAGGCTTCAGGATGCAAAGTCGGAACCAATTAAGATAGGGGGGTCCGGCACGCCACAAGGGGCAGTACTATCCCCATTTCTTTTCAATATAGCAATGAGAGGACTCCCACCCCTGCTCAACAGAATTAGCAACCTCAAATTCAGCTTGTACGCCGATGATATAAATCTTTGGATCAGCGAACCTGGTACGTTCGAAGCCAGAGATAAGCTACAACAGGCTGCAGAAATCATTGTTAAATATGCCAAAGAGAGAGGGCTGGCCTGTTCTCCTCAAAAATCAGAGGTTCTGGTGTACGCCAAAGGAATATACGGACCTAAGCCAGACATCAACATCATAGTTGAGGGCCGCAAGGTTCCCAGAGTTGAGCAAACCAGAATCCTTGGTTTCTTCATCAATTCCAAAGTCAAGAACGCTAGCACAATAAAGAAACTAGAACAGTATACAGATAAGATAGCAGGGTTAATTAGAAGAATAGCTACCAAAGGAAGGGGGTTGAAGGAGCGGAACCTGCTCAGGCTCACGCAGGCTTTCATCACAAGCAGGATCTGCTACGCCACCCCCTTCATGGAACTTAACAAAGGGGAGGTAGACAGACTGAATATAATCATTAGGAAAAGTGTAAAAAGAGCCCTAAGTTTACCTGTAAATACATCCACTGAAGAACTAGAAAAAATGGGGGTTCATAACACATGGGCGGAGCTTAAGGAAGCAGTTAGAATTTCACAGCTTGAACGACTTAGCAAAACCCGGACAGGCAGGAAAATTATGGAATGGGTGGGGGTACAGCCTGACAGCAAAATAGAAGGCAAGGTAGATATACCTCTCGACATCAGGTCCAAAATAAAAATTCCTCCCATACCGAAAAACATGCACCCTCAGTTCAACAAAGATAAACGAAAACATAGGGCCAAGGCTATGGCAAAAAAGTTCAGAGAGCTGCCTGTTGAGGAGGTAGCATACGTAGACGCTGCTGGGGGTCTGGAGGGGGCTGCGGTTTCGGCCGTTGTAGACGGTCAGGGAAAACCCCTGATCACAGCCTCAGTCAGAACCCAGAACACGGAAACTGCTGAAGAAGTGGCGGTGGCGCTTGCCCTGGCAGGATCTTTGCGACAGTAAATCCACTGTCAGAAATTTTAGTAAGGGCTTGGTCTCTTGGGAAGCCAAACGCATTCTGGAAAGCATGCCAAAACAGGTCTGCTGCACTATTCTGGATACCAGCACATGAAGAGATAGCTCGTAACGAGGCCGCTCACCTGCTAGCCCGAGCAACCTACATCCGGGCAGCAGCGGAGCAACCGGTCTGCCCAAATCTTAAGGATGCCCCAATCACGTACAAGGAAATTACGGATGGTTACAAATTAGGAAGAAGAATATACCCTCCTCCAGACGTATCCCTTACTCACAAAGAGGCGTATATCTGGAGGAGGATCCAAGCAGGGGTATACATATCGCTAGTCAAAATTGCTAAGAACCCAGGTGACGAAAAATGTATCGACTGTGGAGAAAGGGGTACACTAAACCACATTACTTGGGAATGTCTTAGCTCACCAGGGGCTAAGGAAGAAATAAATAGTTTTGAAGTCTGGGAGGCGCTGCTGCGGAGCGAGGACCCCAACGCGCAGCGCAAAGCCACCCGCGTGGCGGCTGAGGCCGTGAAGCATCAGCTACACCGTCCTCAGCCGACGGCCTCTTCTCCTAATCGGGCTTAGGCTTCGGCCGAGCCTGAGAGGGGGTAATGAGACCACCATCTGCCGGAAATAAAGTTTTTCTGAACTGAACTGAGACGGGGCTCAACTCGCGTGGTCACCGCGCGGCCGCGACCACCAAGGCTAACTCCCGCTCCTCCCGCTAGGGGCGCTGCAGCCGAGCACGTGGTCTGACGTCACGCCAGCTGTGAAGAAACGGGGCTCAAATCGCGCGGTCGCCGCGCGGCCGCGACCACCAAGGCTAACTCCCGCTCCTCCCGCTAGGGGGCGATTGTCGTCGCGGCATTGTATAAAAGAGCCCCGCTCCTCACGCCGAGGCAGTCATACAGCGAGATGCCGCCTACAGACAGGGAAGCTCGGCGGACTGATGAAGAACGAGAAGAACGACTCGCCAAGCGTGGTGCCCAGTATGCAGCTCGACGACAACGTTCCTCTACGGAAACAACGGTAAAGGAAGAAGTTATGAGTTTGCCCGACAGTGCTTCTACCAGTTCGGAGCGCCGAAACGCAACCAAACGGCAGATGCGTGCTCAAGAAACTCCCGAACAGCGACAGCAGCGGCTTGAAAAGGAGCGTGCGACCAGAGCATTACCAAGTATAACCAAGTGTCACCAGGCTATACCCTTTCACAAATCTATTATGCTTCGCATCCTAGGCTTAACCTTAGCTAAGCGAGGCCATTTTTTTATATCTAACAGTAAGAACATTGCCTTGAAAATCCCATGCAAACGTAAAGACCCTTTTGGTCACGTTCATAGAAAACGTCCGATATATCGAAAGCGCGGCGTGCCCTGGAAGTAGCGCTTTATACCTAAGGGTCAGTCCACACCAAATGTCCCAGACGTTGCGCTCGAATATCTCCAATTTGTTAAAAAAAATTCATGGAAACTTGTCCTAATGTGTGCAATCAAAGCCTGAAATATTTTTGCCGAAAAAAACTACAGAAATAAGCGGCCACGTATTTCACTGGATTCGCACTCGCTTGCGTGACACATCGTTCTTCGCCTTGACAGAGGCTGCGGACTCAGTCACACATGAAGTGACGTGCCTCAGGGTAAAGCACGCAGCCCTATTGTTGCTTTATTCGGTCTTTTCGACTTGCTGCTAAACTCAGTGCAGATTTCACTACACGGTAATGATATTTAGTAGCGTTTGTTTAGCGGGTAGTTGGCGCATGATTTAAGATGGACTACTGCACAACGCAACACAAAGCAGAAATCACGGTGGACGGGACAAGCGTTGTCCCTTCTGCCTTAAAGCGATTTGTTTTTCGTGTTGCGCTATGCAGTAGTCCACCTTAAAACGCTAATGACATTTGCATTTGAGAATCCAACCTGAGAAGCCCGCTAGTTCATGCGAGTTTACAAGGTTACAGCTATATGTATCGTCTTACCTTCGTTTCCAAGGTCTGGAGAGAGATGTCCGCGCTGAAAAGTGTCGTCTCCTATACGTATACGCAGCATAATGGCTCCGCACGCCGAGTCTTTGAGTGAGCGAGCAGTTTCTTATATACAAAACGCACAAGTTTCTAGGGATATTCGTCGATCGAGCTCCCATTTGCTCGGAGTCTCTCTCCCTTTTGCATAAAAGGAATTCAACATAATTTACTCAATAATTCACCGATGAAATGCGGTATATATAGAGTACATTGCACATAAGTTTTCTGTGTTTTACAAACTTTGATACGTGCTTCATAATGGGATTCTGTGAACTTCCTCAGTTCATGACTTACTTGTGCACTCGACACTCAGAAATGGCATCGCATTTCACCAACGAACTAGCCAGCACCCCCCCCCCCCTCCCCATATTTACGTTTTCCGGGCGATTTCTTCGTCAGAGAGTTTACGCTTTGGCGGCATGGTAACAACAAATGAATTGAAAGCAAACTGTCCAAATTTTAAATGCGTAACGCGCATACATCAGTGGAGAACTTTGACCGATGATTCTATATCCCACATTCTTTGGGACTCCCCTGCCTACAGTGCCGAAAGGCAGTCGCTCTGCCGTGCGCTGAAGCGTCTAGATGCACGACCATTGGCACAAATGAAGATTCTCGGCCACTGGCCGCGGCGATCGTCGGCGGTGAGGGCCTCCAAGGCACTGCTCCGCTTCTTGCCAACTTCTGGCCTGCACGATAGGTGGTGACTTTAACGAACGCTGACTTTTCATAGTGACTCTCCTTTCTCTTTCATTTTTATCCCCACACCCCTTTCCCCCGTGTGGGGTAGCAAACCGATTATCCTTCCGGTTAACCTCCCTGCCTTTCCTCTTCTTCCTACTCCTCCTCCTTGTCCGATAATTAATCACGCGCTCCTGTATGGAAACAAAACTTTTCAAGCGAAAGCTTTACTACGCCAGCCAGCAAGCCATTTTGGCTCGTCGCGCCGTATGCCGTATGTCGTATGCGTATGTAGACTGCGGCGTTTCCTAGCAACTCAATGTTAGCTTGCACACACTAAACATAAATACCCACGAGAGCAGCAGA
Organism: Amblyomma americanum; assembly: GCF_052857255.1. Classification (NCBI taxonomy): domain Eukaryota; kingdom Metazoa; phylum Arthropoda; class Arachnida; order Ixodida; family Ixodidae; genus Amblyomma; species Amblyomma americanum. The sequence goes on from NC_135497.1 coordinate 248,774,007, forward strand.
TTGGACAGCCGTCGCCGTAGCTCAGTTGGTAGAGCACCGGACGCGATATTCGGAGGTGGTGGGTTCGGATCCCACCGGTGGCATGGTTGTTTTTTCTGCTGTTTTATATGTAATTTTCTTTAAGCGATAGATCAATTCAGTTATTATTGTCCCACTGATCAGCATTACACATTAAAAAATTAAACATTCCCCTATGCACCTTGGTTTCGGTGACTGTTGGCTCTCTTCATATATATATATATATATATATATATATATATATATATATATATATATATATATATATATATATATATATATATATATATGCACTTCGCCTCAGTGTATTGTACTCGATATGGGGTGCGCGAAAGAAATGCAACAACAAGAGAACGAAGTGACGAAGAGACAACGCGCTCAAGAGATGCCAGAAGAACGCGCCGCACGACTCGAGAAGCGTCGTAACGAAGATGCGGCTAGAAGAAGTCGTGCCACTTCCCGGAGTGACTCTTCAACTGCGGAAGAGATCGGTTCGAGTTCTCGAGAGCGTCGGAATGAGACGCTGTGTAGACGACGTGCCGAGGAAACGAAGCTTTCGCAATTCAACTACGGTTAACCATAGCTAAACCACAGCCAATTTTTTTTTATTTTATCGTGCTGGCGCCTTCGCATTGGACGACTGAACCGCGATAGTCCTCGGGTTCTCTCTCTCCATCTCTCTCACTTGCAATTGGCAGCTAGCTCCGTTTTTTTGTGCCTGTGTGTTTGTTTTTGCTCTCCATGCTGCCGGTACCATGACAGTTTCTCGCGTCTGCGCCGCGCTAGCTTCCAGCCTACTCCAGTGCAGCAGCCAGCGGCATGCGCGGCTTGCTTCGAACATATTTACATATCCATACATGATGTTTCCGGCTATTACAGAGCGAGGACTATTGCCATGCCGCATGCCTCTTGATAGCATACGCTATGCACTTTCGCCCCTGCTTATCGGTTGACACATCGAGTGTCTCAAGTGCCCAGTAATCTGCGTAAGCTACTGCCTGAGTATGCATAAGTATACACATCGGTTCACTAAGCTTTAGACGAGCGGCCTGGTATATTCGATCTGACTGCATAGAGTGCAACGCAGCGCCATCAAGGACGAGACTGACAACAAGACCTGCACATGTGTCGTCGTCTGTGTCGTCCTTGTCCCCGATGCCTTGCACACAACAGTTATACAGTGTGACTTTTAGCGTTTACAGATTTTTATTTTACATACGGTAAGAGACACGTCGGTGCGCTCTGCGCAGGTATACTGTACAACAAGGAGGACATTGTATACAGGTGCGCGGAGAAGTAAACGGAGCATGCAATTGCCTTCTAAAATTTGTCACCATTTGCCTAATTGAAACTCGCAGCTATGTTATGTGCGTGCTGGTAGTGGACACGCACTTTTTCTCATGGATAAATAGTTTTTCTTCATTTCCTAAAAGGAAAGCATGATTGACTTTTTTTTTTCGAAAACTTACCACGTGACTTAAGAGGACATAAGCTAGAGTGGGTTGTGGAGGCTATCCTCTTCCAGAAACCTGAGCAGTATCCGGCTCTTAGTGTTGTCCGTCAAACTCAAGGACGGCTGTTCCTCCCTAGTAGCCGCAAGTACGGCTCCCAGTAATCGTCTTATTTTTGAGTCCTGCGTTCCTGGCACGTCCACAATAGGTGGCGAAGATCCACCTCAGCAGCCGGCGTGGAACATCTGGGACATGTGTTCGGCACTGCATCTTCTTGAGAGCCCCATCGGCAATTCACCGATGGAGTAAGTGCCGCACCAGCCCTTATCCTTCTAAGTGTCCCTCCTCCAATCTCATTAGGTTATGAGGGAGGGGGTAAGTGCGCGGGGGAATCAGCGCACATGTGCTTCACCTTATACAGGACGACAAGATGCGAAGAGTGGAGCTGACACCGAAAGGGAGGCTAGTGGGGAAGACATTCGTATTTGTAGTTTGGTGTGAGGATATCTGCTTTCTTCTTGTCAACATTTTATCTTCTTGTGAAAGCATCTGGATGTGTTTCATTATTTTCGTCTTGAGAGCATGCATTTCCTGACTTAATCTTAGTGTCTTTGTAACTCTTTTGAGTTGTTTAACAGCCGCTAACGTGTAGATATCGGCTTTTGCTATAGGCGCTATGTTATTTATAAACTCCATCGCATCACGGATACGGTAAAGCTCCATCACAAGCAGGTGCGGGTGGTCCGAGACGTATTCATGATTTGTTATTAACTTAAAATGGCACAACGTGCTCCATTTGCTCATGCCCGCACCCCCACGTGATAGAGCTCGATAATTAGACAATTAATTAACTGAAATTACCCAAATCAACTATTTTCTTTTTATTTTAGGAGGCAGGATTATATTGCGAAATTGAAGGCCGTCAAATTCGAAGATGAGCCCAGTTTTTAAATTTCATTTATCTCCAATGCGATCCGAGCTATCGAAAGTAAAAATTACGCATTTCAGAGCTCGCTCAGTGGACTTTTTCGCGCTACATATTTATAAAATAGTGTCGCTGCGCGTAGCATCGTTACCGAATTCACGTTAACTGCTTATGCGTCGTATAATACACACACGGCGTCCGTATTTTCTGCATTGGAAATGCTAGAGACAGTATTTTGTAAATGTGCAACGCAGAAAAGAAGCTTTCAAATGCATATTTTTGACGTCCGATATTTCGAAGCACATTGCCGATTTGGGAAATATAAAAACTGGACTCAGCATCGATGTTGACGGAATTCAATTCCGCCTTATAATCTTGCCCCATAAAACTAAAAATACAAAGTACATTATCTAATTTTAGTTAACTAATCGTCTAATTATTCAGTTCTATCGTGCTCATAATATCCGTTTTAATGTACAATTGACCTGCACATACCGCACCGACGGCTCCCACACAGCTTTCAAAATAAAAAAATCCGCAAATGAAGGGCGTTCAGCAGTTCAGACATATATGACCATTTGGTTTCAGACGTGTGCCCAGCTTTCCACTCCAGAGCAGTGAAGTGACGGAATCATAGCTTGAGTCGCTTTGGGAGGTTAAAACCCCATAAACCAAACCTATCCGCGTTGGCAATTCTGGACCCAGCACACAACACACCGCAGATGTCAAGCACACACCAAAAGCACACCACTGACACAGCACACCAAATTGCACTTACGGAACATTGACACACCACAGTCGTTGTCCGTACGGTGGCCATAATACACATGTCAGCGTCCACAACACACTCCTATGTATAAGCATATAACAACAACAACCACAACAAACCCCACAACAACTCCAAAAAGATACATCCCAGAGATAGCTAGAGCCGTTTAGTTGGCTCCATCTGTACAGGGATCTAATTTGCAACATGTGACCTCCGTTTAGTCTGGCACATCCGAAAACACATCCCCCTTGATTTGTAGTATAGCTGTGATTGTCTATCTGCATTCAAATTGGGGTTTATTAGTTTCTTATCTCATCCTACACTTTGCCTCCCACTGCACGTAGGCACCTCGGCAGCATAATCTGTCTCTTCGGCCACTACCGAGCATGCCACCCCGTGGGCGTACCGTACCGGACCTCTTTCCTCGAATTTTTTCAACATACTTACATGGAAAACCTTCTTAGTGTTATTTACAATACTTCATAACCCATGTCATTTTCCCTCTGCGCCACAAGGTAAGGGCCCCTCCACTGCATCAGTAACTTATTATGATCCATGCGTAGCAAGATGAGAACCCTGTCGCCCGGATTCAGACTTCAGTGAGTGGCTTTCTTCTCATTGTAGCCCTTATAGCGTTCGCGCACCCTTTCCAGGTCATATGTACAAGCCTGCATGTTTCCTCCAACTTGTCCCAAAACTCTTTATTGGCCCAGAGCTCCTTGAGTATTTTAAGTGGACCTCTAACGCCTCTCCCATACAACATCTCGAAGGGCCAGAAACCAATACTCATTTGCGGTGCTTCGCGGTAAACGAACAAAGCGCTGGGAGATATCTATCCCAATCAGTAGGTCTCTCCCGGCACCCTTTCTTGATCATATTTTAGAGGGTGCCGTTGAACCGCTCTACAAGTCCATCATACACATGAGATGGTATGGTGTTGTTAGTAACTGCCTTACTGACAAAAGTCGGTTAACCTCCTTCATTAGTTCCGACGTGAAGTTCGAGCCCCGGTCACTCAAAATTTCCCTCGGGAACCCGTATCGCGAGATCTCCACAAGACCCTCCACCACTGGGATACTGTCAATAGTCTTCAATGGTAAATAGCGTCAGGATAACGAGTGGCCACGTTAACCAGAGTAAGCACATATTCATTGACTCTGGCGGAAACTGGAGAGATTGGTCCCACAATGGGATTGGTCCCACGGTAGGTCGATGGCTGGCATCTTGCCCAGAGGTACGGGACCAACTCTTCCCTTCGGAACTGTGGGCTGGCGCACGTCACATGAGAGAACAAACCGTTTATCGTCACTCGATCTGAACACCTGGCCAGAAGAACTCCTTGGTGATTCTAGACGCCCGTTTTTTGAACACCCTGGTGTCCGACCATAATGGCGTCATGTCCTAAGCGTAACACTGTCTCTCGCATATCTCTTGGTAACACAAGCTGTTGGACCCGCCTTCCTGAACTAAATATGCATTCCCTGTGCAGAATACCATTTACCAATTGATACTCGAATGACGTACGACTCCTCTTTCTTCTCAATTTTTCCCCGACTCTTTCCAAGCAGGCTTTCAAGCTGGAGCCTTCTTTTTGCTTATTTGCAATTTCGCCCGGTGTTGTGCTCAGACACATCGTAACGGGAGTAGAGAGCGGACACTGCGTTGCTCGGGCTGTCACTTGAGCTGTTGTCTCCACTGCCGACGAGAAACTGACTGTCCCATCACACGTCTGAGCTGTCGTGGGCCTTTCCTCCTTTGAGTGTTCTTCAACGTCGAGCATCCTGCACTCGGGATCGGGGTCTTCGACATTTCTTGCACCCGTAATGTTTCCCAATATGAGATCGTAGATGGGTTGCGCTTCGCATTTTGCCACTACCTGTCCAGTATAATACGACGTGGACATTAGAATCCTGGCTTCAGGAAGGTACCTTACGTGCTATCTGCAATAGTGACGGTCGACGCTTCCCCTGCAAGATCCTCGTCCTTCACCAGGCATCTCTGAACCAAAACTGTGTTGGCTCCGCTGTCTCTAAGCACCAATATAGGACGGTCCCCTATTTGCCCAACCACCACAGGAATTGCTGCTTTCGACTTGGGTGTTCCGCTCACCACCTCATTTTCTAGCGGCATTTGCTCTCCTTTTAATTAGCTGGGGAACTTCAGGTGGTGTGACAAGTTCTACCCTAGAGTCGACAACGCATGCAGCTCGGTCCGGCGTTCTATATCGGCACTCATCCACAGTGTGTCCTCTCCTCTTGCATCCTTGACACACAACCTGTGTCTTTTGGGCATACTGGTCCGACAGTCACTGCACGTGTCCCGCCTTGCCACAGAGGAAACACCTTACTGGCGCCTTGGATGCACCGCCATATGCTCTTGGTTTTGTCGCATCGGTCTCTAGGTCCTTTTGTGTTTCCTCCTTTGCCTTGCTCATATTTCTCAGCCCTTGAGCCTCGAGGAATTGGTCTGCAGTGTCGGCGAACTCTTCCAATGAACACAACTTTCTTTCTTTCAGGAATAGCGGTATAGCTTTGAACTGCAACATGACAAAAATTGCTCTGTGACCAGCTTGTCACGCACCCCTTCAAAACTCTTTTCGTGTTTGACATATCAAGCCACCTATAGAAATAGTTGGTCAGCCTGCAGGAAAACTGCTTAGCGGTTTCAGTATCCTCAGGTTTCGCGGTGCGAAATCTCTCACGAAAACCCTCCTCATAAGCCTTAAACTTTGGAGGAGTGCCTTCTTGACTCTCTCGTAGCCTATGGAATCAGCAGCAGGCATTCTCCGAAACACACTCAGTGCCACCCCGACTAAACACATTTATTTCAAATTTATTTGAATTACCCTCATGGCCCAGCGGGCATTATTGAGGGGAGTGGAACAAGAAACACAGATAACAGGAAATTAAAATACGTTCATGGGTTACAGCATATATACTGCACTGTACTGAGTTGTACATATTTCAGGAATTGTGCACATCCATGAAAAGCTGCAGAAAAAAAACGAAGAAAGAAAACAAGAACTAACTAATCACAAAGCTACAAATCAACAAAACAGAGTTCATGTGGGACTGCGAACCGAAGGGCACACATATCATGAACAAGAAATGCAGGCGCTTAACTATTTCTTGAAATTCTCGAGACCGTTGGTGAGTGCCACATCTGCTGGCAAGTAATTCCACTCGGATGATGTAGTTGGGATGAAAGAATTTAAGCGAGCGGTAGTGTGACAAGGTGGAACGCCCACTTTGCGTGAATGGTCAACGCGCGATGAAACATAAGTGGGCGGAAGGAGCAAAGCGTTTTTCAAAACAGGATTCAGATTGTAGATCTTAAAAAAAAGACAGAGTCGTGAAATTTTTCATTGTTTTTCAGTGTTTTTCATTAGTGTGACACTTGATGTGCGGTCATAGTTGTGGAGGATAAAACGAGCGGCACGCTTCTGAACAGCTTCCAAAACAGATATAAGGGACTTAGCTTGAGGGTCTCATATCGACGCGGCGTATTCAAGCTTTGAACGGACCAGTGTTTTATAAAGGAGTTTGACTGAAATGGGTGCACTCGAAAAGTTTCTTTTTATGTAACCAAGCATACGGTTAGCGTTTCCAGTAATATATGTAATATGCTGGTTCCAGGATAATGTTGATGTCAGATGTACACCGACGTATTTATACGAGGTAACCGGGGCTAACGAAGCATTGTTGATGCTGTAAGAGGCTGGTGGCGAGACGCCTTTACGTGAGAAGCGCATGGATTAGCATTTTGATGCGTTTAAAGTCATTTTCCATTTAGTACAAAGCTGCACAAGCTGCACTAAAGGTCTCGTTAAGGATGTCAGCGACGTTAGCGCTTGAAATAGGGTTTGACTGAGGGTCAACGAGGGGTATAAGTGACTGGTCTCGTTTATTGACACTACTCCAAAATTTCTTTGGATTGCTCGTTAGAAGCGTTGGCAACGTCACATTAAAGTAGTAGTGCTTCGATTCCTCCAAGACTTCTTGTAACTGTTAACAGTTTTTTGGAGCGCTGACCAGTGCTCACGCTTTCCAGAAGACTTAGCCTTGCGGAAAAGCCTCCTTTTTTTGTTTGCCAGGCGTTTAAATGAGCGGTTGTACCATAGATAGTTTCAGTTAGTTAAAAGCTTTTTTCGAGAAATATACAAGTCAATCAACTTGCAAAGCTTATTTCTGAAAAGCTGCCAGTTGGTATTTACGGATCTTTCGTTGAATTTTGCCAGAAATTGGTCGAGGAAGACTTCAAGTGCTTTATTGATTGCTGTGTAATTTCCTTTAGCATAATCATATATTACTTTTATATTGTTATGTGACGTTCGAGCAGGGAAGTTCAACATGACATGTAATAAAGAACGATCGCTTATACCTGGTAGATAGGTAATATTGCAAACAGTATCAGGGGCTGTTGTTAGCAACAAGTCTAATACACTAGATGTTAAAGATGTGACCCTCGTAGGCTGCGTTATTACCGGAGTTAAACAAAAGTCGGAACAAAGATTTACAAAATTAGAGGATTCTGACGAAGAGTTGATAGTGGTATACGAAACGCTAGGCCAGGTAATATTAGGAAAATTAAGATCACCAAATAGAAAAACAGGAAGATTTGGAAATCTGGCACACACAGCGATTAGCGCGTCATTTAGGTTGCTGCAAAAACCAATCCCAGTAGAGGGCGAATGGTAGCATGGTCACAATACAAGTTTTTGATATTAAGTCGTAATCTGCACACATAAAAACTCTAGTGTCGTAAGAATATCAATGTGAAGGCTATCTCAATGCAGGTTATGCTCAATGCCGTGGCCCATACACTACACTCCCAGCCTTGCCCCAAAGCTATCCGCTCGAATCGTTGCAGGTATGCGTCCAGATCAACTCTTAGCTTTGTCATCAAAAGGAGCCATCAGCTTTCTTGGGCAACCTCTGACCGGTCTAGGAGATTCTGTACCTGCTAAGGAACGCTGATCATTGTCCGTGATCTCCTCATATCCTCCCGCGACATGCGCATGACATGGCCCCTTTAATTGAGAATACCTATGTAATCTGCGATTTACTGATGACATTGCCTTGCTAAGTCGCTCAGGACATGAACTGCAAAGCATTATCAATTAGTTAGGCAAATCAGAACGGTGGATCTAAAAATTAACATGCAGAAAACCAAAGTAATGTTCAATACTTCAATAGTCTAGCAGTGTTCAATAGTCTAGCAAGAGAACAGCAGTTCACAATTGGTAGCGAGCTACTGGAAGTGGTAAGGGAATAGATCTGCTTAGGGCAGGTAAAGTGACAGCTATACTCCGTTTCAAACACCATGTGCAACGCTGTCAGAGCTAGCGCTCTTGTTTACGCTGCCTACATCCACGACCAAAAAGTAGTCGTTATTTGTGGTGAGCTAAACACAGTAAATACTTTGCCTGTAGGCTTACCACATGACACAATTATTGTGATCTTGACTAAATGCACTGTTATTGCTGTTAAAACGCGTTCGCTTTCTCGTGCCATAGGCCACTCGGGCACAGAACAAGCGCGGAGTAAAACGCCTTTCTTTTGAAGCGAAAAGCTTCACTACGCTAGTCAACACCGCGCTTCGCGCGAGCCGGCGTATGTCGGAGCACGAGTGACGTCACGCACGGCGCAGGTCGCCGCCGCCGACTCCGTCGCCTTCTCTCTCTCTCCCTAGTCGCACCGAGCCACAGGTGTTTCACCACTGCGCAGTGCCGCGCCTTTCCTCAAAATGCAACTTTCAGTTTTCTCTACCCCTCCCTCCTCTATTCCTTCCTTTACGGCACGGTTCGGGTGAGCCGACGGCGTTCATAGAATTCATTTGCATTGACAACTTTGCAAAGGCTGTTCATTTTCACGAAAGGAAAGGCGCACAACCGGCTTCATGGTCAATGGAGACCTCAATCTCGCTTTCATGTATATGGCGTCAAATGCCTGCTTTGATTGCTTTCCGCACACTGGATAGGCAGCGCGCCCTCCCTGCCACCCTGGGAGGTCGCGTGCAGTTAATGGTTGATCGCGAGAGATTAATCACCAAATGAACGCTGCTGCCTAGGTGCCGCATGTCAGCCACAACGCTGTCAGCGCTAATTTGTTCATTCCACATCTCTCTCTCACACCACGAATCAAAGCACGAATGAGGCGTCCACATATCCAGGGAGCCAGTTATGCGCTCTTTCTTTGCTCAAAGCCATCGCCGTCTAGAACATTGTCAACGCCAACGAACACAGTGGACGCCAATATCTTTCGCTTTGTATATCCTGGATTAGCTCAGGTAATCTAGATTTTTATTTTCCCGTCCGGACTACTTCCGTACCTTTCACAGCGTTGCACCTGATGTATGAAACGGAGTATAATCCGGATCATACTATAGAAGGATAAGAATAGGGTGGAGGGCATATGGCAGGTTCTCTCAGATCACGAATGGCAGTTTACCATTATTCCTCAAGAGGAAAGTGTGAAAATTGAAAATTGGTTTTTGGGGAAAGGAAATGGCGCAGTATGTCTCTCACATCGGCGGACACCTGAACCGCGCCGTAACGGAAGGGATAAAGGCGCGAGTGAAAAAAGAAAGAGACGCAGTAGTGGAGGGCTCAGGAATGAATTCGACCACCTGGGGGATCCTGGAACTTTCCTGTCCATCTGCTTGGTCTGCTGTCGCGCACGGCACATCACTCACGTGACCTTTTCGTCCGCGCTCCGGTCTAGTAGACCGTGGTTACCGCTCCAAACGAGATGCTCAGACAAGACACCCCACCGAGGTACGGCCTCTTGGTGGGTACACAAATAATGGCAAGGTTTCACCGCAAGATTTTAGGCGATTTTCAGTGACAAATTAAAATTATACATCTTTTCTTTCCTCCGATATCGCACACTTCTCCATTCTTACAATATGGCATGTTCTTTTCGAATATGAACTCATGACACGTGTTTCGGAGAGTTAAGAACGTCGAGGCAGGGTATACAAGGCACGGCTTTCCTTCTCAGAAGCTGCTGTTTCTCTGAAAAGGGTACTGGAGTCTAAAGTCTCTAACTCCGTAGCTCCTGCAATGCGCGACTAAGTCCTCGCACAACAGCAAACCCGAAAGGGTTCACGCAAATGCCAGGGAGGAGTACACAGAACGCAAAGAAATAAGTTTTATTTTGAACATAACGACGCTTGGCAGCTTGCTCGTGGAAACCAAGGTCCGCCTGCACGGGCCACAGCACCTGCACACCTGCCACCCCCAACAAGGGACACCCACCCATGCCACACTGCTGCTACGTGTGTAGTGGGTTTGCGCGCAATGTGCCCTATGGCCAAATCCACCAGTCATTGACACGAAGCGCAAGCCTGGCGATCGAACCGAACTAATGACTAGTGAAGCTGGCTGCTCTAGTGGCACTAGACTGACAACCGCTATTCCCTGTGTAGTGAAGTGTACAGAGACGAGCAATGAAACTATTCGTGTTGGGAATCTTGCAGCCATGAGCTCTCTCTCTCTCACACACACACACACATACGCGCACACAAGCATCCATTCACATTTGTTTGCCCCGTGTCAAAATCGTGTAAGAACACTAGAAACCCCACCAATTCCCCATTTATTTCATGTTGTACATGGCAAATACAGAGCAATACAAGTACATTTAGAACACACAGTTAAGATTAAAACCCGAAGACCCTAGCAGTTAACCTACAAATATTAAAAAAAGCTTTGAACGTCAAAGGGCACTGAGCGAAATTTGCAAACGAAGAGGAGTCTTCACTGATGCTTGAACCAATCGCACGATGCAAAAATTGCGCGCGACGCGAAAACCGAACGCGTGAAGACCGCAGGCTAGAAGTGACGTGGCCAGGCACCCTCAGAAAACCAGGACGCGAACGCAGCTTGTTCAGGGCGGCTCCAGGATCCAGAAAACCGAAAGCGCATCGGGACTAAGCGCCGATGATTGAACGACACATGACACCCGACAAATGACTGGACGTCTTCTGGGAAGCCTCCGTGCGGGAAGCAGCAGGCGAAAATAACTTTACTGCTGTGTAATTTGTACAGAGTATGGCGATACAGAAAAATGCAAAACATTGAGTCTAACAGCTCCCTAGCAGAGTTACAAAATAAACGGTGGTCTCGGAACAAAATGAGAACAAAGCGTTTCAGAGTGAAATTACAGCCCAAAGACAGGGTAGCTTAACCAGAGACCGGGTTTCAGTGGGGCCCGATGCAATCGTGGCATGTGCACAGCCCCCGGCGTTGCAAGCAAAGCTGAACCCCGAATCCCCACAGAGGCTAGGATAACCGTGGGGCAAACGTGACGCAGAAAGAAAGGTGGAGGTGGCTTGGGTGGTCAGGGACGGGATACGTACCATGAGATGGTGTCGACTGCTGATAACCGGACGGGCCGGCGATAGCAGGAACGCCAGACGCGTCCGTGGCCGCCATGGAGGTGGACGCGCCGTCGCCGGATGACGCGGCGGCAGGGGAGGCGGCGGCCACAGGTGCTATGGTCTTGTCATCGTATGGTGTTAAACTAGTTGGCGACGGCTCGATGTCTACTGCAAATGACAAGTTACGAGGCGGTGTCAGTAACAGGGCCGAGAAACTTAAGCAAAACTTTGTTTACCTTGACTCGTGATAGGAATGTCTGAAGGCAATGAAGGTTGAGCAGGAACAAGTGCAGAGTTGCCGGATGTGGACCCTGTGTGATGAGACTGCTGTGACTCGTCCCCTAGTGCTTGTGACGACGAGGCAACGTCCGGGAACACTGGAACCTGAGAAGAAATAAAAAAAGGCGTATCGTAAGAACTAAGAGCATGTTTGGCAATCGTTACGGGCACAGACTCTTAAACGGGGAGCACAGCGGCAAGAGGTCACCTACGCTCTCGGTCGTCGCAGATTCTTCCATAACGTCCAAAGGCTCCACATCGAAGTCTGCATCGTCGCCCTCCCCCACGTCGTCACCAATCGAGTCCTGAGTATGCTGAGAGATGCTGGCCTGAACACTTGAACCGTGACGAGCGCCTGAAGGCACGGCAGTAGACGACGCCATATTGGAAGCCCGACTCGCAGGAGACGCGGTGTGAGGGTCGGTCATGTGATCACTAGACATACTACCGTCGTCAATAATTTCGGGACTATCGGGCACCTTGATACGCGTCGCCGGCGGAGCGTCTTCAGAGTCGCTCTTGTTGGAGTCGCTAGGTGAGCGCCGCCGAGGCCGGCGGCTTCTCTTTCGTTTACTGAGCGGCGGAGCTTCGGCACGCGGCGAACCCACGGGTCCAGAGTCCGCAGCACCGTCCACACTGGTCACGAGACCCCTGACCTTCAGAGTCTCGGCAGTCTTGAGGAGCGCCATGAGATCTTCCTGCGACACGACTACCTCACCGCGGTACATGAACTCGACTATCGCCCTCAAGTCCACGTAGCGCACGTCCTTCAGTATCACAATAGGGTGCTTGCAGGGATTCTCGGCAAAAACAGCTTGAAAAAAGGGGCTGCAGGCGGAGAGGACCATCTTATGCGCCTTCAGCGAGAGACCTTCGCACGCCAGCGTAACGTCCACCAGCGCTTCGTTTGACAGCATTTGATAGAACACGGCCAGCATGTTCGACTGGTGGTTGTTCCACTTCAGGCAGAACTGTTGGGATCCCATCTTCGTCCGAAGTGGTTGCGTGGCTGCAAAGGAAAAAAATTGCTACACCCACCCGTAGAACAGCCATGCGGCACTCAAATCTGCCATGACGCGGAGCAAGCTGTAAAACTGGCTGAAAGCACATAATCCTCAAATTCACGTCAAAATTGCAAAGGAAGCCAACCCAAACGTCAGTGTGGGCGTCAAAAATTACAAACCCAATCGTAAAAAAAAATGGGCCTAATACTTTCGTCGCAAGTCCGTGCGGCCTGGGGATAATTAAGAATGGCGAACGCCAGGTTGAAAAGACGCCACGCCTGTCTTCCGTCATTAAGCTGGCCTCCCTCATGCAAATGTGCACTCGAATGGCCATATTGGCTTCCGCAGAAAATATTTCCACCGGGAAGGTTAACGTACAAAATTTTACTTAGCCGCAAAACTCGCGCCTAAAGACCCGAAACAATGAACCCCACCATTCTAGATATTGCCCAGAATCTTGTAACTGGCCTATCAAACGCGAACTCCGCAATCCAGACGCGGCGAAGGGCACGGAACTGATTAAAAATATGGGATGTTGCAAATTAAGGAGTCGAACGCGACTAGGCCAAATTTCTTTGAATATTCCAAAACGGCCGCTCAGGAAAGCTGAAAACTCGGCATTTACCGCACGGAACAGTTGCGGCGAGGAGCGTCCGTCAACGGTCGGCACGAACGCAGTTGTCGGGAAAGTGTCGTAAAAATAAAAAAAATATACCTCATTGAGACGAGAACGGTATTCCACTTTGCGGGATTGTTAAAAATACTTCAGAACGGCAGTCTAGCTTCAAAAAAAAAAACCATGACGTAGAACTATCAACGGTCTTCCCGAGGAACAAAGCGCACGACTGAAAAAGAATCCTGCAAAAATGCCACAAAAACCCATCAAAAATGGACAAATACTTGATTAAAGCAAGAATGATAATTGTACAAAGGTAAAATTCGTTGAAGTTAGCTACGAACGCTTCCCAAGAGGAATTGAACATTTGAGCCTAACATACCTATACAGGACTAGGCGTTCGCGTTGCAGCGGCTCACCGCAGATGCGGCCTCACAGCACGGCGCCTTCGGGTCTACTCATGAAGCAAGGGCTGCCCGCCGGCGGCTAGTAAGCAAACACCAGTGGCGCCAGTAAGCGCATCGGCCAATAAGCGCCCTCGACGTGCAGCCCTCTAATGGCGGAAACCTCAATAAACACTAAAAAAAGGCGACCAAACGCGACGTCAGCGAACAACAATCTTGACGGTGACACTTTGTGTAGTTACGATGAATTTGCGCTCTTATTATAGATCATTAAATAGAGTAATTATAGCCGCAAAAGTCGCGCCTAAAAAGCTGAAACAATGAACCCCACCATTCTAGATATTCCCAAAATTTTGTAACAGGACTATACGGCGCGGTTCAGGTGTCCAACGATATATGAGACAGATACTGCGCCATTTCCTTTCCCCAAAAAACCAATTATCAAACGCGAACTCCGCAAGCCAGACGCGGCGAAGGGCACCGAACTAATTAAAAAGATGGAATGCTGCAAATTAACGAGTCGAACGCGACTAGGCCAAATTTCTTTGAATATTCCAAAACGGTCACCCGAGCCTCCAAGAAAAAAAAAACGAATATCCGTAAGCAGAATTTTTGAACTGTCAGAAGAGCGCTAACAATTATGTGCAGAAAACGCGTATACATGCTATTAATGGCGGAAAGCTGAAATAAATCAGGAATGCAATTTTAATAGCCTGGCACTCACTAAAACGGAACCGCAAAGCTCCCGCCCGCGCAAATACGGTCGAATATGGCCGACGCTTCTCCCCAGAACTAAGGCTCTACAGCGAGGCCTAGCAACGGGCGAGGCACGGCGTCTCGCCGCCATTAGACAGAGCTTCACCAACTACACCTCAAATATTTTAGAATGGCCCTCAAAGTTGGTATGGAACCTGAAAACGCTGCACTTACCCCCGAAGGACGCCAGGAACGCGGAAAAACTCGGCATGTACCCCACGGTACGGTCACGGCGAGGAGCGTCATTCAACGCCCCGCACGAACGCAATTGTCAGGAAAGTGTCGTAGAACTAAAAAAATACCTCACTGATACGAGAACGGTAGTCCACTACGCGGAATTTTCTGAAAATACTTCGGAACGGCAGTCTAGCTTCAAAAAACCAAGGCGTAAAACTATCAACGGTCTTCCCGAGGACGAAAGCGCCCAACTGAAAAAAAGTCCCGCTAAAATGCCAAAAAACCATCTAAATGAACAATAGTTGACTAAAGCAGGAATGATAATTATACTAAGGCAACATTGGTGAAAATTAGCTATGAACGCGTCCCAAAAGGAATCGAACATTTAAGCCTTACATACCTGTACAAGACTAGGCGTACGCGTTGCAGCGGCTCAGCGCAGATGCGGCCTCACAGCACGGCGTCTTCGAGTCTACTGACGGGCAGCCGGCGGAAAGCAAGCAAGCGCCAGTGGCGACAGTAAGCGCCTCGGCCAATCAGCGTCCTCGACGTGGTGCCCTCTAATGACGGAAACCTTAATCAACACTAAAAAATTGGAGGATAATATTTCGTTTTTGAGGAAAGGAAATGGCGCAGTATCTGTCTCACATATCGTTGGACGCCTGAACCGCGCCGTAGGGGAAGGAAAAAAGGAGGGAGTTCAGAAAGAAAGGAAGAAAGAGTGGCCGTAGTGGAGAGCTCCGGAATAATTTCGACCACCTGGGGATCTTTAACGGGCATTGACATCGCACAGCACACGGGCGCCTTCGCGTTTTGCCTCAATAAGAACGCAGCCGCCGCGTCACAGCGTCATAGCGTCATTCTCTCTTACTTCAGCGAGACACACTGTGTACACAACACTTTTAATTACATTAAACATTTCCTAACGGACCGCGAAGCCATTATCCGCATTCAGGACAAGGAGCACGGTCCTTACACTATGGGTACACGGGGCACACCACAAGGCGCAGTGCTGTCTCCACTACTCTTTAATCTCGCAATGCTCCATCTCCCTGCCCAACTGGCTGAGGTTGAAGATGTACAGCATGCGCTACATGCCGACGACATCACCATTTGGGCAACAGAGGGCAACATTGGTCAACTGGAAGACCGCCTGCAAACCGCGGCGAGCGTAGTGGAACGCTTTGCTACGTACTGTAGTCTCCAGTGCTCTCCTCAAAAATCAGAATTCGTACATCTCCGTCCCTCGCAGAGATGCAAGACCCCAATACTTCTCTCTCTGGCTAGCGGACCCATACACGAAGCCACTGAGATTAGAGTCCTCGGACTATTTATTCACCAGAACCGTCGCGCTGACACAGCCATAGCCAAGCTTCGCAAGGTTGGCGATCAAGTGGGGTGCATGGTCCGCCGCGTCTCCAACAAGCGTGAGGGCCTCAGAACTAGGGATGCGATGCGACTCGACCATGCTTTTGTGAAGAGTCGAATTCTATATTCGACTCCATACCTGCACTGCGCAAGCATGACGAAGACATCTTGGAGGTTACTTTCCGCAAGATGATCAAAAGGGCGCTCGACCTCCCGATCTCTACCTCAAATGCGAGGCTCCTTGAACTGGGGGTGGTGAACACCTATCGGGAGCTGCGCGAGGCGCACCTCACTAATCAATACACGCGTCTTGCCCAGACCGTGTCCGGCGACTGTGGACGGGCTCCTCAAGTGCAGGGCCCCAGCAGCCTTTGTCGTCTTGCGGACCCTGCCAATCAGCTCTTGCTGATCTTCAGCTGAACAACGCAGCTTCACACTGCTCCGGCGTTGGTGCGTTCTTCATCGGGGCTGCCGCGGTTTCTGCGCAATCACATGTGGTGTATGCCTATAATGGGAATCAAGAATAATAAATGCGCAAGTAAGGCGAAAAGAAGATAACCAGTGTTCCATTATAGGCAACACAGTGAATTCCAGGGGAGGACAGGCATAGCAGGGAGGCCGCCGCGGTAGCTGAGTAGTTACGGCGCTCGGCTGCTGGCCCGAAACACGCGGTTTCGATCGCTGCCTCGGCGGTCGGATTTGGATGGAGGCAAAATTCTAGAGGCCCGTGTACTGTGCGATATCAGTGCACGTTAAAGAACCCCAGGTGGCCGAAATTTCCGGAGCCCTTCACTACGGCGTCCCTCATAGCCTGAGTCGCTTTGGGACGTTAAACCCCCATAAACCATAAACCTAAACCAATGAAAGATTCACTATAACCGTATACCTCGAATCTGTTTCTTACAAAGTTATCTTGCCGCTGCATTCCGCCATGGAGGAAGCTACCTATTGGTGCTGTTGATGCACACATCTCATGGCTAGGACGCTACCTCTTCCTGCTGGTAATGCACGCAAGTAACGAAAAGGAGGCTGGCTGATATTGCGGACAAGTGACAGGATGGCGCACCAAATAGCGGACCAACCCGGTCACTTTGGTATCCTTGTGCTAATGTATGTTTATTAAAATCACCTCAAAGCTTGACATCTACATGTTGTGGACTTTTTGCATATATTTAGCAGGACATTTATTTACTAGTTTTGGCAGACTTGAATGTCAGTCTTAAGACAGGGTAAGTACTCTTTCACTGTGAGAGATTTTTTAGCTATTTAGAGAAGTAAACAATCACATCCTTAGAAATATTGAGTCTAAATGCGCATATTGTAGTGCTGCTGTCAAGTGTTCAAAAAAGCATGTAGCTTTGATGCTTGTCAAAGGTAAAAGTCCACATCTAGTTGCATGGAGCAAATCACATGTCTGCAGCTCTAAGTGGCTGCACTTTAAGCTCGCTACAGGATGCTTCACATCTTTCATTTTGTCACGAGTTTATTTGGCTGCCTCGACTGTTCTGGACTGACTGGCAGGTCAGAAAGTTAAAGGGAATCAGCCTTGATTTCTTACTGTTTAAGCAATAGTGCTTCACAATGTGTGTATGTGTGCGCATGCAGTTTTTTTTTTCAAAGGTTTGTTATGTGGCTCATGGAACCTTCATGTTACAGAAGAAATCATTTCACTTCTCTGTTGTACAGGAAAGTGAGCAGTAATAGTATATACACCAGGTGTTTCAGAGAGAACCAAGTAATTTTCAAAAATATGCTTTTTGGGTTAAAATATGGCTTTTTCAGCATAGTATTACCAGTGTTGGCGGACACCGGAAAGCCAATGAATGGTATTTAGTAGCTGGTTAACTAATTTCCGATAATAAAGTTTACCTATCACTGTTAAGTGACTGGTTGCAATTAGAATTTCTAGCCTGTAAATAGTAGTAGCCATATCAGTATTTAGAATTTACAAAATGCGATTACCCTCGCAACTGTAGCTCATCAAAATTTGACTGCACCGTGCGAAAATACGTGCGCTTTTGAAAGCATGCAGGCAAAGCAACTGCTCCAACGCATTATACTAGTCCCCGAGTCTAGCACCGTGCGCTCAATAGGGGACACTAGAGTACCGTCACTGCAGCACGGCGTTAAGCAGGGGCGGCCATTTTGTTGTTTATCATTGTTGCCAGATTGCCGCTTCGGCGACCTCGCCGCTAACTTTGGCCCGGCCATTTTGTAAACAACGCTGTTAGCCACCCTGCGCTGCGGCGGGGATCGTAGCCGTACGGCATGGAAAGCGGAAAGCGCATGAAGCGTTTTCCATCATTCTGCGAGTTGAAACAGCCAACAACGCAGCAAAACGGCATCCTCGTATGCTCTTGTGCAGCTGAAATGCTGCGAGGCGCGGAATCCCTGGTCAGTGAGTCGGTCACCGGCAGCACTAGGACTACCACAGTTGCCCGACTGAAAACGCATAAGCCACAAAATGGCAGCCCCCATGAACCGTCGCAGTGTAAACAAATATCACGTGATGCAAACTGACCAATGATCGTGGCGGCGGCACAGAACAATAGGAGAAAAGAGTGCCGGTACTCTAAGTCTGTATTTAGTGACTCTAGGGGACACAATCTGGGCCAGAGGGCGCTGCGGACGCCAGTGAACAGCGCCCTCTCCGAGCGATTCCTCCTTATTGATCGGGCAGGACGACGAGCTTCGCCACTGACTTGTGTGCGCTGCCTGGCCCGCACGTGAAGAAACGAGTTTCGCGCGCGCGCATTCGTTCTGTCTGGCTTGCGCTTCGGCGCCGTTGACAGAGGAGCTTGCTTCGCGCGCGCTGTGCTCTCTCCGCTCGTGCATGGACGCCGTTGTGAGAGAAGAGCGCGCCCGCTCGAGGGTTTTCCGCACGCTTTGACACTGCTACGAAAATTTTTCGCGCGCTGGAGGGAGCAGCTCGTGTGCGCGGCGTCAAGCAAACAGTCCAAAAGGGCGCTGCTTTCGTCACGCCCTAATTTTGTGCCCAGAGCGCATAACCACGTGGTGTACGAAGTGAAAACTGAAATTTAGCCCACCTTCCCGACCGCGGCGGCTGCGTCTTTATGGAGGAAAAACGCTAAGGCGCCCGTGTGCCTTACGGCGCGGTTCAGGTGTCCAAACATATATGAGACAGATACTGCGCCATTTCCTTTCCCCAAAAACCATTATTATTATTACTGCCTTCCAACGAAGCTGCGGCACGAATGCGTTTCGCGTTTTTTTTTCTTCGTGTCTTCAAATAGTGCTAGCTCGGCTCGATCTGCTTGCTTCCGCCGTGCGTGCTGGGGACATGTTTCTGCTACCTTTTTCTTTTCCCTTTGCGCCGTGTTTCAATGGATTTGGCGCTATGCTGCTCACCCGAGTGTCACAGATCAAATCGCGCCGCGTTTAGATTTGTGCGAAATACGAAAGCGTATTTCGCAATATAGGTGCGCATTAATGAATCCCATTCTGTTGAGCTTTGAGAGTGTTAGCATGGGCATGCGGCTGATGCGACCAATATGGTAACGCATTGCCATTCCTACCGGTGTCGCGCTTGCTTAGGCGCTTCTGCCATATGGTCGTATTTACAGCATATGGCGTATTTACCATACGGATATCTAAAAATATTACCTGTTATTACGGAGCCCTTCAGAAACGGCTTTGCGCACAATCTACTTACAGAATAAGGACGTTAAACTCACAAACCGCTGGCACAACTCAGTTTCGATGCGCATCGACGGGGCACGTAACACTATTGCGCGGCCGCCCGAGGTCAAGCTCAGTGTTGTTGGCGTTACCGAAAAAAAAGTAACTAAATACGTTACCGGTTACGTTAAAAAAAGTGCGCGTTACCGCCCCACGTTACCTACAAAAATTTAGCGCGTAATCGTTACCGAAAAAAAGTACCGTACGTTACTTTGCCGTTACTTCATGGCCATAAATGTTAAGTTTTCGTCACCTTAAGAACTTACGATAACAATTTTATAAAGCTCACATTTCCCAAAATAACAACTAGCCTAAACAACGGTTTTACGTGATATCCTGATTTAACGAGAATACTTTGCACAAATGTGCAGGAGCTTAGCAATGTTATAGTAGCCTAAAGATGCCTGTAGAGTTACATGTGTTCGATTCTAACTGTGCATTACATGATGAAGCCATCTTATGAATGTGGCATTAAACGCAAAATGACACTCCATCATTAATTCTAACTTCACAAAGAAAACATCGCAGAACTCTCAACAAATTTAGAGTAATTCTGAAAAATGTGAGGTTCCAAAATGATCGGCATGCTTCCACTCTGTAGAAAGTTGTGTGTGTGTGAGTAGTTTGGGAAGGGGAGGTAGGTGAAGGGAAGTGTGTCAATGCGTGTTCGTGCAGGTGTTTTGTGCTTTATGGCTATTCCGTCTTTTTTTAGTAGCGTGCGTTGTCAAGGGCAGCTGTTTTCTGCCATGCATGCGAACCCCAACACGGGTTTTCAGGAGCACCTGTGCATTTTGTTTATTTACATCACTTTATGTGCTCTGCGCTTTTTTTTTCTAAAAGAATGGGGCGGAGTGGGTCACAACTGGAACAAAAAGTAACTAGTAACGTGGCACCTCCCGTTACCGAAAAATGTTAACGTAAGTACGTTACCCGTTACGGATAGATTGAAAACTAAGCATTTTGACAGATTTACCTGTCTGGTTGGGTTTGAAGACATTTAATAAACTGCACATCTCCAACCAAAAATTTCAACTTTTACCCAACGTTTCGAAGCCGACTCGGCTCCTTCATCAGGGGTGACTGAGGGCAGTAGCTAGCGTCTTTTAAGTATGGAGGGGAGGGGGTGGGGTTTAAAGAACGACAGCTGTGTCGCGCAAGAGGCGGGGGAGGGGGAGGGGTTTTTGGCTGTTAGTCACGCTGGCGCACTGCAGGGAGGTGCTGAATGGCGACTTTTTTTTCGTTGCGTTGAAGAGCGAAGTCCATGGGCGTATACTGGGGGCAGGTTTCCTATACATGGCTTGCACTGACGTCGTAGCTGGGAACCCTGGGATACTGTTCCGCCATGTTGGTGCAGTCGCAGCGGCCGCATTGGCGGCCGTGGTGCACTTGATGCAATTCGCGCGTACGGTGTACTTCGACAGCGTTGCGATGGCTATCTGCGCTGTTGTTGGATGCTCCAACCGCACTTGTTGGGCGAAATCAACAAACACAGATTTTTTCGTCTTCCAAAGGTCATCGAGCATCAAGGTGACCGTACGAAAGCTTTATGCGCAAAGCGACGGGAGGTGTGGCTGGCTCGTATAAAACGTGCCGATCTCAACACCGAAAGGACGGGCATACGTGTTTGCGGCGCCCACTTCGTAAAAGGTAAGTCCGTTGCATATGTACAATGTTTATTTAGGCGCATGACGTACAAGCATAGCGGAAAATCTCCTTTTAAACAATTTTTTCTTCCATTTTGTAGGCAGACCATCAAAACTGTGGGAGGAGACGGACCCGGACTGGGCCCCTACGCTTTTGCTCGGCTACAGCGCAAAACATGGTGATCCCGGTCGCCACACTCGCGCGGCAAGACGACGGACCCAGAAACGCGCGGCTCAAGCGGAGTGTCAGGCTGAGGAGTCGGCAACAGTGGAGGCTACGAATCCAAATTAACATTGGACACATCTCTGCGAAGGCACACGTCACTGTCGATCTTGTCGCGCTACCGGACCGTCGAAAACGACAACAGCGATGGCTTGATCAGTTAAGGCGGGCCATAAAAACTGCGCGACGCGATAGGCGACACCTAAATTGTTGGTCAGCAAATCTGTAGCGAGCGATAACAATCTCTTCACTCGTGACCGTTTCTTTTTTGCGCAATAACTTGTTGGGTTTCCAAACTAAGATAAACCAGCAACGGTTCCTTTCATATGCCCATAAAAATAGAATAACTCGTGATTTAATCTGAAGTCGTCCAGGTTCAGTACATATGAAGAAATGAATCACTAGCCTGACAGTTTGTAAACAGTTCTTTTTAAAACTTTACTGAGTGATTGCTTGCACTCAGTCACTTGTGGATTTATTAACCGTTATTTCTTTACTCTAATCCATACAAAGATCAATGCCCTGCGGCTTACCTCTCCAAGTAGAAGCACCTTGTCCCCTTGCAACTGTTTTGCCGACAGTCCCTTCACCCAGCCGCTAGTGAAATAATTATGCGCCTCGGTGGACTTAAACGCCTTCATTTCTTCAAGGGTCAGAAAGCTTGCAGAAAAAAACAAGGTAATTGACGATGTCACCGTAACAAATCTCTGGAAATATGTCGACATCGCTTGTGTCCGTTCCCGGCCGCAGCATGAACGGGTCGATATTATCGCAGAGACGCACTTTTTCCGCATACCGAACACGCTCCGACCCCGTAAGATCTAAGCGGTAGGTAGCGTCTAAAGGCTGCTTACTGAGAAGCGGCGGCATGCCACACAAAAGGCAACAAAATTGCACGTGTTACCACTAGCGAGGAAACGCGTGCGACCCGCACTCCACCGACTCCGCACAGACTGTACCAACATGTCCGCCGCAGCGCGCGCCGCCGGACGTGACGTCACATGCAAACCATGTATTGTGCGGTTGATATTGTTCGGGGTGGTTTGGATATGCCAGGATTCCAGAAGGAGCCTCTTGTGGTAATTTGTTTCGGTTCCGAGGATGCGGGTCTCTTCAAATTTGATTCTATGGTCGGAGTCCTCGGAATGTTCGGCTACTGGATTGCGCTCTCTTGCGAATTTGCGGACGTCGTTCTTATGTTGCCGAATTCTTTCTTTGAAATTTTTTGTTTCGGCGATGTAGCTTGCGTCGCAGTAGTAGTAGTGGTTTATTTAAAATAACATAAAAGGAAGGTAAAAGATTTTTGCTAGCGCCGGCATCTGCCATCACGTGCGGCGGCACCTGAGCTGGGGCAGCGGAAAGAAAGGATAGCAGGCAGGTGGGAGAAATGAAATAAAAGCGGTGAGGGGACAGAAGAAAGACATGGGGGGAGGTAAATAGTACACTACATAAAATAAATATACACTGCATAAAAACATCAAAAGTGAACACTATAAATGCAAAATAAATATACTATATACATTATTTACACAAAGAGTCAAAAACGCAGTCGGCGCATGGAATTTGGTAGACAATGCCTTGGGCTCTTTCTCTCGGCGGCCGGTCTTTGGGAACAGGTAGGCAAAGCGCAACAGTGTTTGTGGGCTTGTGCGCAACCTTGAGACCCGATTTTTTCAGGATTCGGGCGATGGTTTCGCTGACACCTCCGACATAAGGTAAAGTGACGTATTTCGATGGTGGCTTTGGTCTTTGTGCGTTATTTCTTGACGAATGTTGTGTTTTTGACGTCGAATGGTTTTTTGAATAATGTCTTTTGGGTAGCCGTTCATGATCAGTTCTTTGAATATCGTGCGTTGTTCTTTTTTTTCTGTCAAGTTCTGTGCTGCAGTGTGTCTCAATTCTTCTGAACAGCGTCGTCACCACTGATGCTTTATGGACTGTCGGGTGGTTCGAAGAGAAGTGGAGATACCGGCCTGAGTGGGTTGGTTTGCGGTATACGGAGAATTGAAGGGTATTGTCGTTTCGGGACAGGAGGACGTCCAAAAACGGCAGGGAGTTTTCTTGTTCTACCTCTAGCGTGAACTGAATGTCAGGTTCCACGGAGTTTAAATGACGAAGGAAATTTTGAGTCTCAAATTTTTTGATGACGGCGAAGCAGTCGTCGACATACCTGAGGAAAATCTTTGGTTTCGAGTGGAATGAGTTGAGGGCTCGCTGCTCGACGTGTTCCATTGTTAAATTGGCCATGACGACAGAGATGGATGCTTCCATTGGTGTTCATTTCATTTGTCTGTAAAATTCCCCGTTTGACGAGAAGTATGTGTTTGATAGGCACAACTCCAGGAGGCGGCACACATCATTTGCACTCAGCGGGGTTCGTGCGCTGAGTGTGTCGTCGCGTGGTAGGGCGTCACGGGTAGCGGCCACCGCAAGCTTCACGGGGATGTTTGTGAAAAGGGACACCACGTCGAAGGAGAAAAGGCATTCGTCGGCCTCAAGGGTGGCTTGGGACACCAGTTCGATGAAGTGACTGGAATGACAGATATGGGTCGCTGTCTTTCCTGCGATTTGGGATATTAGTTTGTGAAGGTATTCTGACAACGAGCGAAGAGGGGAACACCGGAAGTCGACAATCGGACAACAAAGGGATCCCCGGTTTGTGGACTTTGGGCAGGCCGTAGAATGCTGGAGCCGATCCGTTGGTGCTCAATAACTGAAGGTAGAGGTTTCGGAAGGTGGGGTGTCTTTCGAATACTTATTTCAATGTTTTGTTTAGCCTTGCTTGGGTAGTGGTTGTGGGGTCCTTTTTAAATTTTGCATATTCTTGACTGCTGAGTAAGGTGGATATTTTCTCTTCGTAGTCCCGTCTGTCCAGAACGACTGTTGTGTTGCCCTTGTCCGCGGGGAGGATCACTATATGTTGGTGTCTGTCTTGAGGTCTTGCAGGGCTTGCCTTTCGTCCGGATTTAGGTTTGATTCTTTTCGGTGTGCTTGCACTGAATTGAGTACACCTATTGTTTTGAGCCTGACCTCTTCTCCTACACCAGGTTCCAGTTGCCGGATACCGACTTCAAGCGCAGATACGATTGCTGGAAGAGATGGTCTGTTAACCTGGAGGTTGAATTTGTGTCCCTTGGCTAGGATTGACGTTTCGGCGGTTGTGAGCTTCCTGGAGGAGAAGTTGGCGACCAGGTCAGGATGGTCCGGTGGGGGTTGTTTGGGCCGGCGTTGAAGTTTCGACAACTTCTCTGTCTGCTTGGTGCGGTGTTTGTCGGCTTCCGATTATGCGGTTTCATTGGCAAATGCCTCGATAGACATCACTAGGTTGGGCATCTTGTGCTCGAGTTGTCGGCGGGCGAAGAAGGCGTCTATTTCTTTCTTCCTAATCACGCTACGGCAGTCATGTAGCCGTGCCGTCACTAGGTGCTGTTCTGCCTTGTTGATGATGTTTCGTCCTTCCGGTGTGGGGACCAGGCATTGTAGTCGTAGGCTCTGGGGTACAACCTTGTTTTCCTTGCATATCTTGGCGAATTCCAGGTGTACGTGTCTTGAACACCTTGCATATGTGCAGCTTATTATAAGTTACCCGTTACAGCTCCCAATTGGTAACGACTACGTTACTAATTTACAGAAAAAAGTAATGCGTTACCGGTAACGACAGAGACACAAGGTTAGCTCACATGTAGAATCGTGTCTGCCATCTTCGCCTGCGCAGTTGTATGCGCTGCCACTTTACATGGTGTCGGCCGAGTAAGTGCACATATATTAAGTGCCCGCCGGCGCTCTCTCCTGTTACCGCCGGTGATGGATAAGTAGTACTATTTTTAATCAATACTGCAGCGCGCGACAATGCACTGGTACTTCACATTGAACGATTCCTGCCGCCTGGGTAATTTCTGTTGACAGCACACACGTCAGTAAGCAAATGCGTCATTCCATAGAAGCCAAGCAACACGCCTCCCCACCTTTATGCAACCACGTGCCACTTCGATCACCGCGTAAAAACTGCCCAGCGATGGACATAAACGGCACACTGTGCAGTCGTCAGGCTGTGCTCGCATCCGCCGCGCCCGCGAGGAGACGGTCACGAGGAGCACGCGGAAGGAGAAAGAGCGCGCAGCACGCGAACACGGCCAGTCAGAGCGCCCCGGCGCCGTCGTGCCCTATCGGCGCTTCAGAATTCCGCCGCTACGGGAGGAGCATGGCGCTGTCGTCGCGCGCAAAACTTTAGGTTGGGGTCCCTATATCGGCGAGTTCGCGTCACAGTCCAACGTTTCCCTGATTAGCTCCATGTGCATAGGAATTCCGTGTTTAGCATCGCCGTACGTGACGTCATCATTGCGGCTTCTGCCTGTAGCTGTGCACTGCACAGAAGCCTGAACGCCGACGCAAATTTAGTCGGCGATTACGTCACCATTTCAAATGACAGCGGAAAAATATTTTGCATGCTTTGCCTCCAAGTTTCACACATTCGGCTCGTTTAAACTCATCGAATTGTAAAACCTCTTCAGTTGCCCTATATTAATTTAACCGCCACCTGGCAGGGTGGACGCGTTGCCTATCCAGTGTGCGGAACGCACTCAACGTGAGAGGCCAGGCCTCGTCTACTTACCCGATACATTACAGCTTTCGCTCTCTAACCAGGTTCAGCAGTAGTTGAACCAGACCTGATTTCTCTTCCCGTCAATTCGGGCAATCCCTTTTTCCAGGAAGTAGTTTCTCCTCCGCCCTCCTCTTAGCGCCGGTGACTGCAGCATTCGCGGGTCCCCCTCCCGTTGCGTTTTTTCGCAGAACGCGCAGTGCAGTGAGTGACTGTGTGACTATCACAGTTCCACCGCATCCGGACTTCCCACAGACGGAACGTGTTGCATGGGAGAGCGGCCTTCCGAGAACGCGCACTGAACTCGTACAGTTCAAGAGTGTCTGGGGTCCCGCAAATGGAAGATGTCGCCGAAGACAGCGGCCCTCCGAGAACGTGCAACGCACTGCCACATCAGAAAGAAAGAAGCTGTGGCTGCGTGATGCGAACGAAAGGCGGCTTTTTTCCCCAGTAATCGTTCATTTTCCTCCCTCTACGTATCGCTTTTAAAGAAACCGCAACCGGAGAAAAAAAGGCGCTTTTCTTAGCCGTCACGCAGCCACATCAGTAAAATTCGTCACGCGTGTTCCTGGGCAACCATATCCTACAGATCACTTTTTTTTTACTTTTTCGATGACAGCAGCAGCAGCAGGGATGAAAGTTTGTCGGCCATGTTCACTAGCCCGCGTCTTCCTGCGCGCTTTACCTGAAACGGCGTTTTCCAACTAGCCCAGACTCCATCCTTATTGAGAGATCAATTGCCTTGCCCGACGACTGTCGAGTGGGACAGCAAGCCAGTGTGAAGCAGACGGTTCCGCGGAGGGAGTAAGGCGGCCTGTGTTGCTCCGGCTCCTCTGTTTTAGTTTAGCCTGGCAGGGACAATGGGATTCAAAATGTAGTTATTAGGGGCTAATTTTGTGAGGTCTCTGTGAATCTATCGCTTTTGATTTTTCTTCATGTTTTGAAATTAGTTAAATTTGTCCTCGAATAAAGCGACTTAGTCATTACGAGTTAGGAATTCGTTGCATCGCATCATCACTCTACGTGTTGGCAACACCATCCAAAGGGAAACGCAACCGTTTCAATTATTTTGTTGCGGCACGAGCCACTCGGGCGTTCAGCAGTTCAGACATATATGACCATTTGGTTTCAGACGTGTGCCCAGCTTTCCACTCCAGAGCAGTGAAGTGACGGAATCATAGCTTGAGTCGCTTTGGGAGGTTAAAACCCCATAAACCAAACCTATCCGCTTTGGCAATTCTGGACCCAGCACACAACACACCGCAGATGTCAAGCACACACCAAAAGCACACCACTGACACAGCACACCAAATTGCACTTACGGAACATTGACACACCACAGTCGTTGTCCGTACAGTGGCCATAATACACATGTCAGCGTCCACAACACACTCCTATGTATAAGCACATAACAACAACAACCACAACAAACCCCACAACAACTCCAAAAAGATACATCCCAGAGATAGCTAGAGCCGTTTAGTTGGCTCCATCTGTACAGGGATCTAATTTGCAACATGTGACCTCCGTTTAGTCTGGCACATCCGAAAACACATCCCCCTTGATTTGTAGTATAGCTGTGATTGTCTGTCTACATTCAAAGTGGGGTTTATTACTTTCTTATCTCATCCTACACTTTTCCTCCCACTGCACGTAGGCACCTCGGCAGCATAATCTGTCTCTTCGGCCACTACCGAGCATGCCACCCTGTGGGCGTACCGTACCGGACCTCTTTCCTCGAAATTTTTCAACATATTTAAATGGAAAACCTTCTTAGTGTTATTTACAATACTTCATAACCCATGTCATTTTCCCTCTGCGCCACAAGGTAAGGGCCCCTCCACTGCATCAGTAACTTATTATGATCCATGGGTAGCAAGATGAGAACCCTGTCGCCCGGATTCAGACTTGAGTGAGTGGCTTTCTTCTCATTGTAGCCCTTATAGCGTTCCCGCACCCTTTCCAGGTCATATGTACAAGCCTGCATGTTTCCTCCAACTTGTCCCGAAACTCTTTATTGGCCCAGAGCTCCTTGAGTATTTTAAGTGGACCTCTAACGGCTCTCCCATACAACATCTCGAAGGGCCAGAAACCAATACTCATTTGCGGTGCTTCGCGGTAAGCGAACAAAGCGCTGGGAGATATCTATCCCAATCAGTAGGTCTCTCCCGGCACCCTTTCTTGATCATATTTTAGAGGGTGCCGTTGAACCGCTCTACAAGTCCATCATACACATGAGATGGTATGGTGTTGTTAGTAACTGCCTTACTGACGAAAGGCGGTTAACCTCCTTCATTAGTTCCGACGTGAAGTTCGAGCCCCGGTCACTCAAAATTTCCCTCGGGAACCCGTAACGCGAGATCTCCACAAAACCCTCCACCACTGGGATACTGTCAATAGTCTTCAATGGAAAATAGCGTCAGGATAACGAGTGGCCACGTTAACCAGAGTAAGCACATATTCATTGACTCTGGCGCAAACTGGAGAGATTGGTCCCACAATGTCAATAGCCACTTTGAAACGGTAGGTCGATGGCTGGCATCTTGCCCAGAGGTACGGGACCAACTCTTCCCTTCGGAACTGTGCGCTGGCGTACGTCACATGAGAGAACAAACCGTTTATCGTCACTCGATCTGGACACCTGGCCAGAAGAACTCCTTGGTGATTCTAGACGCCCGTTTTTTGAACACCCTGGTGTCCTACCATAATGGCGTCATGTCCTAAGCGTAACACTGTCTCTCGCATATCTCTTGGTAACACCAGCTGTTGGACCCGCCTTCCTGAACTAAATATGCATTCCCTGTGCAGAAGACCATTTACCAATTGATACTCGAATGAGGAAGGGCGTCAGGCAAGGAGACACGATATCGCCAATGCTGTTCACCGCATGTTTGCAGGAGGTATTTCGAGGCCTGAATTGGGAACAGTTGGGAATAAGAATAAATGGAGAATACCTAATTAATCTGAGATTTTCTGATGACATTGCCTTGCTGAGTCACTCAGGAGGTGAACTGCAAATCATGATCAACGAGTTAGACAGGCAGAGCAGATCGATGGGTCTAAAAATTAACATGCAGAAAACCAAGGTAATGATCAACAGTCTAGCAAGGGAACAACAGTTCACAATTGGCAGCGAGAGCCTAGAAATTGTGCCGGAATACGTCTACTTAGGGCAGGTAGTGACAGCTGATCCGGATCATGAGAGGGAGATAACTAGAAGGATAAGAATGGGGTGGAGCGCATATGGCAAATTCTCGCAGATCATGAGTGGCAGTTTACCAATTTCCCTCAAGAGGAAAGTGTACAACAGCATAATCTTACCGGTACTCACCTACGGGCAGAAACGTGGAGGCTAACGAAAAGAGTTCAGCTTAAGTTAAGGACAACGCAGCGAGCCATGGAAAGAAAAATGATAGGTGTAACGTTAAGAGATCGGAAGCGGGCAGAGTGGGTGAGGGAACAAACACGGGTTAATGACATCCTAGTCGAAATCAAGAGAAAGAAATGGGCTTGGGCAGGGCATGTGATGCGAAGGCAAGATAACCGCTGGTCTTTAAGGGTAACGGAGTGGGTTCCAAGAGAAAGTAAGCGTAGCAGGGGGCGGCAGAAGGTTAGATGGGCGGATGAGATTAAGAAGTTTGCAGGCAAAGGGTGGATGCAGCTGGCAAAGGATAGGGTTAATTGGAGAGACATGGGAGAGGCCTTTGCCCTGCAGTGGGTGTAGTAAGGCTGATGATGATGATGATGATGATGACTCGAATGACGTACGACTCCTCTTTCTTCTCAATTTTCCCCCGACTCTTTCCAAGCAGGCTTTCAAGCTGGAGCCTTCTTTTTGCTTATTTGCAATTTCGCCCGGTGTTGTGCTCAGACACATCGTAACGGGAGTAGAGAGCGGACACTGCGTTGCTCGGGCTGTCACTTGAGCGGTTGTCTCCACTGCCGACGAGAAACTGACTGTCTCATCACACGTCTGAGCTGTCGTGGGTCTTTCCTCCTTTGAGTGTTCTTCAACGTCGAGCATCCTCCACTCGGGATCGGGGTCTTCGACATTTCTTGCACCCGTATTGTTTCCCAATTTGAGATCGTAGATGGGTTGCGCTACGCATTTTGCCACTACCTGTCCAGTATAATACGACGTGAACCTTAGAATCCTGGCTTCAGGAAGGTACTTTACGTGCTATCTGCAATAGTGACGGTCGACGCTTCCCCTGCAAGATCCTCGTCCTTCACCAGGCTTCCCTGAACCAAAACTGTGTAGGCTCCGCTGTCTCTAAGCACCAATATAGGACGGTCCCCTATTTGCCCAACCACCACAGGAATTGCTGCTTTCGACTTGGGTGTTCCGCTCACCACCTCATTTTCTAGCGGCATTTGCTCTCCTTTTAATTAGCTGGGGAACTTCAGGTGGTGTGACAAGTTCTACCCTAGAGTCCACAACGCATGCAGCTCGGTCCGGCGTTCTATATCGGCACTCATCCACAGTGTGTCCTCTCCTCTTGCATCCTTGACACACAACCTGTGTCTTTTGGGCATACTGGTCCGACAGTCACTGCACGTGTCCCGCCTTGCCACACAGGAAACATCGGTCTCTAGGTCCTTTTGTGTTTCCTTCTTTGCCTTGCTCATATTTCTCAGCCCTTGAGCCTCGAGGAATTGGTCTGCAGTGTCGGCGAACTCTTCCAATGAACACAACCTTCTTTCTTTCAGGAATAGCGGTATAGCTTTGAACTGCAACATGATAGAAAATGCTCTGTGACCAGCTCGTCACGCACCCCTTCAAAACTCTTTTCGCGTTTGACATATCAAGCCACTTATAGAAATAGTTGGTCAGCCTGCAGGAAAACTGCTTAGCGGTTTCAGTATCCTCAGGTTTCGCGGTGCGAAATCTCTCACGAAAACCCTCTGCATAAGCCTGAATCTTTGGAGGAGTGCCTTCTTGACTCTCTCGTAGCCTATGGAATCAGCAGCAGGCATTCTCCGAAACACACTCAGTGCCACCCCGACTAAGCACATTTATTTCAAATTTATTTGAATTACCCTCATGGCCCAGCGGGCATTATTGAGGGGAGTGGAACAAGAAACACAGATAACAGGAAATTAAAATACGTTCATGGGTTACAGCATATATACTGCACTGCACTGAGTTGTACATATTTCAGGAATTGTGCACATCCATGAAAAGCTGCAGAAAAAAAAACGAAGAAAGAAAACAAGAACTAACTAATCACAAAGCTACAAATCAACAAAACAGAGTTCATGTGGGACTGCGAACCGAAGGGCACACATATCATGAACAAGAAATGCAGGCGCTTAACTATTTCTTGAAATTCTCGAGACCGTTGGTGAGTGCCACATCTGCTGGCAAGTAATTCCACTCGGATGATGTAGTTGGGATGAAAGAGTTTAAGCGAGCGGTAGTGTGACAAGGTGGAACGCCCACTTTGCGTGAATGGTCAACGCGCGATGAAACATAAGTGGGCGGAAGGAGCAAAGCGTTTTTCAAAACAGGATTCAGATTGTAGATCTTAAAAAAAAGACAGAGTCGTGAAATTTTTCATTGTTTTTCAGTGTTTTTCATTAGTGTGACACTTGATGTACGGTCATAGTTGTGGAGGATAAAACGAGCGGCACGGTTCTGAACAGCTTCCAAAACAGATATAAGGGACTTAGCTTGAGGGTCTCATATCGACGCGGCGTATTCAAGCTTTGAACGGACCAGTGTTTTATAAAGGAGTTTGACTGAAATGGGTGCACTCGAAAAGTTTCTTTTTATGTAACCAAGCATACGGTTAGCGTTTCCAGTAATATATGTAATATGCTGGTTCCAGGATAAAGTTGATGTCAGATGTACACCGACGTATTTATACGAGGTAACCGGGGCTAACGAAGCATTGTTGATGCTGTAAGAGGCTGGTGGCGAGACGCCTTTACGTGAGAAGCGCATGGATTAGCATTTTGATGCGTTTAAAGTCATTTTCCATTTAGTACAAAGCTGCACAAGCTGCACTAAAGGTCTCGTTAAGGATGTCAGCGACGTTAGCGCTTGAAATAGGGTTTGACTGAGGGTCAACGAGGGTATAAGTGACTGGTCTCGTTTATTGACACTACTCCAAAATTTCTTTGGATTGCTCGTTAGAAGCGTTGGCAACGTCACATTAAAGTAGTAGTGCTTCGATTCCTCCAAAGACTTCTTGTAACTGTTAACAGTTTTTTGGAGCGCTGACCAGTGCTCACGCTTTCCAGAAGACTTAGCCTTGCGGAAAAGCCTCCTTTTTTTGTTTGCCAGACGTTTAAATGAGCGGTTGTACCATAGATAGTTTCAGTTAGTTAAAAGCTTTTTTCGAGAAATATACAAGTCAATCAACTTGCAAAGCTTATTTCTGAAAAGCTGCCAGTTGGTATTTACGGATCTTTCGTTGAATTTTGCCAGAAATTGGTCGAGGAAGACTTCAAGTGCTTTATTGATTGCTGTGTAATTTCCTTTAGCATAATCATATATTACTTTTATATTGTTATGTGACGTTCGAGCAGGGAAGTTCAACATGACATGTAATAAAGAACGATCGCTTATACCTGGTAGATAGGTAATATTGCAAACAGTATCAGGGGCTGTTGTTAGCAACAAGTCTAATACACTAGATGTTAAAGATGTGACCCTCGTAGGCTGCGTTATTACCGGAGTTAAACAAAAGTCGGAACAAAGATTTACAAAATTAGAGGATTCTGACGAAGAGTTGATAGTGGTATACGAAACGCTAGGCCAGGTAATATTAGGAAAATTAGGATCACCAAATAGAAAAACAGGAAAATTTGGAAATCTGGCACACACAGCGATTAGCGCGTCATTTAGGTTGCTGCAAAAACCAATCCCAGTAGAGGGCGAATGGTAGCATGGTCACAATACAAGTTTTTGATATTAAGTCGTAATCTGCACACATAAAAACTCTAGTGTCGTAAGAATATCAATGTGAAGGCTATCTCAATGCAGGTTATGCTCAATGCCGTGGCCCATACACTACACTCCCAGCCTTGCCCCAAAGCTATCCGCTCGAATCGTTGCAGGTATGCGTCCAGATCAACTCTTAGCTTTGTCATCAAAAAGAGCCATCAGCTTTCTTGGGCAACCTCTGACCGGTCTAGGAGATTCTGTACCTGCTAAGGAACGCTGATCATTGTCCGTGATCTCCTCATATCCTCCCGCGACATGCGCATGATATGGCCCCTTTAATTGAGAATACCTATGTAATCTGCGATTTACTGATGACATTGCCTTGCTAAGTCGCTCAGGAGATGAACTGCAAAGCATTATCAATTAGTTAGGCAAATCAGAACGGTGGATCTAAAAATTAACATGCAGAAAACCAAAGTAATTTTCAATACTTCAATAGTCTAGCAATGTTCAATAGTCTAGCAAGAGAACAGCAGTTCACAATTGGTAGCGAGCTACTGGAAGTGGTAAGGGAATAGATCTGCTTAGGGCAGGTAAAGTGACAGCTATACTCCGTTTCAAACACCATGTGCAACGCTGTCAGAGCTAGCGCTCTTGTTTACGCTGCCTACATCCACGACCAAAAAGTAGTCGTTATTTGTGGTGAGCTAAACACAGTAAATACTTTGCCTGTAGGCTTACCACATGACACAATTATTGTGATCTTGATTAAATGCACTGTTATTGCTGTTAAAACGCGTTCGCTTTCTCGTGCCATAGGCCACTCGGGCACAGAACAAGCGCGGAGTAAAACGCCTTTCTTTTGAAGCGAAAAGCTTCACTACGCTAGTCAACACCGCGCTTCGCGCGAGCCGGCGTATGTCGGAGCACGAGTGACGTCACGCACGGCGCAGGTCGCCGCCGCCGACTCCGTCGCCTTTTCTCTCTCTCTCCCTAGTCGCACCGAGCCACAGGTGTTTCGCCACTGCGCAGTGCCGCGCCTTTCCTCAAAATGCAACTTTCAGTTTTCTCTACCCCTCCCTCCTCTATTCCTTCCTTTACGGCACGGTTCGGGTGAGCCGACGGCGTTCATAGAATTCATTTGCATTGACAACTTTGCAAAGGCTGTTCATTTTCACGAAAGGAAAGGCGCACAACCGGCTTCATGGTCAATGGAGACCTCAATCTCGCTTTCATGTATATGGCGTCAAATGCCTGCTTTGATTGCTTTCCGCACACTGGATAGGCAGCGCGCCCTCCCTGCCACCCTGGGAGGTCGCGTGCAGTTAATGGTTGATCGCGAGAGATTAATCACCAAATGAACGCTGCTGCCTAGGTGCCGCATATCAGCCACAACGCTGTCAGCGCTAATTTGTTCATTCCACATCTCTCTCTCACACCACGAATCAAAGCACGAATGAGGCGTCCACATATCCAGGGAGCCAGTTATGCGCTCTTTCTTTGCTCAAAGCCATCGCCGTCTAGAACATTGTCAACGCCAACGAACACAGTGGACGCCAATATCTTTCGCTTTGTATATTCTGGATTAGCTCAGGTAATCTAGATTTTTATTTTCCCGTCCGGACTACTTCCGTACCTTTCACAGCGTTGCACCTGATGTATGAAACGGAGTATAATCCGGATCATACTATAGAAGGATAAGAATAGGGTGGAGGGCATATGGCAGGTTCTCTCAGATCACGAATGGCAGTTTACCATTATTCCTCAAGAGGAAAGTGTGAAAATTGAAAATTGGTTTTTGGGGAAAGGAAATGGCGCAGTATGTGTCTCACATCGGCGGACACCTGAACCGCGCCGTAACGGAAGGGATAAAGGCGCGAGTGCAAAAAGAAAGAGACGCAGTAGTGGAGGGCTCAGGAATGAATTCGACCACCTGGGGGATCCTGGAACTTTCCTGTCCATCTGCTTGGTCTGCGGTCGCGCACGGCACAACACTCACGTGACCTTTTCGTCCGCGCTCCGGTCTAGTAGACCGTGGTTACCGCTCCAAACGAGATGCTCAGACAAGACACCCCACCGAGGTACGGCCTCTTGGTGGGTACACGAATAATGGCAAGGTTTCACCGCAAGATTTTAGGCGATTTTCAGTGACAAATTAAAATTATAGATCTTTTCTTTCCTCCGATATCGCACACTTCTCCATTCTTACAATATGGCATGTTCTTTTCGAATATGAACTCATGACACGTGTTTCGGAGAGTTAAGAACGTCGAGGCAGGGTATACAAGGCACGGCTTTCCTTCTCAGAAGCTGCTGTTTCTCTGAAAAGGGTACTGGAGTCTAAAGTCTCTAACTCCGTAGTTCCTGCAATGCGCGACTAAGTCCTCGCACAACAGCAAACCCGAAAGGGTTCACGCAAAGTCCAGGGAGGAGTACACAGAACGCAAAGAAATAAGTTTTATTTTGAACATAACGACGCTTGGCAGCTTGCTCGTGGAAACCAAGGTCCGCCTGCACGGGCCACAGCACCTGCACACCTGCCACCCCCAACAAGGGACACCCACCCATGCCACACTGCTGCTACGTGTGTAGTGGGTTTGCGCGCAATGTGCCCTACGGCCAAATCCACCAGTCATTGACACGAAGCGCAAGCCTGGCGATCGAACCGAACTAATGACTAGTGAAGCTGGCTGCTCTAGTGGCACTAGACTGACAACCGCTATTCCCTGTGTAGTGAAGTGTACAGAGACGAGCAATGAAACTATTCGTGTTGGGAATCTTGCAGCCATGCGCTCTCTCTCTCTCACACACACACATACGCGCACACAAGCATCCATTCACATTTGTTTGCCCCGTGTCAAAATCGTGTAAGAACACTAGAAACCCCACCAATTCCCCATTTATTTCATGTTGTACATGGCAAATACAGAGCAATACAAGCACATTTAGAACACACAGTTAAGATTAAAACCCGAAGACCCTAGCAGTTAACCTACAAAAATTAAAAAAAGCTTTGAACGTCAAAGGGCACTGAGCGAAATTTGCAATCGAAGAGGAGTCTTCACTGATGCTTGAACCAATCGCACGATGCAAAAACTGCGCGCGACGCGAAAACCGAACGCGTGAAGACCGCAGGCTAGAAGTGACGTGGCCAGGCACCCTCAGAAAACCAGGACGCGAACGCAGCTTGTTCAGGGCGGCTCCAGGATCCAGAAAACCGAAAGCGCATCGGGACTAAGCGCCGATGATTGAACGACACATGACACCCGACAAATGACTGGACGTCTTCTGGGAAGCCTCCGTGCGGGAAGCAGCAGGCGAAAATAACTTTACTGCTGTGTAATTTGTACAGAGTATGGCGATACAGAAAAATGCAAAACATTGAGTCTAACAGCTCCCTAGCAGAGTTACAAAATAAACGGTGGTCTCGGAACAAAATGAGAACAAAGCGTTTCAGAGTGAAATTACAGCCCAAAGACAGGGTAGCTTAACCAGAGACCGGGTTTCAGTGGGGCCCGATGCAATCGTGGCATGTGCACAGCCCCCGGCGTTGCAAGCAAAGCTGAACCCCGAATCCCCACAGAGGCTAGGATAACCGTGGGGCAAACGTGACGCAGAAAGAAAGGTGGAGGTGGCTTGGGTGGTCAGGGACGGGATACGTACCATGAGATGGTGTCGACTGCTGATAACCGGACGGGCCGGCGATAGCAGGAACGCCAGACGCGTCCGTGGCCGCCATGGAGGTGGACGCGCCGTCGCCGGATGACGCGGCGGCAGGGGAGGCGGCGGCCACAGGTGCTATGGTCTTGTCATCGTATGGCGTTAAACTAGTTGGCGACGGCTCGATGTCTACTGCAAATGACAAGTTACGAGGCGGTGTCAGTAACAGGGCCGAGAAACTTAAGCAAAACTTTGTTTACCTTGACTCGTGATAGGAATGTCTGAAGGCAATGAAGGTTGAGCAGGAACAAGTGCAGAGTTGCCGGATGTGAACCCTGTGTGATGAGACTGCTGTGACTCGTCCCCTAGTGCTTGTGACGACGAGGCAACGTCCGGGAACACTGGAACCTGAGAAGAAATAAAAAAAGGCGTATCGTAAGAACTAAGAGCATGTTTGGCAATCGTTACGGGCACAGACTCTTAAACGGGGAGCACAGCGGCAAGAGGTCACCTACGCTCTCGGTCGTCGCAGATTCTTCCATAACGTCCAAAGGCTCCACATCGAAGTCTGCATCGTCGCCCTCCCCCACGTCGTCACCAATCGAGTCCTGAGTATGCTGAGAGATGCTGGCCTGAACACTTGAACCGTGACGAGCGCCTGAAGGCACGGCAGTAGACGACGCCATATTGGAAGCCCGACTCGCAGGAGACGCGGTGTGAGGGTCGGTCATGTGATCACTAGACATACTACCGTCGTCAATAATTTCGGGACTATCGGGCACCTTGATACGCGTCGCCGGCGGAGCGTCTTCAGAGTCGCTCTTGTTGGAGTCGCTAGGTGAGCGCCGCCGAGGCCGGCGGCTTCTCTTTCGTTTACTGAGCGGCGGAGCTTCGGCACGCGGCGAACCCACGGGTCCAGAGTCCGCAGCACCGTCCACACTGGTCACGAGACCCCTGACCTTCAGAGTCTCGGCAGTCTTGAGGAGCGCCATGAGATCTTCCTGCGACACGACTACCTCACCGCGGTACATGAACTCGACTATCGCCCTCAAGTCCACGTAGCGCACGTCCTTCAGTATCACAATAGGGTGCTTGCAGGGATTCTCGGCAAAAACAGCTTGAAAAAAGGGGCTGCAGGCGGAGAGGACCATCTTATGCGCCTTCAGCGAGAGACCTTCGCACGCCAGCGTAACGTCCACCAGCGCTTCGTTTGACAGCATTTGATAGAACACGGCCAGCATGTTCGACTGGTGGTTGTTCCACTTCAGGCAGAACTGTTGGGATCCCATCTTCGTCCGAAGTGGTTGCGTGGCTGCAAAGGAAAAAAATTGCTAACCCACCCGTAGAACAGCCATGCGGCACTCAAATCTGCCACGACGCGGAGCAAGCTGTAAAACTGGCTGAAAGCACATAATCCTCCAATTCACGTCAAAATTGCAAAGGAAGCCAACCCAAACGTCAGTGTGGGCGTCAAAAATTACAAACCCAATCGTAAAAAAAATGGGCCTAATACTTTCGTCGCAAGTCCGTGCGGCCTGGGGATAATTAAGAATGGCGAACGCCAGGTTGAAAAGACGCCACGCCTGTCTTCCGTCATTAAGCTGGCCTCCCTCATGCAAATGTGCACTCGAATGGCCATATTGGCTTCCGCAGAAAATATTTCCACCGGGAAAGTTAACGTACAAAATTTTACTTAGCCGCAAAACTCGCGCCTAAAGACCCGAAACAATGAACCCCACCATTCTAGATATTGCCCAGAATCTTGTAACTGGCCTATCAAACGCGAACTCCGCAATCCAGACGCGGCGAAGGGCACGGAACTGATTAAAAATATGGGATGTTGCAAAATTAAGGAGTCGAACGCGACTAGGCCAAATTTCTTTGAATATTCCAAAACGGCCGCTCAGGAAAGCTGAAAACTCGGCATTTACCGCACGGAACAGTTGCGGCGAGGAGCGTCCGTCAACGGTCGGCACGAACGCAGTTGTCGGGAAAGCGTCTTAAAAATAAAAAAAAATGTACCTCATTGAGACGAGAACGGTATTCCACTTCGCGGGATTGTTAAAAATACTTCGGAACGGCAGTCTAGCTTCAAAAAAAAAAACCATGACGTAGAACTATCAACGGTCTTCCCGAGGAACAAAGCGCACGACTGAAAAAGAATCCTGCAAAAATGCCACAAAAACCCATCAAAAATGGACAAATACTTGATTAAAGCAAGAATGATAATTGTACAAAGGTAAAATTCGTTGAAGTTAGCTACGAACACTTCCCAATAGGAATTGAACATTTGAGCCTAACATACCTATACAGGACTAGGCGTTCGCGTTGCAGCGGCTCACCGCAGATGCGGCCTCACAGCACGGCGCCTTCGGGTCTACTCATGACGCAAGGGCTGCCCGCCGGCGGCTAGTAAGCAAACACCAGTGGCGCCAGTAAGCGCATCGGCCAATAAGCGCCCTCGACGTGCAGCCCTCTAATGGCGGAAACCTCAATAAACACTAAAAAAAGGCGACCAAACGCGACGTCAGCGAACAACAATCTTGACGGTGACACTTTGTGTAGTTACGATGAATTTGCGCTCTTATTATAGATCATTAAATAGAGTAATTATAGCCGCAAAAGTCGTGCCTAAAAAGCTGAAACAATGAACCCCACCATTCTGGATATTCCCAAAATTTTGTAACAGGACTATACGGCGCGGTTCAGGTGTCCAACGATATATGAGACAGATACTGCGCCATTTCCTTTCCCCAAAAAACCAATTATCAAACGCGAACTCCGCAAGCCAGACGCGGCGAAGGGCACCGAACTAATTAAAAAGATGGAATGCTGCAAATTAACGAGTCGAACGCGACTAGGCCAAATTTCTTTGAATATTCCAAAACGGTCACCCGAGCCTCCAAGAAAAAAAAAACGAATATCCGTAAGCAGAATTTTTGAACTGTCAGAAGAGCGCTAACAATTATGTGCAGAAAACGCGTATACATGCTATTAATGGCGGAAAGCTGAAATAAATCAGGAATGCAATTTTAATAGCCTGGCACTCACTAAAACGGAACCGCAAAGCTCCCGCCCGCGCAAATACGGTCGAATATGGCCGACGCTTCTCCCCAGAACTAAGGCTCTACAGCGAGGCCTAGCAACGGGCGAGGCACGGCGTCTCGCCGCCATTAGACAGAGCTTCACCAACTACACCTCAAATATTTTAGAATGGCCCTCAAAGTTGGTATGGAACCTGAAAACGCTGCACTTACCCCCGAAGGACGCCAGGAACGCGGAAAAACTCGGCATGTACCCCACGGTACGGTCACGGCGAGGAGCGTCATTCAACGCCCCGCACGAACGCAATTGTCAGGAAAGTGTCGTAGAACTAAAAAAATACCTCACTGATACGAGAACGGTAGTCCACTACGCGGAATTTTCTGAAAATACTTCGGAACGGCAGTCTAGCTTCAAAAAACCAAGGCGTAAAACTATCAACGGTCTTCCCGAGGACGAAAGCGCCCAACTGAAAAAAAGTCCCGCTAAAATGCCAAAAAACCATCTAAATGAACAATGGTTGACTAAAGCAGGAATGATAATTATACTAAGGCAACATTGGTGAAAATTAGCTATGAACGCGTCCCAAAAGGAATCGAACATTTAAGCCTTACATACCTGTACAAGACTAGGCGTACGCGTTGCAGCGGCTCAGAGCAGATGCGGCCTCACAGCACGGCGTCTTCGAGTCTACTGACGGGCAGCCGGCGGAAAGCAAGCAAGCGCCAGTGGCGCCAGTAAGCGCCTCGGCCAATCAGCGTCCTCGACGTGGTGCCCTCTAATGACGGAAACCTTAATCAACACTAAAAAATTGGAGGATAATATTTCGTTTTTGAGGAAAGGAAATGGCGCAGTATCTGTCTCACATATCGTTGGACGCCTGAACCGCGCCGTAGGGGAAGGGAAAAAGGAGGGAATTCAGAAAGAAAGGAAGAAAGAGGGGCCGTAGTGGAGAGCTCCGGAATAATTTCGACCACCTGGGGATCTTTAACGTGCATTGACATCGCACAGCACACGGGCGCCTTCGCGTTTTGCCTCCATAAGAACGCAGCCGCCGCGTCACAGCGTCACAGCGTCATTCTCTCTTACTTCAGCGAGACACACTGTGGACACAACACTTTTAATTACATTAAACATTTCCTAACGGACCGCGAAGCCATTATCCGCATTCAGGACAAGGAGCACGGTCCTTACACTATGGGTACACGGGGCACACCACAAGGCGCAGTGCTGTCTCCACTACTCTTTAATCTCGCAATGCTCCATCTCCCTGCCCAACTGGCTGAGGTTGAAGATGTACAGCATGCGCTACATGCCGACGACATCACCATTTGGGCAACAGAGGGGCAACATTGGTCAACTGGAAGACCGCCTGCAAACCGCGGCGAGCGTAGTGGAACGCTGTGCTACGTACTGTAGTCTCCAGTGCTCTCCTCAAAAATCAGAATTCGTACATCTCCGTCCCTTGCAGAGATGCAAGACCCCAATACTTCTCTCTCTGGCTAGCGGACCCATACACGAAGCCACTGAGATTAGTGTCCTCGGACTATTTATTCACCAGAACCGACGCGCTGACACAGCCATAGCCAAGCTTCGCAAGGTTGGCGATCAAGTGGGGTGCATGGTCCGCCGCGTCTCCAACAAGCGTGAGGGCCTCAGAACTAGGGATGCGATGCGACTCGACCATGCTTTTGTGAAGAGTCGAATTCTATATTCGACTCCATACCTGCACTGCGCGAGCATGACGAAGACATCTTGGAGGTTACTTTCCGCAAGATGATCAAAAGGGCGCTCAACCTCCCGATCTCTACGTCAAATGCGAGGCTCCTTGAACTGGGGGTGGTGAACACCTATCGGGAGCTGCGCGAGGCGCACCTCACTAATCAATACACGCGTCTTGCCCAGACCGTGTCCGGCGACTGTGGACGGGCTCCTCAAGTGCAGGGCCCCAGCAGCCTTTGTCGTCTTGCGGACCCTGCCAATCAGCTCTTGCTGATCTTCAGCTGAACAACGCAGCTTCACACTGCTACGGCGTTGGTGCGTTCTTCATCGGGGCTGCCGCGGTTTCTGCGCAATCACATGTGGTGTATGCCTATAATGGAATCAAGAATAATAAATGCGCAAGTAACGCGAAAAGAAGATAACCAATGTTCCATTATAGGCAACACAGTGAATTCCAGGGGAGGACAGGCATAG